>NC_092642.1:58742311-59055441 GCF_039555335.1 Amphiura filiformis
TTTAGCAGAAGCTAATACAGTTTGGTGTTAACCGAATGAAAACAAAGGTATTCGCAATGTCATGTTGAGTCAAATGGCACCCCGCATCAGGGGCGGAATTATTTTTGGCATGTAGTTACGGCCTTACTAATTTCATTTTATATATACCCATATAATTAAGTTTCCACTTCAGGTTGAGGTTGAATAATAAACATAAAGAGAATAAATAGAGGGGGCATAGAGACATCACAACCAATTCACTTATCATTGATGGCAAAAGCTTACTTCTGATGGTTTTTAAGTTGCTGTTGCTGTTGTTGTTGTTGTTGTTGTTGTTGTTGTTGTTGTTGTTGTTGTTGTTGTTGTTGTTGTTGTTGTTGTTGTTGTTGTTGTTGCTGCTGTTGACGTTGTTGCGGTTAACTTGTTTTTTGTTATTGGTTATCGTTATTTGTTATTGTTGATATCCATACGATTCATTAGGCTGTTTTCGTAAACAAACAGATAAAAAAAAAGTTACATATAAGTTCAATAATTTGGTTGCTGCTGTTTCTCCACACCGTGGCATTGGTATGAGACACTCCATTTAACGATAACATAATGATGTTTACTAACAACTGTTTAGAGCATTATAAAGGTTAATGCTCTGCATGCTAGCCATGCGCTTCAACGGAAAAAGTTCAAGTTTTGAAATATTTTCTCAAAATATCAAGAGCTATCTTAAGAATTACTTAACCAATACTAGGCTTGTTTGTACTCATTTTAATGCAATTTTCATGCTGATTCCAAATATGGTCAGGAAAATTTACATTTCTGAAATTTTTTGAATTTTTAAGAAATTTTTGAAACATGTCGTCTGCAGTCGACACCCGCGTGAAGAGAGTTAACCTTTGTTTATCCCTAGCAGTTAATCTATTTTGTGTTCCAAGCAGTCGACATTAAGTGTGAATACAAATTATGGACTAGGGGTTAATTATACTACCAAAAGGAATTAATTAAAGGTTCAACATAATGTGTACCCCTTACAACCAAATATTGACACACCAAATACGGTTCGTAGATTACAGGCAGCAGATAATTAAGTCTCGTTGTATATCTCTATCGGCCTTTAAACGCGACCCTTGGCAAACATTCAACGGGTTCATTACGTTTGGGGAAGTCCTATGTCGAACACAAAACCTGTATTTGGATAGAAATTCCACAGGACGAGCATTTAATTAACTTTAAGGTAAGGAAAGAAGCTATTGCATTTGAATGGGAGTCAACTTTACATTGCAGGGTGTTTCAACACAGGTGTACCCTAACAAAAGCGCTAATTGCTTAGGAACTCATTTAGCTCACGTATTTCTATTAAAGTGCTACATTATTATGTACATAGTAGTTCCTGAAAGTTATCGACACAATTGAGCAAATACCATAGGTTGTAACATAACGGTTCTGTGTTACACACATCTACATGACTGTACTTCGCAAGCAGCCAACCATATTACTGGAAATGTATAGTATTACTAGTGACTCGTGCCTTGAAACACATTTGGTTAATTTTGCTGGTTTATTTGGGATCGAAGCCTGAAAAATTCCATTCCATTGAATGTTATTCCCCAAACAAATAATATTCACAGAGAACATCAAGCCAATCTCGGCAACAGGGTGTGAAAGTTAATCATAAGACTTGCCTTCCCATGTTGAGAATCATAAAAGAATATCTACACGTATTCTCTGTGGACTTAACATTAGATTAATACAGAGTACTGAATATGAATAACCCTGCATATAGTGCAATGTCAAATAACATCAAACATGATGAAAATAAATCCACAAAAGATAGCCCTCCATGTTGATAAAAAACAGTAAAGCGCAAATACCAAAATATATATTTAAATCAAAGGAATAAAATATTAACAACATAGAAAGGATAAGAACGTAATCATACCAGCATTAAGGGGGTACTACACCCCTGTGGTAAATTCGTGACTATTTTTGCATTTTTCTCAACAAATAATAACACACTGGTAACAAAGGTTATGTATATTATTGGGGCAAGGAATCCAATTACTACATATCAGTTACTCAAGACAAGCGGTTCAGTATATATGATAGGAAATGAGGTACATTCTAGCGGTACCTCTTTTCTTATCATAAACAACGAACCGCTTGTCTTGGGTCACTGAAATCCCAGTGTAGTAATTGGATTCCTTGCCCCTATAATATGCTTAACTTTTGTTACCACTGTGTTATTAGTTTTTGAGAAAAATGCAAAAATAGACACAAATTTATCGAGGGGTGTAGTACCCCCTTAAGGCATTTATAAATATCAGATATAACATTACGCGAGGTAGCTAAGCGTTACTCAGTAAGAGTACAGAAGATGATATTTTTACCATAATAGTTGTTAATGTAATTCACAATACCTTAAATATATTTTTCTTATTGAGTATGGGCTACTGAAATGTTCACCTTTCTGTTGTTTCATCATGAGACATGAGCCTAATAATTTATCTTTTAACATTAGCTAGACGCCGTCGCCTCATGAGAAAGAAATGTATGTATTTCGGACTCGCATCTTGGGATTGGAAGATCTGTGTTATATGCTAATTTGTGAGACGAGATATCAGCAGATATCTGCCTGAGCCTAGTATCATATTTTCTCCATATCACCATGGAATTGTTATTGTTAATAATTGTAATCCGATTATCAATAGATCACCCTCAAGTCATGAACCAAAATGATCACCGCACAAAAGTCTACTGCGTTTCAAAAGGTGCGTGATACAGTTGGGAGTTGGCACTTCGCAGGTGAATTTGTTTATTTTCGGAATCAAATGTTAGTGCAAACGTTTTGATTATTGAGCACATGAGAAATAAACGTATGTATTTCAGACTCGCATCTTGGGATGGGAAGCTCTGTGTTAGATGTTAGTTCATGAGTCGATAAAGCAGCAGATGGCTGCCCGAGTCTATTTTATACCTAGTATCATAATTTCCTCCATATCACCATCGAAGTGTTACTTGTAGTCCGATTACTACCCTTGAGTCCTTAACCAGAATGATCACCACACACAAGTCTATCGCGTTTCAGAAGGTGCGTGATCCAGTTGCCATGCTGGGAGTTGGTACTTTGCTGGTGCATTTATTATTTTTGTTTTTTGAGCACATGCTTATTTGGTATCAATATGCTAAGTTATGTAGAGCTTACATTGAGAATTATAATGGCAGATGTAGATATATAACATACATAATACATTGTGTTCTGAGCTGTATCACTAAATGTTTTATTTCTTACATTACATGTAGTGACACATATTCGACCATGCAGAAAAACCAATCTAGAACTCATATTTCTTAAGGGATTTTGTTGGAAACATTTGACCTAAATATTCGATGTAACGCGTTCAACAAACACCTCCTCAATAACGTAGGGAAAGTGACAAAAATCAGACGATCAGATGAGACGGATGCAATATAAAAATAGTGTGAGGGTGAAGACAGTGTAAGTGAAATGTGTTATTTCGTTTGAAATACACACTCCCTATGTGGGAGACTTTTCTTAAATCTTCCGCAGGGGGAGGGTAGATTTCAAATGGAATATATAATAATAGAATGATTACGGGACTTAGCAAAAGAGGCCAAAAAATAGAACAAAGGAAAAAAAGAAGGAACAGAAGAAAAAAAGCTTGAAAGTATGAGAGACGAAACAAAATAAAATAAGCGAAAAGGAGTACAATGTGAAATAGACAGAAGAAAGAGCAATAAAGCCGTAGCGATTTAGACATAACAAATATAAAATGTCATGTTTTATTGTCTTCTTGATACTAATTTAAATAACTGTAAAGCAAAGTATTTCCTCACCAGTCTCTTACATACTTTAATCAATCAGGTCTTATGGAAACGTTCTCGATGTATCCATGTTTTCCAAGGTAATCTTAGGTCTGCGGTAATTTCGTACATGTTTAGGTAAAGAGGTTCGAGTTTGTTATAAGGCTGTTCTTGATGCATTAGCAGGAACGCCTAATCAATGTAAATGTGTTTCGACTTGAAATCCTTGCTTCTTACAGAAACACTCTAATGCCTAAGTTACATCAACACAGTTTTACTAAGTAATTGCGTGATCAAAGTTCAGCAAAGTTCAGAATGAAAAAGGTTTGGTACAATTCTGGTTTACCTTGCGCACTCTGTGTTTTGAATACAATTCTTGTTTACCCTGCGCACCCTATTCTTTTTAGGGTTAGGGTTGGGTTTGGGGTTGGGTTGGGGTTACATGCATCTAATTAAATTATATGCTTAAAATTGTGATAACAACAATGATTCTTATTTCTACCACGGGCACAATTTTACAATCTTATCAATGTTACTTATAGTTATATTGGCATTGCCTGGTGCATATTTCGACTAACAAGCAAATTATCGAGTAATGAATAATAATCTTTGATCACTACTTCGTGTATGCCTCAACTTGTGTTACAATTTTACAAGAATGTGAATTGGATGCGCCGGTATTCAACTGAACAGATGCTGATGACATAACCCATATATATCTAGCTCTTAAATAAATTGATGAAAGATGTAAACATCATATATTTATGTCAGTTTCTTGAGATGTGATCCATGAATGACTGATAGTGTGACAAGGGTGCCGCAGGTTTTGGCCACCATGTGTCTTTATATTTATGAATAGTTCATTGTAGATTTTTCTTTTCTTTTTCTTTTCCTCCGTTTCATGAGAACTGCTAATTTCTATCATGGCACACGTTTATAGGTATTTTAGGTTATAGCCACATAGTTTTCATAATTGAAGGACGATATTTGCAATTTAAAAATACTATATTCAAACATAATTTGCGCAGAACCAAGGCTGGTCCTTTTTTTAATTCACCAAGCAAATATGGTTCAAATTTTGGTAATTTTAAACGATTAAGATTTTTTTTTTAAACCTTTTGGTAAATATTTTGGTCAAAATTTAAAAGAAAATGATATTTATATATATGTTTTGGAAAATGAATAAACATAAAAAAGAGTTTTATTGTTATGTTGTCATTTTTTTTTTTTTTTTTAACATTTTACAGATGAAATTGTCGAGTTTAAATCTTGTATATACTCGTACTTTAGACCAACCATTTAGCAGTTATGAGGCCAAAATGTTTCCAGGGTCAAGACCAACCATAAGCATGGAATTGTTATTATTAATTGTAGTCCGATTATCAATAGATCACCCTCAAGTCATGAACCAAAATGATCACCACACATAATTCTACCATGTTTCAAAAGGTGCGTGATCCAGTTGGGATTTGGCACTTCGCTGGTGAATTTGCTTATTTTCGGAATCAAATGTTAGTGCAAACTTTTTGATTATTGAGCACATGAGAAATAAATGTATGTATTTCAGACTCGTATCTTGGGATGGGAAGCTCTGTGTTAGATGTTAGTTCATGAGACGAGAAAGCAGCAGATGGCTGCCCGAGCCTATTTTATACCTAGTATCATAATTTCCTCCATATCACCATCGAAGTGTTACTTGTAGTCCGATTACTACCCTTGAGTCCTAGAATGATCACCACACAAAAGTCAATCGCGTTTCAGAAGGTGCGTGATCCAGTTGCCATGCTGGGAGATGGCACTTCGCTGGTGAAATCGGAATCAAGTGTTAGTGCCAACGTTTTGTTCATTGAGCACATGCTTCTTTAGTATCAATATGTTAAGTTACGTAGAGTTTACATTGAGAATTATAATGTCAGATGTAAATGTATAATATACATAATACATTGTGTTCTGAGCGGTAACACTAAATGTTTTATTTCTTACATGTAGTGAGTCCTAGTGACACATATTCGACCATGCAGAAAAACCAATCTATATAGAACTCATATTTCTTAAGGGATTTTGTTGGAAACATTTGACCTAAATATTCGATGTAACGCGTTCAACAAACACCTCCTCAATAACGTAGGGAAAGTGACAAAAATCAGACGATCAGATGAGACGGATGCAATATAAAAATAGTGTGAGGGTGAAGACAGTGTAAGTGAAATGTGTTATTTCGTTTGAAATACACACTCCCTATGTGGAAGACATTTCTTAAATCTTCCGCAGGGAGAGGGTAGATTTCAAATAGAATATACCAATAGAACGAGTGTGGGACTTAGCAAAAGAGACCAAAAAATAGGACAAAGGAAAAAAAAAGAAGGAAAATAGGAAAAACAGTTTGCAAGTATGAGAGACGAAACAAAATAAAATAAGCGAAAAAGAGTACAATGTGAAATAGACAGAAGAATGAGAGCAATAAAGTCGTAGAGGTTTAGATATAACATATATAAAATACCATTGTCTTCTTGATACTAATGTAAATAACTTTAAAAGTATTTCCTCGCCAGTCTCTTACATACTTTAATCAATCAGGTCTTATGGAAACGTTCTCGATGTATCCATGTTTTCCAAGGTAATCTTAGGTCTGCGGTAATTTCGTACATGTTTAGGTAAAGAGGTTCGAGTTTGTTATAAGGCTGTTCTTGATGCATTGCAGAAAGGCTTAATCAATGTAAATGTGTTTCGACTTGAAATCGTTGCTTCTTGCCGAAACACTCTAATGCCTAAGTTACATCAACACAGTTTTACTAAGTGATGTGTGATCAAAGTTCAGCAAAGTTCAACAAATTTCAAAATTAAGAAAGTTTAAGCACGAAGGGAAGCAAAACTATTAAATAAGTATACACAATGCGTTATACCTTGCTTAAGGTTATGGTATTACATTAATTAATTATTACAAACACATGAACGAGGTTAATTATACTACCAGTATTACTTTTGCAGGGTAATACTGTGGTTTAAAATTAAAGAGACAATACATATTTAACGTTGCATGCATTTAAAGTTACAAGCTTAAAATAATGGTCTTAGCGATAACAACACTGATTTTTAATCCTACAAGGGACTCAATTTTACAATCCTATAAATGTTACTTATAGTTTGATCAGCTTATAATAGGCGGGAAATGTTAGACTTATACCACTACGCCGAAAAGTAGACCCAGAGTGTTATTAGTTGACCTGTGTGGTCTATATTTTGTGTGTTAAAGAAATTAGAAAAATTACTAATTCGTGAAGCTTCTGGCGAGATGGTACAGGAACATTCTCAAAATCAGATATTTTGATATCAATCTGCCATGTTATAAGGCCCGCCGATTACGAGCTGATCAAAGTATAATAGTGATATTGGCATTGCCTGGTGCGTATTTCGGTTAACAAACAAATTAAAAAGTAATGAATAATAATCTCGATCACTACTTGTGAATGTGAATTGGATGCGCCGGTATTCAACTGACAAGATCCTGATGACATGACACATATATATTTGGCTCTTAAATAAATTGATGAAAGATGTGAACATCATATATTTATATCAGTTTCTTGAGATGTGATCCATGAATGACTGATAGTGTGACTAGGGTGCCGCAGGTTTTGGCCACCATGTGTCTTATATTTATTTCGTCGCATATTTTCTTTTACTTTTCCTCCATTTCATGAGAACTGCAAATGTATATCATGGCACACATTCTTTAAGGTATTGTAGGTTATAGGCACATAGTTTTGATAATTGAAGGACGATATTTGAAAAATACTTATATTCAAACATATTTTGCGCATAATCAAGGTTGGTCTTTTTTTTTAATTCACCAACTAAATATGATTTAAATTTGGGTGATTTTTAAAACGATTAAGATTTTTTTTAAAACCTTTCAGTGAATATTTTGGTCAAAATTTAAAACAAAATGATATATATCTAAAATTTGACAGATGAATTCGTCAAGTTGAAAACTTGTCTATACTCGTATTTTTGACCAACTATTTAGCGGTTATGAAGCCCAAAAGTTTCAATAATTCCAGGGTTAAGACCAACCACTAGCTGCATTCTAATCCTAAGATTCAAATATTTGCATTTTAATGAAATTCTTCTCCTTCTCGTAGTTTTTTACACTACTAAAATCTACTAGAAGACATATTGACTGTGAGGCGACCCATTTGCGGAGATTTAGATGCCACTTCTCGTCAATTTAATCAGCAACCTCAGGGCTCATAAACTATTAAAAATCATACCAGAACATTAAATAAAAACATATCTAGCTTCGTTTTTTTGCACATACAAGAATGATTCGATCTATAAATGCCCCAGATATTGGTAAGAAATATTAAAGAAACTGGATCATACCCAATTTGGGCGAGGTATTAATGTGCTGGTTTATTTAACATGAAACGACTTTTCTATAATTTGTCAATCTCAGAGTATAGTATATTTGGAATGAAATCTAATTTTGCTTTATAAACAATATCACTACAATGTAGATTTTTGCTTCATAAAGATGTAACTAAATTGTGAAATTCATAACTGTAAAAATAATCTTGTAACCTTTTCCGCTCTCAGCATACAACCAGATACATGCCAAAGATTACTAAGACAACGTGAAGGAACAAGACGAGAAACAAACTACATGTATAAGCCGAATGGCATATGGAATCCATATCTTTTCAAAAGGTGGTTATTATAGCTTCCACTCGTATGTTCCATTATATTAACATCACCAAGTGAAATTACTTCACGAAAATCATTTCAAAGACTTGTTAAGTGAAGTGTTTTATTGTGGCACATCGCTTCGTATGTAAAGGTTATATCATAAGAACAGGATGAAATTGATGAAGGATTCGGGTCACATGCTATTTCCTACCAGATTCATAACACGTGATTTAAGGGGGTACTACACCCCTCAATACATTTGTGTATATTTTTGCATTTTTCTCAAAAACTGATAACACAGTGGTAACAAAAGTTATGTATATTATTGGGGCAAGGAATCCAATTACTACACTGAAATTTCAGTGACTCAAGACAAGCAGTTCAGTATATATGATAGGAAATGAGGTACATCCTAGCGGTACCTCATTTCTTATCATAAATAACGTACCGTTTACCTTGAGTCACTGAAATTCCAGTGTAGTAACTGGATTCCTTGCCCCTATAATATACATAACTTTTGTTACCATTGTGTTATTAGTTTTTGAGAAAAGTGCAAAAATAGTCACAAATTTATCGAAGGGTGTAGTACCCCCTTAAGATATTCAGAATTATAATTTTCAGATTTGAAAGTACATCTTAACACAAAAATATCTTAATTTTGATTACAATATTTTGCTCTTACACTGTAAAATCTATTATAACTTCCAAGGACTGTAATGCGACCCATTTTCTGCGATTAAGTTGTTGAAGATTTAATAAGTAGCCTCAGGGCTCATAAACTATTTAATAATAGAACATTAAAACATATCTAGTTTGGATTTCATTGCACATATATGACTGATTGGATCTACATATGCCCTAGATATTGATACGAAATATTAGAATACGGAAAGGATGTAATGTGCTGGTTTATTCAACGTGAAATTATTTTTCTGTAATTGTATGATCTCAGAGTGTCGTACTTTTGAAATAGAATTATTTTACTTCATGACCCACATTATACATGGTAGAATATTGTCAATAAAGATGCTATTAAATTTTGAAATTCAAAATTGTAGAAATAATGCTGAAATCTGCAACGTCATGGCAGCATTTTTGTTTACAGCATGCACTCGACAGATCAACGTTTATTCACATAATCTTTGTACAGTAGTTGAAAATACACATTCAGTTTGTACACTTTGCACTGCCCACCCACATATGTCGCAAGATGTAGAAATGGTGATTATGTTGTCCAAATAAGCATTGCATTAGGGGAGCGGGGCAGAATATTGGGCAATTTTGAAGGATTCTGGTAGCAACTATAAGCTGAGTGGCACGAGGAATCTCTGTATTTCAAAATGTAGTAATCATAACTTCTACTCGTATGTCCCATTAAAAATCATATTAAAGACCCATTCAGTGATACCAGCGCACGTGTAAAAACACATAATTGTTTATAAATAAGTCATACAAAATGGCATTTTGTATTTTTGAAATGACAAATTTGGCATAAGTTGAAACCCCATTCAAATACATGTAGCTAATTTATATACTGTCAGTATCTAAATTACAGATTCGTGTAAAATGTATTATTCTGTCTTAAATACACGGCTTTCGGTTGAACCACTCGCAGGCTATGTTAGCACATCTATTACAATGACAAAGGTACCAAGGTCTGAATTTTGATGATTTTTGTGATCGCCAGGATGAGCAAATCACTGAATGGGTCTTTTACATCATATGTACTTCAAATTGCTCAAAACCTGTTTAACACTCTAATTGAGAGTATAATTGCCTGCTTCATAAAATCCATTCAAAGACTATTTTATTGAAATGAGCAATGTTTCCTTTTCATAGCACACGAACTTGATCAAATTAAAGACGGATACAAGTGACTGGTTATATCCTACCAAACTCGGACTTGAGTTAAGATATGGTTTTTAGATTTACAGTCTGAAACTTAATTGCACTCAAATGACTCCAGTTACTTGTTGGTTTTTATGTTGAGAGATATGGACCTTCAGCTTTGTAAGGTAGTTGGGCTATAATAGACCAGGTGCTGAAACCTGGTCGACAACTAAAGATCTGGAACAAAAAATCATCACAACACAGTATTTTTGTTGGCAAACAAACAATTCCAAATATAACATTGTATGAAATTTAATATTGAGTCAGTTGCAACATTTTTCCTCGTAGTTTAAAATCTACGCCCTGACTCAAATTTCAGATTGGTGAATTTGTTTATTAGATCACAGTGACCGGTAATATTAGGTTTTTGTTGTCGAAAATCTTACAAAATACACATGCAATAAATGTCGAAATCAAGTTGGAAAATGTTATATGAATACGGGCAGTGGGAATAGCATTGTATAGAAAACGGTGAAAAACGTTTTATAACCATATAACCCGAGATTTAAACGTTGTTTAAACTTTTCTGTCCTTTGCTAACAGTTTGCGAAAACTTTTGTTTGTTTGTTGGGGAAGTACATAATTTAACATGGCACAAATGCAGTACTGGGAACGTCTTTGGATACGCTTCCAAGGGCAAAAATATGTAATGTTAAAGAAAACACCACTTGGGTTTAAAACGTGCTTACAGCATTATAGGTCAGTAGTGTTAAATTGATCGAATTTCAAAATAGAAGCGCATTTGACCATATCTATGGCGGACTGATTCAACGGCATGATGTATCAATATGTCTTGGATATCGCGGTGAACCTGTAAAAATATCACGGGGCTTAATGCATTTACAATGAATGTTTTTGCCATCTCGTTGTCTCTTGTGGTTTAGCATCTCTTGCATGGGCAGCTGAGTGTGTCTTGCACTTTAAAAATATTCAGTTCAGATGATGTTATCCAGGATACTAGATAATGAAATTCATATTCTGAATATTGTATAGGTCAAACTTGAGATAACTTTAAATTATATAATAATTTAGTGAAACACTGCTGTACATAGTGTGTAACAAAATAAGAACAACAATATTCTCAAAAGCAAAAAAAAAAATAAAATATTAAAAATCCCTTGAATAAGAAACGCACCATTTGACTTCCAGTGGGGCTGGAAGCTGGGGTTTCCTGCGGATTTTTTAATACTTTTAACAGGTCAACCACTTCAAGTATCTGGGCTCGGGGAAAACATCCAATGCAAATTGCACGGCAGACATCAAGCCATGATTGGAATGGCCAATAAAAGAATGATTGAACTTCAGAATCTGTGGAATGGTCGAAACATTGCAACAGAACTGAAAATAAAACTGGTCAAGATACTGGTATGGAGTGTACTCCTTTATGGCTTGGAGTGCTGGACTATGACTAAAACAGATAAGAACCGGGGCTTGCTGCTAAAATGTCGTTCTAGAGAAGAATGCTAAACATCAGTTGGAAGGAGAAACGTACAGGGCCGGATTTACCATAGGGCCAGATAGGCCCGGGCCCAGGGTCCCCAAATTTTGGGGGCCCAAAAAATTGCCCTGTGCAGTGTGCATGTTCCATTTTAGCCGAAAAACGTGATGTTTTGAACAAAATAGGGTATGGAAATTGCCAAATTTAACTCGCTTCGCGCGCACTGGCCTGTTATATAGCAAAATTCAGCTTCAATTTAGGCTAAAATTGAAATTTTTCGCGCGCAAATGTCCTAGTAAAATCTGAATACCTGGTCACTTGAGTGCACATGCCTTCCTCACGGTGCGTTTGGGGCCTCCAAATTTTGGCCTGGCCCAGGCCCCCCCCCCCAAGGTAAATCGGGCCCTGGAAACGTACACCCAGAAGCATTCTTGAGGAATTTGGTGTGAAGAGACAGCTGCTTGAGGAGTTGGTCACATCCAAGTGGCATTGCACTAGCACTCCAGGTAACAGTTTCAGGTGAGCAAAACATATACACCAGGCACAAAAAGAAACTCGTCAGTTATATTCATCCTTGCTGTTCAATAACTTGATAATTTTAGATTATTCTGAAATATACATTTTGTTAATTGGACGTTTCTTTCTCACTTGACACCCTGTTCATGAACATTGAGCAAGAATTGACCAAGATATGCGCCTCCAAACTCTCAAACCCCAAAATGAAAAGTTGCAATTTTAACGATTCAATTGTGCCTGTTACACTGTGTGCTTTATTGATTGGCCCGTGGTGCTTGTGTGCAATACAGTGTGGGCCAAAAACAACTTTACCCAATTTAAAAGGTTCATATCTCAAAACTAAAAAGTCTGCTGCAAATTGTTTTCACATATTCGTAAAGTACATCTTCTTTAGAGTATTTGGTGAAAAAACTATCCAAAAATGTATTAAATTAAAAACGTGACGCTAGTTTTAAATCAAAGAGTTAAAATTAACTTTGTCCACGCGAAGACCTACTAGCTGTCGCGTCGCATCACTTGCAATGGCGAGTTAGGTAAAGAATGAGATTGAGACCCACTCAGTATACGCACAAATTTGTTCAGCTATTTTATATAACACAATCAAATAATTCAAACATTTAATTTAAATGTCAAGCTATGATATTTCGTCATGATATGCAGCTTTCACGCTGCAAATATAAACACAATTCTCTTCAAATATGCGCAAAGCAATTGTAACCTCAGACCTGATTTTTTTGTCATTATGAAATGTTATCTACATGAAAGTTTGAAGTTATTGAACTTATTGCGTTCGTGGTATGTTCGGAAAATTGTTTCGTCGACAACTGACTTTGGGGTTAGCAGCAAGTTCCCTTTGAACCACTGCAATATTTGCAGCTGAAGGACCAGTTCTCGGACATCTGCCCCGTACTTTGCATCTATTCATCACACTTCCGAGGTTATGTAGAGTTATGTAGAGTTATGGTAGGTTTCGGTGGGATCTTACGTTCGGGAAACAAATCCGAAATTGACGCTGCATTACCAAAAAGCTTCCTGTTCTTAATTAAGTATACCTCTGCCATAAAAGTCATCTCTTGTGTTGTGAATTGTCTTATCTTGACACCCAGCAAACATATTTAGAAATAAGCCACGCAGTCACAAAATGCACGAAGGCCTATTTCAAATTCAAAAATTGCGCCAGATAAAACCATTGTAATTGTGAAATTTGTATGCTAATTTTTGGTCAATGACAAAAGTAAAGTTCGAGTACATGGGGGTTAAAATCGCTTGTATTTCTTTCATACATGTAAAACAATCATCACTTTTCAAAGACAAGCCAAACGTGTTTACCAATTACATGTATGACAACGCATATGTATGCCGTACTCTTAGCAATCGGACACATACCATTGAATTACGTGTGGACAAAGTGATTTTTGACCCTCGGACGTAAAACTAGCACCATTTTGTTAATTTAGCTTTTTTTACTTTCATTTCTTCATCACATACTTTTAGAAATATATACATTTAGAATATGTAACAATATTATGAATAGCTCTTCTACAATTCGAGCAACCACCCTCTGAAATTGGGTAAAGTTGTTTTTGGCCCACACTGTACAACGATGCGTTCCCATTGAAAATCGTTGAAAATGCAACTTTTGATTTTGGGGTTTGAGGCTTTGGAGGCGCATATCTTGGTCAATTCTTGTTCATTTGTGCCATTTGTTCTGTTTCACGAACAGGGTGTCAAATGAGAAAGCAAAGTCCAATTAACAAAATGTATATTTCAGAATAATCCAAAATTATAAAGATATTGAACAGAAAGGATGAATAGAACTGACGAGTTTCTTTTTGTGCCTGGTGTAGTGTAATGTTGAAGTCAAATATATTTAATTTATTCCAAATGATGTTTACTTAATGTTAATTTGGTTGATGTCTCTATTATATTGGGTAAAACCTTACATAATAAAAACCCTCACGCATTATAGAGTATTAATGTTTACAATTGTGCGTACGATCGGGAAAGGGTTTATTCAGCTGTACGTACAATTTTATTTATCACGACCAATTGTTTCCTATTTATTCAAAGCTGATATCTTTAGAATGTGGGATGTATTACACGCGGTCAGATATAATCTTCAAGAAAAAGGTCAGATAACCGATTTCCGCAACCGCTTTTTCGTAATATTTGTGGAGACTAAAGTGATTTTGTACTATTGTTATTTTATGAACTTCACTTTAAAATTCATTAACCATGACATTAGTTCTATCACCCTCGATGGCCCTATCTCACCGGCTGTCACCTATGACGAGCCACGTGTAGATAAAAAATTTAATATTGCACACAAACTATAATAACTAGCTAATAACGCATGCTTTGACATTATTGATTGCATGTTTTATTCCTGCAATGTTGATTCCATTCATATGAACTTTTTGCACACAGGTTTAAAAGAAACACAAGAACCAATATTCTTCTGGATAAACTGTGGATTGTAAAAGCTTCCCTACTGTACAAATCTCGCTAAAATTACTGCTGTTGAAAGTTATGCAAAATTTCCTGGTAGACTAAAGCAACACTGTAATCATGTTTATCCAACGGTAGCAAGCTAGCTCGCTCTCTTGATATAGAGGCGCTACTTTGTTGGCTTTGGGGTTGTAATATTTAATTAATTGTTGGTACTTCCTACCTACATCTAGCTTTAGCTTCACTCACATGCTGTAATATTTTGACGTTTGCCCCTGAGGAAGGGCAGAATATTTGCTTGACACGTCGGTTGTATTTTTGATAAGCTTTGTCTACTTATCCCTGTGGCTTTAGATTTTTTAATTTTTTGCAGGCAGTCTAAGTACACTTCCATGGGTTGCATACTGCATTATTTTTTATCTGTAATTGTCCTGGTTCAAATCGTTTGTTTGTAATATTCTTGGTATCCACTTGATTGTTGATGTGTTTTGTATATCGCTGGTTGGAGGCATTAATACCTATTTTGTTCCTGGTCAACTTAAACAATAATATGATCATATTTATCCAATGAAAGCTACAAATGCATCTATACTGCGCCAAAAAGTATCCTTACACTTGGGAGAAAGGTCCTAAATTTAAAACTAAACCATATGTGGGTAAATTTATTTGTTTAATAGATGTACTACCTAATCCGGCACATTATGACACCCCATTGAATCCAATGTTACTTCCAGAAGCAAAGTTACAAGCATTTGATGAGACGAAGGTCCAGTTTTAACAGTGACAAACTGGCCTATTCAAAACTTTACTGACTAGGCATCTAGTTTGAGAGTGGTGAATGGCTAATTTATGCGTGCCTTTAATTTGAAACTAAAGGAACAAAAGAAAACTGAAACAAAAGAACTGACAAATAAAGTGAGAGTTATGAAAAGTACAGAGAAGTAAAAAACTGAAATAAAAACTGCTTTAAATAAACCTTCATTGAAGAAACTGTGTTGTCTCTTTGTTGCGCTTGTTGGCATCTTTTTGCGCCTTGTATAGGTCAGTGTGTCACTTTTAAAACTGGACCTTCGTCTATTCAATTGCTTGTAACTTTACTTCTTCAGGTCACATTGGATTCAATGTGGTGTCATAATGTGCAGGATAGTGCATCTATTTAAACAAAATTACCCCAATATGGTTAAGTTTTGAAATTGTGATTTTTTTTTTCAAGTGTAATGATACTTTTTGGGGCAGTATAATAATGTTTCAAACATTGGCAATCCAATCGCTGTCAATCTATTGTATGTGCAATTGAGAGCTTGTTATATGAACAGATTATACTACGATGGTGAAATTCGATGGTTAATAAGTATCTTTTAGGTGGATGTGTACTCCCAAATCTTTTGCAATAGAAGTGTGAAGGTGAAGAAGTGCATAAATGCCGCTAGGATTAAATCGAAAATGCAGTAGTCAATGAATGTGCAGGCTATGGATTGAAACGTGATACGACTCGTCCATTTCATATCAGAAATGTGTTTATTACCATGCGCAAGTCATACTTTAAGGCAGATTTATACTTTTATCTGAAACACGGCGTCATTGTTATGCTCTGATTTCGCTATCTAAAAACTAAACCACTAATTGCAGAATTCTTGATAATTGCATATCACCCTGCGATGACCCTATCTTAATGATTATTACCTGTGAGGAACCGTAATTGGATACATTTGAAATAAATATTGCAACATATGAACTATCATTTTTCATCGACAATAATGCATGCTTTAAAGTTCTTGGTTATATAGGGTGTTTTATCCCTGAATTGCAAAGGTTGGTTGCTTTATGAACTCGTATTTCGTCATTGTTTTATCCTAAAGTTTGAAAACAATACGCCAATCTATATTCTTCTGGATAAACTATGGATCGTAAAAGCTTCCCAACAAATCTCACTGCGGTTATACTGTTTCTGAAAGTTATGCAACTTTCCTAGTAAACTTAAGCAGTTCAAAAATCATGTCTATCCAATGGAAGCTACTAATACATCTATAATGTTTCAAACATTGGCAATCCAATCGTTGTCAATCCATTGTATATGTTAATTGAGAGCTTCCATGTTACGAACAGATTATACCTTGATATCATTCCTTATGTTCCAATTCCATGGTTAATAAGTTTCTATTAGGTTAATGTAAGCTTACAACTAGCGGCACTGAATGTCTATTGCAATAGAAGTGTTAGAATCAGTCACTGATGGAAAACGTCAATGCTGAAGCATTTGTATAACGTTGTAGTATTTACACACGAAGACCTGTCTATTTGCCTAGAGGTAACGACAATTTTATCACCCATAGAGAAACACTCTTTTCGTGATACTTTAGGTTTACTCTAGACTTAGCCTACGGTGTCAACTTAATGACAAGATCTACCTCGAACTCTGTTGCAATTATTAAAGCTTTAGTTCAGGTGGTTTTATATAACAGTAACAAGGGTGAATAAGTGTTATAAAATGCCGCTAGGATTGACTGGAATATGTTTCAGTCAATGAATACATGTTAGGACTGTGGATTGGAAACGTGCCTCGTCCATTTTGATATCGGAAAGGTGTTCATTGCCATTTGCATGCCATATTTTGAGGTATGTTTACTTTTATCTAAAACATGGCGTCATTATTATACCCTGATCTAAAAGGTAAACCTTTACAGAATAGATTACAGAATGATTGATATTAACTGGCCTTATTGCCACTTTCCCATCAG
Organism: Amphiura filiformis; assembly: GCF_039555335.1. NCBI lineage: Eukaryota > Metazoa > Echinodermata > Ophiuroidea > Amphilepidida > Amphiuridae > Amphiura > Amphiura filiformis. The sequence continues at coordinate 58,759,820 of NC_092642.1, forward strand.
CTGAGGTATACCATATTCGTACTTGTGCGATAAAAACTGTTGTGTATGCATATTTTCATGTCTCTAAATTGCCATGTGGGCTATCAGCTAATTACTCACCACCTCATGGACTATTGATAGTGGTCAATTGTACCAGAGCTTGTTAATACCTTTCCCAACATGCAGACAGTTACAATCAGACAATACATTACATATGATAACAATCAGACTATATATTACATACACATGCGCGTACCGTTACCACTTTCTATCCTAACCTAAACATTAGCAGAGTGGTATAGGTTTTGATTTAAATTTTAAAAAACGAAAGTACATCTGCATGGTACATGTATTCATATAGATAACGATATCACCATGCAAATGCTTATTATTATGATCAATACCGTTAATTAATATATACAGGGCACCACGATAGAAAGTACCATCGTAGCCTATCGTTGCACCGATACCACTGTATGACTAAACTAAACGTGGTACCTTACCTTTGCTGTGATTGACCGTCCATTGCCCATTGTATAGGATGCAGTTGAAATCCGTTATATATGTACGTAACACTTGCACATTACTTTATTTGTCAAACTATACCTGGCTAAAATGTTTTCAATATCATACCAATGGTATAGAAACCTCAACATGTCATCCCAACTTTTTCTTGAAAGAATATTAGTACGCTACTATGATTTGAACGGAGGTCTAAATATGGGGCCTTTCCCGGCGCCTTTTTATTATCTATTCTATTACCCCCACGACCCATTATGCAAATTCGCGCACTGTGATTTGTTGAAAAGCATCACGCGAAATACCATTAATTAACAATAAAGTGGCCAGGGCAACGAACTTTATGTCCTTCTCGCACAGCAAAGCGCGATGTCGTGTATAAGCGCCGTTACATATTCTACGCAAAGCATGACACTTGGTTACGCGTTCAATATTTCCGCAATGTTACGCTTTGGCTGCGCGTTGGCACTCCACCTTGAGGTAAACAGCTTTAAATATTTTGGGGGGAGTGATATTTTCTCTTTAAATCACACTATTTTGTGGTAATAGAATAGAAATAAAGAGTGCAGCATTATCCTTTACACCCAATAATGTTTTCTCGGCAGTAAAAATATTTAAATAATTATTTACGTTTTTGCCTCGGACACATTATTTGGGTGTAAAGGATAATGCATAACACGGAAAAACAGTGGCATGATCGACGGGAATTATATAAATAAACATAATTTTCGGTGAACCTGATGAAAAATAATGTTTTTTATAATGCATTACCATTTATTTCTTAATTAACATCTTTGTTTGGCTCTCCCTCTCTCTCTAACTGTCTGCCTCACTACCTTCCCTTCCCTCTCCCTTTCTATTTCTCTCTTAATCCCTCACCCTCTCTATTTTCTCTCTTTATTTCTTTCTCTGTAGGGTGTGATAAGGCCCTCTGGGTTAACGACGTGCGATAGCAATCCCAAACAATTCTGCTGCTGTCCGTGTCTGTCTGTTGTCACCAATTAATACCCACGAGACCATATTTCATATTATTGAAGTCCCAATAATAACAAAATATACAGAAAGAATGGTCAGTCGCCTATTGAATTAATGTCTAAAGGGAAGGCACAAAGAGGTCTCTTCAAATATCAGTTTAAACTTAACCCTTGCAAGCCTAAATCTTGAGTGTCATAATCCACACGTCATTATATATCCGCTCAAAACCAGGCACATTGTACCATTTTACTTTTGTTCAGATTATTACACGGTACAATGAAGTTCTGATATCCTTATTTACACAGCACATTAGCAAAACTATTAAAACCAATATAAAAACCTCCTAAATAACTTTTACACGTCTTTGTAAATAAGATAAAGATGCGAGATTTATTTCAAATTTGCAAGCTGTACATTAACGACCTTCATATTTCGTCACCATAGCTTAAGACAAAATCCTAAATCCATTTGCTTTTGAAGCGTCTCATTTTGAATATTATTTTTCTTCCACTATTTTCAAACCATTTTTAAAATTCTCTCTTCTTATTAGCATTTGTCTATCAATTTAACATTTACTTTTGTTTTGACAGCTTCGTTTCCAAATACCACGCGTATACCTATAGGTTACCGTTTTGTAGTAGCATGTGGAATTCTATTACAGATTCAGTTCATGATAAGTATACACTGCGTGGTTTCCATTATTTTATCTTTCCATCTATTTAGGACAGAAACGTTTCTCTTACAATTCTCCTTCTTAGTTTTAATGTTAAATGAAGACATCACTGAATACAGCTTTGAGCAAAATACTTCATCTGCCATTAAATATGAACTAAACATTATTATATTAGTTTTCATTATTATGTTACACGCAAGCTTTTTATTAAGAAAATAATTGTCTTTATCATGATTTCAAATCAGAAATGCTTTGTAAGAAATATAAGCAAGCTACAGAGTGAGATAATACGAGAGAGCACGCAGCATTAGATAATAATGTCTTAATTATTATTTCTAAAGTGCAGCGCTCTTTTAATATTGTTTAAACTGAAAAGTGTATCTTTGTATCGCCAATGGCATGCGTTGCATACAAAGTAAAATTTATCAAATAAATTCTGGTGACAGCAGAGCTTAAGGTAAAAAAGTATTTATAATGAGAACTTTGAAGGTTGTACCGTGCAGATGATGGCATTATACTATTATAATAGTCTTTTTCTTTTTGAATTGCATAACAGGGATAACAATGCCATTAGTTTTAGTTTCATGATCTCCATTTGTTACTTACCAAATTTGATTAGCTAGTCCCATTGACTACCTCGAGAATGTGTGTGGATATAATTTGATTGAACGTCTTTTGTGGAAACAAGCTTAGGCTGATTTACAGTCATATAGGCTAAGAAAAGAATGAAAACTTGAAAGATTGTGTTATATATACCGTTCAGAGAGTGTCATATGCTGCTGTCATTTAATAATTCACCAATGCAAGGTGAGTGTTCGTTTTCATATTGTTTTGAACCAAATGCTGCTTTCACGTGTAATAATATTATCTCTCCGTTATATTGCGGATTAATTACACTTTGATTTTTAAGTGAAAAAAATCATTAGAAACTGTAGTTTGTTACACAAATACACATTTAGCCGATAGCAGTGTATATATTAAATACAGGATATAATATGAACGTTTTAAACATCCTTTTCTGCCACAGAGAATACCAGAACTGTTTTCTCCTTGTATCCTGCAATAAATCTAAGCACCAAGGCTACGATAAGATAAAAATCTTTTAATAAAGAATATTTCAATACCCTTGTCATGGACGTATGTGAGTATAGGCAATGGACACCAAACATAACAACGTTATCTCATTAATATCTTTATTCTTTAATATAGTTACAACAAAATACAACATTGTTTCCGAAACTTATATATTATCCCTAACGCCCAAAGTACTTTTTGGTGCCAGGGAAGGAAAGACGGGTAGAAGGAATTACGAATAAAGAAGATGAAGGTCCGGTTTTGAAACACCAGCTCCTCAGGTGCGGAGCACAGGCCCGGTGATAGCAAGCCATGAATGCTTTTCTTTTCGTGTGTATATGCCTGCTCGGTCGATTTTGTAATTGGATCACGTGGGATGCTTGGGCAAACAGCCACTTTGTGCTGTGAGGTTTTTTGATGTTTGGTGTTTATAATGATGTGGCTATTATTGCCCAAATATATGACTATTAGATTGAACAAGAATGTATCTAATCATTTAGATCCAATCATTTAGAACCTTGTTTTATTTAATTTTTTTCTTTATTTTTTATGACATTTGTTCCGTGCAATTTGCATGATGTTTTAGTTACACTAAAGTAAACTACGCTCGTATGTAGTTTTAATTTACTCTAAATGTGTATGTATGTCATATGTGTTATTTTACTCAGTGAATTTTATGTAAGAAAAAGCATTTGCGAATGAATTGTTTTGAATTGCATTGAAAGAAGTGATACGTTGGTACGCTAAAGTTAGTGACTGTCCATATAAGTACCTGTTTAATACATTTAGATGCACTATACATGACAAAATATTTCGAAATGATAAATAATAGAAACTATAGCGATAATCATTACTGCCAATCAAATTTAAATATTTGTTTCCTCAAATGATGTTATGTTTCAAGCGCACGTATGTTAAAGGCCCATTCAGTGATTTGCTCATCCAGACGATTGTAAAAAATCAACAAAATTCAGATTTTAGTACCTTTGTCATTGTCATAGATGTGCTAACATAGTCTGCTAGCTGTTCAGCCGAAAGCCGTATATTTAAGACAAAATAAAGGCATTTACACGAATCTGTAAATTATATACTGACAGTATATAAATTAGCTACATTTATTTGAATGGGGCTTCAACTTCTACATTATTCTGCTGTTTTCTTCGTTTTTACCAATTTTTTCATTTCAAAAATGCCTAATGACAATTTGAATGACTTATCCTTCACTTTTAAGCAATTTATAAACAATTTTAACTTTTTTATACTTGTGCTGGGATCACTGAATGGGACTTTAACATCCTTTACGCATTAAACAGTTAGAAGTTCCATATATGTCACGATTTAGGACACAAAAAACTGAAGGCTTATAATATAAAAAACAATATTAACATATACAAAACATAATATTATGATAGCCGCATTACTGACTGTATAAAAACAGGAATATGATAACAAGATATGTGTGAAAAGAAGCACTTTATCCTTACGCCTTGAATTATAAGACCGAAAAATATTATTCCTTGATTATTGTTTCAGATGCCTAGGATAATTTCTCAAACTTCTCAAAATATCTAATATTCTCTTTTCCTGTTTAAACAACAGCATATCGAAAGAAATGAGCAATGTATATTTATTGCGATTTTCAAGAGAATGCAAATGCTGTACTAAGAGTAAATGGAGTAATTGGAATACAATTTAAATTAAGCTATCTTTGAACATTTGTGCTTATCGTCGCACTATATAATTTTCAATTCTGATCTACCGTTGTAATAACAGTTTAAAATTGCTAGGATAAATAGATAAAGTGGTTTTTATTATGGTTCCTACTACTTTATTCCATCGCTGCCCTCCATTGTCCAAAATAAAAACAAAGTACCTGTCAATAAATACAATAGGAGATATTGCCTTTTAGTTGGATAACAGGTGTGTTGTAATAGTTTTTCCTTCAAGTAAAAATGCAGTAACTACAAGTAAATAGCATAGTGGATACTTTTGACTTGGTAAGGCAGATGTGTTGTATTGGTTATATAACCAGAATTATGCCACAGCAAAACAACAAGTTAAACATAAATTTGTGTGCTGTGTATTTTTACTCTCGTTTATTTCTATGGTTTGAAGCGTGTGTACTACGCGCACTTTTCGGAACTTTTCGCGTCGCGTAGGATTGGTTCATTTTTCTTGCGGCTTGATGCATTTTTATTTGCTCTTATTTTTCTAATATTTTTAGTGAAGATTTTAGTATAAAAATACGAGATTATTTTTCTCGTATATGAAAACTATGTCTTACTTACTTGTTGCTCGACAAATTGTACAAAACGCTGTACTTATACTGAGATGTTGATGCGTCTAATGCACTCCCACCTGAGTAGCTCATGTATTAGAGGAATCAGCATCTCAGTGCGCGTGCATTATTTTGTACAATTTCACTCTCAACAAGTACTACGCAGTTATTAACCTAAAATTGTAGTGGGTTTTTCGTTTATTAAATTTGATTGGGGGAAATTCCGAAATGTGTCTGATACGCTTAATCCGTAAAATGTTGCCCAGTATTGACTGGGGCTATTATATGTGTGTTTACAAATTACGCCTCGATCACCATATTTTTTTCGCCCACAACTTAGCATTTAAATTTCGGTGTGCAAACTATTCGTGAATCTATAATCAATTTACTGCATTTCACTAAACGAATTGTTATGCATACCATATTTTGTTCCAGTATAAGGTATTACTAAGAATTCATTCATAATGCATAAATGCAATCATGGAAATTGTTATATCTATTATTTCCATGCTTAAATATGCATTGGAATGGTGGAGCTAACTAAGAGGCCAACCAAGGCCAGATGTAATGGCTACGACGCTATCGTATGCCACTATGCTTAAACATAGTAGATCAGCAAGCTTAATCAGCCCATTACATTCGTCAATACACCCCTGCAGATTCATCGTCAGTTTGAAATGAGTTTTTTGTCTTTCACCTGAAGAAATATTATTTGTTAAAGTGGTGATTCGTGGGATCGGCGGATTTAACTCATTTTTTAGCAATGATAATTGCCTAAATATGCTTTATATGGCGTTCCGGAAAATGAAAGCAGCACATTATTGCTTCACATTTGTGCGGTTTGTATTTGGTGATGCTAGAAAGTGTAATTTTTTATAATGATAATGATGATAATAATTAAAGCACAATAATCATATAAATAATGGGTTTCTATGATCATATAATGTAGTTATCATTAGTACGTGCTTTAAAACACACAAATTTGCCGGATAGGCCCTCGATGGCAGTATTTTCAATTGGTGAGGTGTAAAAACATAACTACAACCGTGCTTAAATACAAGGGTATATTACGATCTAATGGAATTCCTAAATGCAAGACATTCCAACGGTATTTTAATGCATTATATATCATTACATGTCAATTGGAGTCTCAGTCAGTCAAACGCATCATCAGTAGCACAGAGTAAACATCTACTGGCATATTGCACTGCCATTATATAAAGGTACTATCAACACTTCCCTGTTAACATTCATAAATAAGCTTAATTGAATCGATGGTCGAAAGGGGGCAGTTGTATGATGTAAATATAACGAAGCAAATATAAACAGTGAACGCAATACAATAGTGTTGAAACGTCAATTCAATTTTTCATTGTAATATGAAGAGTAAATGGCATTTTCATGTACGTTTATAACGAGGTTCACACTATTTCAAAACAATTAAAGACATATTTTGTGATTTTTAGCATCGTCTTTTTATGATATGTTTGAATAGATATCCGCGAAAAAAGTTTATCCCAAAATTTCAGTTGATTTCGATTTTGCATTTGTGTGTTATGCATGATTATGTATATCACACTACTCCATAAATGACTATGTTGTAATTTCGTAAAGAAATTGTTGTAAAGAAGATAAATACAAATTTTGACACAATTTTTGCTATGCAAATGAATCTGCAAGAACTATTTTGCACACACAAACATTATGTAGTGAGAGGTTTCCATTGGTATTATTTTTAAGTCATACTAAATTAACGGGTGGGGTATGAACGTTTGGACAGTATTTATTGTGGGACATTTCCCACACAAAAAATACTGTCGAAACGCTCATTCCAGATCCCTTAACCAAAATACTATTTTCGTTTTCTTTTACTTATCATTTGAAATCTTTTGTGGCCCTATACGTTCTGGTGTATCGTTGCATTGTATGGTTGATGAACAATGCTTTCTGTTTATCGTTTGTAATAAATGCATATAATTCGCAGTTAATAAAACCGTTTAAAATGTTGGGTTTGATTACTTTAATATGGCTATAATAACATATTGTCAATATAGTGAATATCGTGTACCAATTTCAAGCTATTCACTTTCAAAATTGAATATATGAATACAAAAGCCACCTAAGTCCATTGGCCAAATTGAGTTAAGCATGGGAAATTGTTGCTATACATAGGCCTGTCATATGCATGAAAGAACAACTCAAATTCATTCTCTGTGTCTATTGGGCATGTGAAAAATAGCATGTATGAAAGAATCACCCAATTCCATGATTTGAGTCTTGTAACACATTGATTGAAATCCAGTATGTATAAAAGTCCACTTGTAACACATTCATTGCTAGAGAATGACTTTTGAACTAAAAATGGGTTTAATAAAGGAAAGTGTGTGGTTTATATTACATGGCAGAATGCTTATCAACATTATACATACCTGTGTGCTTTATTTTGTATTATCTTACTAGTGGTAATCTCATTCTAACATTGTTGTCTTTGTATATGATTCAAAAAACCACCTAAGTCCAAAATTTAAAATGAACCCCACGAAGTCCCTGAAATGCTAATCGTCATACCTAATACAGGTTAATCCACTCATTTACACGTAAAACTTACCATATTGACCAGGTAAATCTAACTGAAGGAATTAAAATGATACACGGGTTTTTCTCTCAAAATAACTTCGCATGGACTTAGGTGGCTTTTGTATTCATGTATTCAATTGTAAGTGCATACAAGAAATTCCTACTGTGTAGCCTATAGTTAATATACTGTAGATCTATAAAGAGTGCCTGAAGAAAGCGATTGGAAAACTCTGCTAATTTGTAATGACTACATGTAATAATAATTTGTTAAACGAAAAATACCGAATATGCTATTTTCGAATTACATCTTAAAACTTAGTTGTGAAAACAAAACAAAACACAAACGAACAACATCAGGATTTAGGTATAGATCTACTCACATGTTGCATGTAGTTGACACTTTTACACAGAACCACTCCAAGTGGTATTAATTTTGCTGCCAGTGCAGCAGTGGGTAGATCACAACTTGTCAACAGTGCTATATCAGTAATAGCCAAATTCGCAATAAAGTAATTGGTTATATTTTGCATCTCCTTATTCCGAAACACTATATGCAGTACTACAATGTTACCAATGAGACCCACAAGAGCTATTAGCAGCATTGCAATGGGTGTTATTATATTATATAAGCTGATACTACTATCCTCATTGCCTCCTTGTGGTGTATCTGTATAGTTATTATCATCATATGTTCCGTTGTTATATTCCACCAAAGTGGACATGAGTGCTGTAACTACTTCCGTCATAGTGTCTGTATGAAGATATTACCAACAGACAACCTAAGTAAAGTCAAGATAAAAAAGCATTATATGAGTATCTCAGATATCGAAGTAGTAAGAATGGTATAGAGTGTTAGGAATCAATCCACAACCAATGTGCTCACCAGCATGCCACATGAGAAAGTGACTCGTGTATCGTTGAAACCGAAATGTCATTATGAATTGGAGCGCCCTCCCACTGAATTTACTACTACACGCAAAGCACGTGATTCTAGATCGTTTTCACTCGATCAAGTGATGAGTTTGCTGTCCTTCTTTTTACCAGTGCTTTTACTTGTAATGAACGTATTCAACGTTGCAAACCACAAAGGCGCTTCGGTACCTTGCGTCTGCATTCACTTTAATTATTTCTTTTGCGCTTCGCTTTTCAGCCAAATTAGTTGAAATTTAGCTGGCCAATCGGGTAATATCCTAAGGCACTGACTCTCTGGTTAACCTACTTGAAGCGATTAATAGGTGCGATACTAAAAATTAGGTTTATACTGCAACCGCTTTCGATGAGCGACGATTACTTTATGAGATGGATTATTATACAGGTTGCCCCAAAAAATTCTTAACAGAAGATATGGTTCATCACAAATGTCAAAAACCGACTTAGGGAGCTTTTAGCATTAATCATTCAAACTTCCTCGAACCAGTACCAGTAGCGTCCGCGTGTGATACTCGCACAATCAAGGTGGTGTAGCTGCAGTGCGCAGTTTACTTGACGCCCGATTGCGATACATATGCAATACTTTTAGTATTTGTATGTATCTTTTACCACGTACGTTCGCTTCAATGATTGACCCATTTTTTAATGAAACTTTTGTTCTAGACCACCGATTGAAGTGAAATAAAGTTATTATTACTCTTAATACGGTACGATTTTTAATATTATTATTTTGGCTTCTAGAATCCAAATCGCTTGAGCAATTGAACTCAAAACTTGACATAAGAAAATAAGTAGTAACACATAACTTTGAACGGAAATAAATTCACTTTTAAAAGCTTGTTTCGGTGTGATTCATCTGAAAGGAACGTGAAGTAATACTTGTTAAAAGCGACTTTAATTAACACGAATATGAGTGGCATTTTTGTTATGAACTTACGACAAGTATAAGTAAATTCGTCTAGATACTGACAACGGGAAAGACACGGTCAGCTAAATGTATTATGTTTTCTTCAATTCTTGATTATGTCAATGCTTTTTTTTTTATCCGATTGCTTTGAATAATAACACGTAGAATAAATTAATGATTGAACATTATTAAATCTGATTCAGATTGAATATTAAGATATTAAAATATTAAGTATAATGAATAATAACTTGGTATTGAAATTCTAAAATAATAATACCATGCCATGATTGTAGTCTGTAGTGACATAATTTTATCGAGATTTTTTGGGTGCCATCAGACTACGTTAATGAGCGCTATATTTAATTACGTTGTTGAGTATCTATATAATGACACACTCTGTCTGTCTGTGAGTCTGTCCGGGTGTCCGCTCTTATTCTCGAAACTGACAGGTTGCATGGCCCTCATACTTGGTGGGTGGGTCTGATTTTAGTATTTCTTTAATTCGTTTGATCAATTCAACCGGCGAGCTTATAAAGGTTTGAAAACGTTAAAAAAGATGACATAATAAACTATAGTATTGTCACTCCATATTACTGATCGGTTAACTTCTGACTCAATCGGACAAATCAGTTATTTATGTTTTCCAACCACTTTTAAAAGTGCAATATTGTTATTAGTATAAACGACACGATAGGGATATTCCTGTCATATTTGGGGAAAACGCGATCGTGAGAGCATAGGAAGGTATAAGGGCTTTATGATATTCCTCGGTGCCAAAGTAAAATGTTTACCCTCAAAACAACCGATACACCGTCATTAACGTCTAAAGATGACACCCACATATCTAAATTTCAAAATATCTCTGGGTAAAAGGAAGGAATTAAATTGTCGCATGGGTGTAAGAGCTGTCACGTCTCTTCCGATCGTTATTTTGTATCGTACTATAGTTCTTCCGGGTATAATATGTGTTTAATGTTTAAATTGAAAACATTTACAAGACAATATCAGTTAAATCCCGGGCCACTACTATTTGCTTTACAACAGACAGAAAGAGCTTAGAGGCAGTCTCGTGTGTCTATATCGCTAATCAGAACTGCTTCAAGCACATTTTGAGAGTATTAGTGGTAATCAGTTTTGTTTTCTACAAGCTTAACACGTGCTGCAAAACAATATATGACGCGATTGTCTAGAACTTGTAAACAAGTAATAGTAGAATCATATTTGGAGATAATTTCATCATAAATAAATCCATAATACAGGCTAAGACGAACAATTTGAACCTGCTTTTACGAGAATGTTTGAATAATACCCTTTGACAAAAGTTATGCATCATCAAACAAAAATATTCCATCACATATCATAAATAGCAGAAAAGTACACATTTTGTTTAATTCTTGTGACTAGACGGATAGTGTGATATGAAATTTAAGTTTAGATTTAAATTTAGATGCAGGAGGAAAACCGGAGCACCCGGAGAAAAACTTGTGAGGACGAGCATGGATCGGCAACCAAACTCACATGTGGCACCACAGGGATTTAAACCCCGGTCTCAGCGAATGAGATGACCACTACACCACCCGTATAGGACGTTGAGAACTGACTGCAACTCTATCTGAAAGCATTATTTTGGACAAATATGATTATTTTTGACCAAAGAAAAATGATTATGAGAAAGGAACTTTGGGAGGATAGAAAATTGTTTCCTCTTATCACAGGTTTTAAAAGTTTTCAAATCAACAAAATGTATGTCAAGTTATGCAACGGAATATTTTGTGAGTGGTGTTATTATTTTTTTTAGTATTCCAAATATTGTCCAGGCATAATGCCCGGCAGAATCACCACAAGTTTCAGCTTCAGGTAAGTCGTGTTTAAAAAGCAAGTAGTGAAAAAAAAAACCTATGCCATAACTGAAGCTTATGTCTAGTGTTAAGTTATATATGTGATAGCAATTTAAAATCCGTCTCTTGTCCATTGATTTATAATAGTCACACGAGGAGAACAAACAGGAAAAACTATTGTATCATTTATTAGATACTGTTTACTGCGGTAACACCTTCTGCTCCTAGTGTTAATGTTCTGTTTAGTACCTGCGGTTTCGTGCTGTTCACTAGTATTCTTTTGTACATTATGCTCCTTCTACAAAATATACACAACCATAATTTTGCCTGCTACTGTATATCAAGGATGAAGCAAGCCTAAAATGCTACGTTCCCGCATATTGCAACACAAATGTGTTTTCTAATCATTGGGACTTGACAGCAAATAACAACGTAATGTAAAACGCCCACTTTTATTAATGATGCAAATACTGTGTCAACACTTTTAAGATAAAAAGAAATTTTAAGCATTTTTTGTGTGGATATATGGGAAAATATGCAGTATGACGGTACTTTTATTCTTGGTTTATTATATTTGTTCAATTAATTGTTTATCATTTAGTTAAGGTTTTTAAACAGCGCCCTCAGTTTTCATACGATCTAAACATATATAAATAATAAATAATTACAATCACTTATTATTTATCTGTAATTTGTAGCTTGATAAAACTGAGAGCGCTTTTATTTTCATGCAGAAAATTAAGTTTCATTATTCATTTGAGTCATTAGCCATTATATATGGTTTTATTTTTTAATTAATATGTTTGAATATAATTTAGGCGAGGAGTTTCAATCTGCCTACTGTTCTGCACGGAGCACCGAAACCGCATTACTGAAAGTCAAAGATGACATCATGGGCATGATTCATGACCAGAAAGGCGTGTTCCTTGTGCTTTTAGATCTAAGTGCCGCCTTTGATACTGTGAACTACAATATCCTCTTCAACAGATTAGAGTGTGAGATTGGCATAACAGGAACTGCGCTTGACTGGTTTAAATCGTATTTCAGCAACAGAACAACTTGTGTTTTGGTTGACAATGTTCACTCTGTTCCTCATGATATGCGCTATGGACTTCCACAGGGGTCGATCGTTGGACCAAAATGTTTCACAATTTATACCATACCTATTGGAAGGATCATCAATAAGAACAATTTGTGCTATCATGTCTACGCAGACGATATTCAAATATATAGTTCTTTCATACCTTCAGATTTAGCATCTATTCAGTTGACTCTTTCTACACTTCAAAACTGCATTGATGAAATACAACTCTGGATGACTGAAAATATGCTGAAGCTGAACAGTGATAAGACTGAATTTTTTGTTGCCACCTCGCCTCATTTTAAACGTTCTTTACCGGACATTCAGTTGCAAGTTGGAAATGACATCATCAAACCATCAGGAACTGTGCGAAATCTGGGCATCATCTTTGATGATGTAATGTCTATGGCTCCGCAAATAGCATCTCTTTCCAGTTCTGTTTCATACCATTTGCGTAACATCACTCGCATCAGACGTTTCTTGGATTTTGACACCTGCAGTAGTATTGTAAGATCACTTATTCTATCCAGACTGGATTACGGAAATGCTCTTTTGCTGGGAGCAAACACAACCCATATCGACAGACTTCAGCGCCTTCAAAATTGGGGTGCAAAACTACTTTTTCTGCATCAAAATTCGATCACGCAACTCCGTTTTTAAAACAACTCCACTGGCTCCCTGTGAAAGAGCGCATTAATTTCAAAGTACTTCTGTATGTGTTTAAATGCTTGAATGGACATGCTCCAGGTTATTTAGCTTCTTGTTTCACACCCTACCATCAATCGCGTACGGGACTTCGCTCTGCTTCAGATACAACACGGCTTACTATACATAAGTTCAATGCCAAATCTCTTCATTCTGCCGCAAATAAAGCTTTTTCTCTGGCTGCTCCTGGACTGTGGAACAATTTACCCATCACCATTCGTACTGCAAACTCATTACCAGTCTTTAAGAAATTATTGAAATCACATCTCTTCCCAAAAAGTTGACTGTTTTTATTGCTCACTTTGTTTTGTTATATTGTATTTATGCTTTGAATTTGTTTATGCGCTGTGGTCTAGATGTAACGGCGCTTTATAAAAGAATTGTGTATGTATGTATGTATGTATAACAAGTTTACTTTACAAGTGACTAACTTTGGAATTTAAAGTGCTCAAACCCATTACAGGTGAGCTATAGAAACAAATTCAAAGTATAGACCTCTGGCAAGGCAACCGTTACTTAAAGTTTCACGGAATACCGTCACTTACGATCATTGGGTAAACCGATCATCAGACGGATAGTTTGTCATGAGTTCAAATTTACAGAAATGTTTATACGAGTATATACATTCTGTGGTGTCAAAATCATGACGAACCAAGCCAACCAGAACAGTCTCTACTCCAAAAGTAGTCGAGAGTGCTCAACCACTAAAAATAGTGGGGCGTATTATAACAAGTTTACTTTACAAGTGACTAACTTTGGAATTTAAAGTGCTCAAACCCATTACAGGTGAGCTATAGAAACAAATTCAAAGTATAGACCTCTGGCAAGGCAACCGTTACTTAAAGTTTCACGGAATACCCTCACTTACGATCATTGGGTAAACCGATCATCAGACGGATAGTTTGTCATGAGTTCAAATTTACAGAAATGTTTATACGAGTATATACATTCTGTGGTGTCAAAATCATGACGAACCAAGCCAACCAGAACAGTCTCTACTCCAAAAGTAGTCGAGAGTGCTCAACCACTAAAAATAGTGGGGGCGTATTATAACAAGTTTACTTTATCACTAAATAGATTCATCAGGTTTGTAGATATACAGTAAAATAATTTTCTTTTGCACAAAACCAAAATATTTTACTCACTTGACGGTTTCGCCTATCATGGTCGATAGGCATCATCAGAATGATGTTGGATGATCCTTACTTCCGGTAGGACGTATCCCGACTGTAGAGGGTGTATTTACAGCCAGGAGAGGATCATACACGTGACTGAGGTAGTGGGCCCCTCGTCTCTATTCATGACATTGGGTCCTCGTCTCCTGATCCATATAGATTCTTTGACATATCTGGCATTTGCATCACACTCCTTGCTAAGAATTTTGGCATTGGCTGTCTGTGGGCTTGGTGTAGAGATCTGTGACAAGGGAGTCATTTTCCTTTCTGATGGTGACATCCAAGAAGTTGACCTGGTGGTGAGAAAGTTCAGATGTGAATTTAATACTTCTGTGGAAGGAATTGACATGGTCAAGGAAAGTGTGAAGGCTGTCTTCTTCTCTGGTCCAGATGAAAAACACATCGTCAATATACCTCCACCAAATCCATGGACGACAAGGGGCAGCATCCAACATCTGCTCTTCAAGCCTAGACATGAAGAGGCAGGCGAACGACGGTGCCATGCGGGTCCCCATCGATGTCCCAAATACCTGTAAATAGTGTTCTCCCATGAAGGTGAAATTGTTCTTAGTTAGTACATGATTCATGAGAGTCTTCAGATCATCAATGGGGGACTGGTGTGGTCACTTCTAGACAGCGCTTCACATGTAGCTGTAATTCCTTCACTGAATGGGATATTAGTATACAGGGATGACACATCACAAGTGCCAATGATGGCAGTGCTGGGGATCTGGTCCGTGATGGCTTCAAGCTTCCTGAGAAAGTCCGGGGTGTCGTGTATGTATATATGACGGAGTCTGTGAAACAAGGGGTTTAATGAAGTGGTCAACGTAGAGAGATATGTTCTCAGTGGGGAACCATTACCGGATACAATGGGTCGACCAGGATTCCCGGGCTTGTGGATCTTGGGGAGGAGATAAAATCGAGCAGCTTTAGAATCTGTAGGAGAAAGAAATGCATGGGCTTTGTCGGTTAATTCATCACGAGCATGCATGTCATCCAGGGTGGTCTGTATCTGTTGAGAGAAAGAGTCAGTAGGATCAGAATCAACAAGAGCATAGTTAGTACGATTATTGAGGTGCTTCATGGTCTCATCGATGTACTTTTGGCGATCCATGACAACCACAGCAGATCCTTTATCAGCAGGCTTGATGATGATGTCAGTCCTGGTTCTGAGAGACTTGAGTGCCTGGCGTTCCTCACGGGGTAAGTTGTCATGTGTCCTGTGGGAAGAATTGGCAGAATTGTTAACTTGGGAACTAACAACCTGCACGTATGTCTCCATGGCTGGAACCCTGTTCTTGGGAGGGACCCAACTGCTTTTCTTGCGAAAAGGCTCAGGTTCAGATGCTGGCTCATCAAGGAAAAACTCCCGTAGACGTATGCGACGATAGTATTGAGTGAGATCCTGACTGAGTTCTACCTGGTTAACCTCTGGAGGGGTGGGACAGAACTTGAGGCCCTTGGAGAGAAGATCCAATTCAGCGGAGGAAAGAGAGGAGGATGATAAATTAACGACTGTGGAGGGAAGGTTTTCGTTATCATGGTTAGTAGCTGCAGGACGCCTAAACCGTCTTCTGTTGTGCTGTTGACGTTTCTCCAAGATGCCACGGATCTTCCTGTTTCTGCGATCAAGAAGTTCGGCTTTCTGTGTGGACAAACATAAATCTATCTCATTATTAAACTGTTCCCATTGGGCCTCTGTACAACATGATCGCAGGTCATCTTCGAGTTCAGTGATTTCATCAGAGAAACTGTCAAGAGAAGCAGCACAATGTTCAGTTAGGATATTGATGAGACGGATAGATGTACCATATAACAGTTGATTCCACTTCTGCTGTAGAGGACCAGAGAGAGTGCCCAGCGCTGGTGTACATCTGTAGGCCTGTAGGAATAATGCGAGAGTGGGAATAAAATCTGTAGTTATCTTGATGAAAAGAATAACGCATGGCTTTCTGTTTGGTCTTCCTGAGTTGCTGAAATAAAGATGTTGAGTTAGAGATGGTAAATATAACTATAGTACACGAGGATGCTGAAAAAAGGGGGTGTAAATGACAATTAATATATGGCAACAAAGCTGTAAAAAATAAAACATGCAAAATGGTTAACACAGATAACAGTAACAAATATACGATATACAATATGGATAAGGAGGATCACCACAAGGGGATACTGCAACAGAAAATTATTATAACATTAAAAGGTGAGCTGTTGTAAACTGCTTATCCACAAAAATAGCCTGTTTAAGTAAAATTTCAAAGTTTAGGGGCCTGAGCTTTCGATCCTAGCAGGATCTTTATCAAAGGCAAAGTGACAAGACAACACACAAACATGCATATATACAGTGACAAGGACATAAAGGAAAAGGAAATTAGCAAGACAATAGAAGACATAAGTGGTTCCTGGGAACTATCAATTGGGGCAGGAAGTGGGATGTCATGAATGGAGATGAGAGGGATAAGGAAATGAATGAAGACAATGGGCTGAATAGAAAAATGAAAATGTGTGGTAAAAATAAAAACTACAAAAACATAATACATGATGATGGAAGTAAAAGGGGAAAAAAAAAAAAAAAAAAAACTAAAATAATAAAGTGGATGGAAAATATAAATAAGAAAATAGGAAGAAAAAAAATGGGGGGGGGGGTTGGAATATTATGATAATGAAAACCAAGTTAATCGTTTCCCTCTTGGATGTTGAGACCATGTGGCTGGATGGTACATAGGCGCTTCATCCAGAATTTCTCCCTGCTGGCACGGACGGTGTCAGGACGGTTACCTAAAGACTCAATCCCCTGAAGGATCATGTCGGAGATAGAGTGGTTGGGGAGGTTAAAGTGATCACCAACAGGGGTGTCAAGCTTCTTGGTGTTGACTGTGGACCGGTGTCCATAAAACCGCTTCTTAAGTGCATTCTTGGTTTCTCCCACATACTGTATACCACAAACTCTGCAAGAAATGAGATACGCTACATTAGATGTGGTGCAGGTGATGTTGCCCCTGATCCTGTGGGAGGAATTGTTGGAATTACTGGTGACAGAATCCCCTTCTTGGATATGGTCCTTGCAAACAACACACCTGGAATCACATGTGACAGTACCCTGTTGTGTGGAAGGAATAGTATCAGAAAGAGGGGGGACTTCAGCTCTCACAAGAAGATCTCTAAGATTGCGGGGACGTCTGTAGGCCAGGATGGGGTTATCGGGAACCGCTCGTTGTAGCCGATCTGAGGTTTGAAGTATATGGTGATTGTCATTAGTGATGCTGCGGAGATGAGGGAGGTTAGGATGAAAAGTGACCACAAGAGGGACTCTGGTATTGGTGTCTTGGCTTCTGGGCTTCTGCTTCAGTACATCTGACCTGGGAAGAGATTTGACCTTGTTGATGGCCTGCTGCACTTTGTGTGCGCTGTGTCCCCTAGTTGTAAGGTTCCTCTTGAGGTCCCTAGCATGCTGTGAAAAGTCAGAATCATTAGTACAAATGCGGCGGAGGCGGAGAGCTTGGCTGTATGCTATACCACTTTTACAATGTTGGGGATGGCAACTGGAAGAGTGTAGATACTGGTGACTGTCTGTGGGCTTGGTGTAGAGATCTGTGACAAGGGAGTCATTTTCCTTTCTGATGGTGACATCCAAGAAGTTGACCTGGTGGTGAGAAAGTTCAGATGTGAATTTAATACTTCTGTGGAAGGAATTGACATGGTCAAGGAAAGTGTGAAGGCTGTCTTCTTCTTCACACTTTCTACATGTTTTTTTTATTATTCGCTAGTATACTAGTTATTCTTTACCACTGTATATATGGTAACAAAGATTCAAACAAATCATGCCCTTAATGTTCTTGTTTAGTTACTAATATAACATATACCGACTAAACATCTGTGGATTTCTTCCATTAGATTCATAAACTCTTCTATGCAACGCCCGCCTATATTAATGCCTCCTTCGCTACACTCTGTAGCCTCTGTTGTAATCTTCTCTGCAAATATGTTCAAGAGTATTGGGGACAACATACATACCCTGTATTACGCCCCTTTCAATTCTGAACCATCTGTGTCTTCTTTGCCTTCATAATGTGATAATAAAAATTATTATTTTCTTTATTCGACATCTTCAAAGCGGCTGATACCTGTCCAATGAAGACAAATATAAATGTAAATAAATATTTATAACATTCGGCCGAAGCCAGACAAAGCCCATTAGCGCTCAAAGCAGTAGGAAAACCGGAGCACCCGGAAAAAAAACCTGCGAGGACGAGCATGAATCGGCAGCACGGGGATTTGAGTGAGTGAGGAGGTGTAGACCACTACACTAAGCCGTCCTCCCAAACATGATAAAAGTGCAAATTGTAACCCTAAAACCACAACCTTTTACAATTACAAATATCGATATATGCAAAAGTCAGTCAGGCTGGTGATGCTTAAATTTGTTAACATGATTCACTGGTTTGTCGTTTTATACAACATTATTAGTCTAACGTTGTTATGATTTTGTCATTATTGTGTCAATTTCTCTGCAAGGTTACACAAATTGCTGTTAGATGTCAATTATGAGTCAATAATGTTACATTCGAATTCATGGTAGTCTAATCATATAAACATATTAAATTACCTTATCCATTATGTTCTCCTTAACGGTAAATGCCAAAACCAAGTCTCTCTACTATACATGTAGCTTACCGTATTATATTGTTCGAAACAATGGTACCACTTTTATGAATAGCCTACCGGAAAATCTAATCGGTATCAAAGAAACAAAGCATTACGTAATCTATTTCCTCTCCTTTCTATCTCAAACCTCATTGTTATTATCTATTCCAGCTCATTAATATTGCTCTGTACCTAGTCAGATGTATTTCGCCCCTGTCAAGCACAAGTCACCCAATTTTGAAAACTGGACGTTGAATGTACACTCTCATGAATATTGATTGGCAACATCTTCCAATACGTCAGCGCTCTAATCAGAGACAATAGAACAATGAACGTTGCAGCCGCTGGATAATAATATGTAACATGACGGCCAGCCGTGAGAGTGAAAAAAGAATAGAGACAAGAAGAGCAAAGAGTGACAGAGGAGGAAAGAGATAGAGGATAATCACAATGAACGAATAAGAGACACTGAAAGAGAAATACAAATATATGTAGACACCGAATAATTAGAGCGTACTATTGCATTTTATCTGGGTTAAAATGAAAATATCAAACATTTACTTTTCTTTGAACCTTTTTAACCATCGTTATATCTGATAACTCAGAAGTTTTCCTTGAAATTATCAAGCTTTAATAAGCTCTGCTTTCTTTCATATGCGCTCAGCAAATAGGGAACAAGTTAGAATATTGCGGAAAAAAAGATTCTTCACAAAATCCTCCAGATTATTGGAAAAGCAAGTATCGAATTTATAAGTTGAATTCTGTTGTTTGGTGGTTTAAACATTTGATCACAAAAATTTGCCTACCTGGAATTTTCAGTCGGCACTTCGACTTTCATCAGCAGACTGGCAACCCAAATTATAGGTCAGCGACCTTTCCGACACTTGACCCAAAAATTGGGTCGTAGACTATAGGTAGCTTGTATCGGCCCGTCTCTGTTCAGCGATGGCTGGTTTACTCTGATATAGATGGCCTCCTTCACACCACACCCAAAATATCTGGGTTCCTTGTCCAGAACTTTTTCCAAGTCTATATGATGGCCGGGAGACTCAATGTGGATGTGTTGGGAAACCTCATACGAGGTAGAAGAGGTATATAAGATTCGAAACACTGACCCTTACAGGTTAGTATATTTACTACCAACACAGTCATATATGGTTTTTGTAATTCTATGCCAGTGATAAAGTGTAATAAATAAATAAAATAAATAAAAGATGAACTTTCATTCAATAGTATTTTGTTCTTAAGACTATTTTATTTTAAGAAGTAGGTGACCACTATTTGTGCGCAGGTTGTTGTATTTACGTCACGTAGTTTTTTATTTACATAATGCGTTTCATAATTGATGACCCCAACACATAAAACTTTGTTTCTAAGAAATGTAGGTTTTTAAATGGCAACAGCATATTAACGTGTTTTATGTAACATAAAATTGATTTAGCAGTGTCATGCGTCTCTCCTTTTAATAATGTTTTAATAATGTCGTAGTGAGCAAATGACACAAATCAACCACTACACATATATTCGGAACTTCTTTCCCAGAAAATATTTCTTTGAACATATGGTTCCATTATACTCCTTTATAACTTCAAAATTCTACTCGAAGCATATAACCTTGTTCATACTAGACTGTAATAACCAATGCCGTGTCGTACGCGTAGAAATACTATAATTTGTTTCTAAATTAGCTTGCAAAACTAGAAGCTCTAAAACTAGTTTATTTTCAGATGTACAATATTTAATTTGTCAATATGTGTCTTTTATGCAATAAGATCAACCATGAAAAAATAAGAGAAAAACAAGAAGAAATACAGAAACAATATGAACACAAAGGTGTGTTTTTGTTCAAGAGTATTAGGGATATATGCAAGGACGTGATGATCTCATTCATCTCCATGCAACCCATGCTTTTGTTATTACAAGAGCATCAATATTATGATTGATAATAGTGGATTTGGTCATTAAAATTATAGAATGATTGAATCCCGGTGTTCACCTCGAGGTACGTTCTTGGAAATATTAACCGGTTTAAGGGGGTACTACACCCCTGTGGTAGATTTGTGACTGTTTTTGCATTTTTCTCAAAAAGTAATAACACACTGGTAACAAAAGTTATGTATATTATTGGGGCAAGGAATCCAATTACTACACTGGAATTTCAGTGATTCAAGACAAGTGGTTCAGTATATATGATCGGAAATGAGGTACATTCTTGCGGTACCTCTTTTCTTATCATAAATAACCGCTTGTCTTGGGTCACTGAAATTCCAGTGTAGTAATTGGATTACTTGCCCCTATAATATACATAACTTTTGTTACCACTGTGTTATTAGTTTTTGAGAAAAATGCAAAAATAGACGCAAATTTATCGAGGGGTGTAGTACCCCCTTAAGTAAACGAGTCTCAGGAGGAGATGGGGTTTTATGTTGTTGTTGAAAGAGATCAAAATTACGATCAGTAACATGACTGGGAACTTTAATTAAATTGAAAACATTCACAATGTCAGTACACCGTTTATGAAATGGCTGGCGTACGCGCGCGCGTAGTATACGTAGAGTCACCGCGACTACCTCTCTCGGATTTCAAATCCAATTTCATGATTAACAATTCCAACACATTATTCAATAAAGTATTGAAATGTGCTGATAATTAGGCCATGCCTAGCTGAAGCGCACGTTAAATCAAACAACATTTCTTTATTTTTATTTGTTAAGGTGGAAAAGAATGATTAAAAATTGTATTACCATATCAGTATTTTAATGAGGAAATTTTCCTGCGCTCCGCGCGCAATTTGTTCAAAAAGATTCATTGGAGCAAATCAGCTGACCAAATTTGCCAGTGGAAAGCTTTGGCACATCGATAAATATGTTTGCGGATTTGTTAGCACGTATAAGGGCTTAACAGGGGGAGCACTTTAAACACGTATCTTAACTTCAATATATAATTCATACAGCTCTTCTTAGTGCTTACATTGTTAAGGTATATGAGGTAAATACTAACTTAAAAAACACCAAATTAAATATATAACCGATTCTAAACACTAATGATAAACACATGAACTAAACGCCATATTTATTAACTAAACATCTTGGGTTTTTTTTAAGTTAAACGTTGTGTTTAATATTTTGTAATAAAGTATATGTGCAACTTTGTCGAATTTTATACGATTTTACGATATCTTACATTACCCCGTAGCGTCACTTAAAGCTACCAAATTTACAGAAATCATATCCCACTTTGAGAATTTTATGCAAAGATGCGACAATTTCATTAACTTTTTGGCATATTATGCAACTTTTCAGGGGAGGGCGGGTTAGTGTAGTGGTCTTCTCACTCGCTTCTCACCTGTGGCATGGGTTCAGTTCCCCGCGGTGCCACATGTGAGTTTGATTGCCGATCCATGCTCGTCCTCGCAGGTTTTTCTCCGGGTGCTCCGGTTTTCCTCCTGCATCTAAAATCGGAACTCTTCCCATATCCCTAACCCATCATATCCGGATGGCAACCCATGAATTTAGTAGCCTCTGCGCACTTTTGGGCTTAGCCTGGCTTTGGCCGAATGTTATAAATAAAAATTAAATTAAATAATAAATTTGTATGGGTTTGAGCATTCTGTTTAATATTTTAAACATAATATCGTTTAATCCAGCTGTGTAGATTCATTGAGCTGCAGCCAGGTAAAATAAGACAATTAAATTAAATGAATTGACATTTTAAATGAAAACTTACCCTTCTAAATGAATCCAAACATTTTCTTTCCTAATTAACAGTTTTACTGAGATTGTAATTTCATGGAATTGCAAGCACCTGTGTTCATTTCATACCACGTTGCAGAGGTTTTATTCGTTCTGATGACCATTCTGTAAACCGTTTATGAACCAGGTGTGTACTTTCATTGAGTTGTATCTAGATTTAAAATATGGCAACATAATCGAGTCATATATACTGTCAAAGTATATATATTTTATGTAGCTATTTATTTATGGCAGAAATAAATATACCACACAGTAATGAGAATGGTGATATAGCAAGTTAAAACATGTTTATAATTTGCAATATTCTTAATTATGTGACCAATCGTGTAAAATATTCTTACAAACAGCAACATTGTCTTTATATACCAACATTTTATTAAATATTAAATGATAATAATAATTATGTTATTAATTGTTGTAAAAGTTTTAAAATATAAGTTGTGGTGTACCCCAGAAATAAATTCTTGGATCCCTATTATTTATATTATATATTTAAAAAATAATAAATAGATCATGGATTTTCCAACTTATTATCTCTGCTGATTACAAAACAATATTATACTCAAATAACACTATCATTATTTAAGTACAGAGTTAGGCATCGTTAACCAGAACAAATACATTGGGGGATCAATTAAGGTTATTAATTATTTTAAACTGTTGTGATTTGGTAGTTCACAGCATCTTACGAATGGTAGTGAGCTTTGGCGAAAACTGCATAGCTCAATTCATAGCGAGTGTGTAGAAGAATTAAAATATCACAGATATACTTTTATAGGTGCTGCGGTTCTTGAGTTACGTTGTAAAGAGGGCTGAAACAACAACACTTTTGTAAAACCTACATAACTCATTAACAACAATAAATTAAGCAAGTTTGCAAAGTATACGATTTGTAGAATGAACTTTTGCCAAACATCAAGGTGTTAATTTTCAATAATATATTGATCTAGATAATAAAAATCTATTTTTTTATGGTTGCTTCGACCAATAATACCTCGTCTACCCTTAAGGATAGAAGAGCAAACTGAATATAAACATAACAAGATTAAAGGACAGTTTAACCCATGCAATATTGTACGTGTCGGCGCAAACTCCAGATAAAAAACAATCGGTATGCGCTGACGTGGGAATCGATCCCGCGACCTTCCGTATACTGGGTAGACGCTCTGACCACTAAACTGTCGGCCGGCTCTCAACATACGGCTGAAATCGAAGCCAATGTAGGACAGTCGGGGTATACAATACATGCATAACATAATAGCACGACAGACACCGGAACAGATCAACGAATGATGTAACTGTAGCAAATAAATTAAGTTACGCAACGTGAACCAGAACAAACAAACCCATTGTGATAAATAATAGAATAACCTAAACACAAGGTAGGGCTTAGACGCATGATTAAAATATAGAATGAGCCTCCACACCAACTCCACCCCCGCCACCCCCCAAAAAAACACACACCACCAAAACCACTTGGTTGATGCACTGTAGAACGACCTACGTGTTGTTCCTTCACCAACCCTTCGAGCTCCACTCCCATCTCCCGGTGCCAACGCGTAGCCTGTTTGGACACTTAGGGAACTATAACTGAGACGTTCTATTTGCAAATGTGCAGTATCTTTCCCTCCCTAAAATAGTCCCTTGATACAAAAGGTCATTTGTTAACCAAATCTGCTGACATTATCGTACATTGCAATGTCATCGTATTCCACGAGGAATTGTTCACACCGCTTACAGGATAATATCCGGATTAAATTCACATTGTTTTATTCCTTAACTCGAAGATATTCTTAATGAGATCTTTTATTGGGAGGATTTAATCATTTTATGATTTTCTCTTTCACATTTAAAGTGTTTTTAATGACAGTTTTTGTTGCTTAGGTCGTTCACTCATATTTTTTAAATTTGGAGGTAAAAGAGATCTAATAAGTCATTATCCTCTTCAAACATAAAGTTTGATGGTTCAACGTAATCCCGTAGGACGAAGTGCAAAACCTGGATTATTAGTCCTTCAATTGTTTGACACACCCGTGAGCTAGCTTAAATCTCTCTGTGATTGCAGGTACGTTAGTATTCATTAAATGAATTGATATGTGGAAGACTGGTTTTCAAAAGGTGGGCTTTCCACGTCAAACAATGGCCCTTGGGATAAAAATACGACTTAACTTATTCCAGAAAAGATATGAAACTTAAATCCCGGGACGTGAAATTTACTCTTAGTAATTGTAGTGCCTCCGGAGCTAATTTGAAAGTCAGTTGCAGTATAAAATATTGACGTATTAAAACTGGATATCCACTAGAAGTAAGGTAATAATTGCTGTTATTTGCTTTAAACCATCAGGATTGCCATGCATTATTGAAATATGATATAACTTCTGGATTGTACAGTATTATACATACAGCCTGTAAAATTGTTGTGCCATAATGTCTCATAATTGGTACAAACTTAAATATTCTCATCGAATACGGTTGAAATAAATAAATAATGCATGATATACATGCAATTCTCTTTCGTCGATATTCAAGTGCAAGTAAACGATCACAGATTTGTTTACCGCTACATTATGTATTGTATACATTGTACATGTTTATCAGTGTACTTCGGTTATATTTATAAATGCGCTTTTATAAATAAGCACGTGACTCATGGGCACGACATACCAAGACCAGCAAGCGTGACCAAATCATCATGCATTGATCACTATACAGAAAAGCATAGCAACTCTGTAGATAAATATCATCAAATTTATTTATTAATTGAATTGAAAAATTATTACACATTTTGTTATTCCAAATTTGTAATATTATCAAAAACAACAAGTTTTTGACGACGGAAGATAATAGTCAACGCCGGAAACGTTTACAATACAAATCACAATAATAAGTTGAAAAAAATAGACAATTTTGCTGCACAGTAGTCTCGTGTTGTTCCGCATTTGCATTCAAATGTATTGGAAGACCACCCGCTATGTAGAAGGTCACTTCGAGACTTGACTGTCTACAAGCTGTTATGGCAGCGCGGATTTGGTCACGTGCGTATTTATAAAAGCGCATTTATAAATATAACCGAAGTAACAGTTTATCATACTGTCAATATAGCTATAATCACTCCCATTCGCAGTAACCCTTTCTCCAACAGACTCATCATCCAAGACTTGTTCCTTAGCTTTATAGACTCCTTCCTTAGTTTAAGATTGCTTCCTTAGTTCAAGAGTCCGTAGGTAGTTTAGACTACTTTACGGGTTTCTTCTCCCTTTAATGTATTATCCTCATTCCTTTGTTCTAAAATCCTGTCTTGGTTTTTCCTTCCTTAGTTTTAGATACATTTACATTCCATTAATTTTTATATATTAACTGCCAATAGTCTGATATAGATTCCATTCTGGGTTTTACACCACCTTCGGTGACTCCTTTATACATTAATTAATATAGGTTAATAAACGCGTATCACTTGTTGGGAGTGAAATTGTACAAAATAATGCACGCGTTCTGAAACGTTGATGCGTCTAATGCACGAGCCCCGGAGGGGGAATGCATTAGACGCTTCAACAGCTCAGTACAAGTGCTTTATTTTGTACAAAATCTTAAGCAACAAGTGCTAGCCATTTATTAACCTATTTCATACACGACTAAAATCCCGCAATTTTTGCTATTTCTATAACAAAATTGTCATGAAAAATGTTGGAAAATGCAAGCAAGTGCATCCTCCTGCAAGAAAAATGAACGCGTCCGAAAGTACTGCGCGTACTACGCGGAGTGCGCGCCCGTGCAATTATACAATATTTATGCACGGCTAGTATTTTACTAACGTTTACTCTGATTGGTTCTCACTATCCAGGAGTGTATGAATGTATATTTTTCCTCTGATTATGGACACATTCAAATGGTCGCCCATAAACACACTATACTATTACTAGTCATAATTTGAATTTTGTGGTTGGTTAAAAGCACAAATATGCCATGAACACATAACATCATATAGCCATTACCATCCTAAGTAAGCAACGATATGCCAATTATAACTTGTATTTAGTTGTTAAGGCTTTTCGCGAAGTAGGTGACCACTCTTTGTGCGCAATTTATGTAATTACTACCATCAACACGTATTACTGTCAAATCATTTTATTTTCATGACAAAGCCCTTGAATTAAATTATTCCAAAAAGTATGTCCCAAGAAATGAAATGTTAAAATGACAACATGATATTTGTTTTGAGGTAATAACATGATGATGCAAGAGCGTCATCCTTGTGTCTTTCCTTCTACATATATTCTAATGTGCTTATAATTTCTTTTAAGGAATCGGATAGAAACGTTTGCACAGTATTTTCTGTGGGACCTGAGAGCACATCAGACATATCAAACTGTATTCTGAATACGAGGAATGTCCTTCTGATATCAAATAATTGTATTTATTTTTTAATTCAAATTTGCGATATAATGGCAAATTATTTAAATTTGATATTTTTGATATTTTTAATTTTTAACAGTCCTGAAAATAAACTTAATAAATCTAATGACATGTACTTAAAGTGTATGTAGCCGGGATAAAAGTCGACCATCAATTGAAACAATTTGGGTAGAAAATCTATATCTTCAATAAGAAAGGTCAAACCTTTCTTTTTATTTGAATGGACTGCTTTTTATCCTAGCTAGCTACATACATTTTAAGTACATATCATTAGATTTATACATTTTCTTTGAGGACTGTTTTTAATCATTTGCCATAAAATGTGGATTAAAAATCTAATTTATTTGATATCAGAATGACAATCATCGTATTCAAACTGCAATTCAACATGTCTGATGTGCTCTCAGGTCTTACAAAAAAAATACGTGAAAACGTCGCTATCTGGGCCCTTAGACCGCCACATATAACGCAAAACTTTAACAGGAACACTGGTGATATGCAAATGTCCTGAATAATTTCTGTCTCCGTCTTTTTTTTCCTCCATATGGTTTACTCAAACAGGGTTCTTCGCATAAAATCAACCTACTTATACATTTATTTTAATGTTTGCACAATTTTCACACAATTGTTCTTTCTTTGAGAATGGTTTCTGCAGGTTTAAAGTCTGTTGTAATTCTACACGCCTTATCTTAGCTCCTCATGGCCGAAACTGGGTATTGTCGGCATTAAAATGATCAAGTTTATTCAAATTCAAGCTGCAAGGAATTCTAGAGTGGTATATCACGTTCAGGTGTTTAAGGGATTACAACCAAATAATTGGGCTACTTTAATCTTGCCAGAAAGTAAGAGTTCTGTTTAGATAAAAATAGTCACCAACATAGATCTCTAAAACGTTCATGATAAATTAGGACTGCATTAAAGGCTATTATTAGTCTTTTAAATATTAAAACCATACTGTTTAAGATTTCATTCCTGGAGGTAATAGCTTCCACACTTAAAATGTATTTCAGATAAGATTGCAGCTGGGATTTTTGAGCGAGTGGGTAAGCTTTTAAATCAGTATTACCTATTATATTAAATCTATACATTTATAATTATGTTCATACATTCGTTAAGCTATTTATTCATTCATATAATGAGAAATGCAGTTCAGAATATTAAATATCTACTTATAGGCAATATAAACCTTTTTAGGGGGATGTCATTTTCTTCGGAAGGGGTGGGTCATGAATATGTCGGTGACCGGAGTAATTTTTATGACCCCCCTATTGCCAGCTAAATTTTTCCGACGTCCCTATCTCAGGTCGAAAATTGTTATGACCCCCCCCTTTCGTCTACACAGATTGATGACAAACTATTCATCGCTGGAGCGGAACGCGTTCAAATTTCAATCGTAAGTGTGAAGAATAAAATAAAATAAAATAAAATAACGAAAGATTGTGCGTACATTTTGATTGTAAGTTAAAAGAAGAAACTTTTGGGTCACCAGCCCTTAATAATAATTATATAACCCCCCTAATTTTGTTGTAAAAAAATTATAAGCCCCCTATTTTTGGTATAAAAATTTTATGCCCCCCCCCCCCCCCCCCCCCAGTATTTTCATGACCCATCCCTTCGGAAGAAAATGGCAGCCCCCTTAATATAGAATTCATTGTACATATCGGGTTTTTTTTTGGTTAACACATGCCGATAACACGTTTCGTATTCCAACAATGACACATAACATGCACAAGGCTCACATCAACACTGAGACAAAAACTGACAGCTAAATGGAGAGGGACAGACAGAGTGAGAGAAAGAGAGGAAGAAGAGACAGAGAGACATTGGGAGACAGAAAGAAAGAAACAAGCAATAAGAGGAAGAAGAGAGTAACCAACATTCACACTCATATAATGTCTTATGTCGTCGTATCGTATTGCGCATCCAATTTAAACTTGCTGTTCTGGCTTTCCGTCACTTCGATGGCACTTTACCACCATACCTGTCATCTGCCCTTTGTACTTATCAAACTTCCCGCTCCCTTCGATCATCCTCTGAAACAACCTTTGTAACATCCCCACACTTTCTCAATTTAAACGTCAGCTTAAAACCCATCTCTTTCGTCAAACTTTTCCAGATTCACAGAATTAATTGCTTCTTTGTTTGTTGGTCTTTTTCATGTGTTTGCGCGCTCTGAGTTCCACGGAAGATTTTGCGCCTTAAAAGAACCATTCATTATTATTATTATTATTATTATTCAACGAGGAATTATTTATATCGCTTACTGAGATTTATCCGGATTTAATTCCCATTTTTGGCCAGCGATATTCGACATTCATAATGAGATCTTTTACAGGAATACAAGAATTGTATGATTCCTCTTTAAACTGTTTTTAATGAGAGTTCAAGCTGTTCAGGTTGTTCAATCGTGTATTTGAAATTTGGAAGTAAATGAGATCTAACAAGTCATTAGCTATCAAAGATTGCATTTTATGGTTCAGGGTGGTCCTTTTGAAATACACACCCTGTGTAGGAGATTATGATCATATCTTCCATACGGAGTGCTTGGATTTCAACTGGAATAACCCGATCTTGTAACAATAATACAATTTTTCCTTTTTCTGATCATTGAACACATCAACTTCCTTCAGTTGAACTCTGCTTACATACAACATAATACAAAAAAACATGTTCAAAGGGTGTAACATTATTGCAGGTGACTTTAAGAGGGATTGAACTAAAAGGAGCCAAACATAATGCCAGAGTGATAATAGTCAATACCTATTATAGGAATGTGAACATTATCGGCATACATTAATTTAAAAATAAATGGAGCAATGGATTCTTCATAGTACAGTAGTCTACACACGCTTATTGGTTAATATTGGCACGGTGTCTGGTAGGTATTAGTGGACAAAATGGAAACATTCATGCGAAAACATTTTCTTTTGCATTTTTATTTTCTAATCTGGAAGTATTGATGCCTTTGCACATCTTGTTGTCGTCAAAAAATGGCCGTAAATTAACGGACGCCCGTATTTCGAAATTTACCGTAATTTGTCGGGAACCAGCCGTAATCAAAACACTTTTTTGTGATTAGAACCACCTACCTACCTCCACGACCACCCACACATCTACATGTGAAACTACAAACCCATGTGTATCACTAACTCCTACTTAATCCTGCTTAAACAAACTGAAAGTAAAATTTAAATTCCGTAATTTTACTTGTCCCCATAAAAGTACGGGAAAACCACTGGCAGCGAATTTTCCGGTTATCCCGCAAAAACAACAAATTACGGGTAAACCGGAAAATTTGCTGCCAGTGGTTTCCCCGTACTTTCTTTCCATGATACGCAAACAGGGTTCATCGAATAAAATCAACCTTCTTGTACATTTAGTTTATGTTTACACAACTTTCACACAATAGGTTTTTGAGAACACTTTCTGCACAGTCAGATCTTTTATCTAGCAGGTTGTATTGATCTATTGTTCTTTTGAAAGCCTTATTTGAGCTCGTTATAGCCCGTAACCGGGTTCTGTCGGTTTACGTGATCAGGTTAATTCAAATTCAAGCTGCAAGGAATTCTAGTTTGGTATATCACTTTCAGGTGTTTTAAGTAATTACACACAACTAATTGGGCTAGTTTAGATCTTGCCAGAAACCAAGAGTTACATTTAGATAAAATAGTCACCAAAATAGATCTATAAAACGTACAAGAATTAGGAATGTATTAAAAGTTAATATTATTCTTTTAAATATTGATCTAAAAGGCAAACTTTTTAAGATGTCATTACTGGAGATAATAGCTTCTACACTTAAAATGAGAGCTTTATTTCAGATAAGATTGCAGCTGGGATTTTGTAGCGCGTGGGTAGGCTTTTAAACCAACATTACCTATTCTATCAATTCTATACACTTATAATTATGTTCATCCATTCTATAGATGACATTAATGTCACATCGACCTAGATTTTCAATCATATTAAAATATTCGGTATTTGCTTCGTGCCATTGGGCTAAATTGAAACCAAATAGTTACCGGTAGGCAACATCTTTTTCATGTAAAACAATCATTTTACATATCGTATTTATTGTTAACATTGTTATGCAGATATATAACCAATATTGTATCCCAACAATGACAAATAACATGCATTAAGCTTCACACCAACACTGTGACAGAAGCTGACAGAGGGAGCAGACTGGGAGCTAAATGGAGAGGGATAGACAGAGTGAGAGAAAGAGAGTGAGTGGGGGAGCGCGAGAGGAAGGGAGAGAGAACGAGAAAGAGAGAGAGAGAGACATACAGAGTGTCCCAAAAGTCTCAATACCATAATGAACCGTCATATCTTTCACTAGGATTGGCCGAAATGAAATCAAAATACATATTTAGAAAGAGTGAATTATGCAATTATTTGGATACCAAACATGATACATTTTCCTTCCTTAAGGGTAGACGAGGTATTGTTGGTCGAAGCAACCTAAAAATCGATTTTCATTATCTAGATCAATATATTATTGAAAATTAATACCTTGATGTTTTGCAAAAGTTCATTTTACAAATCGTATACTCTGCAAACTTGCTAAATTTATTGTTGCTAATAAGTTATGTACGTTTTACAAAGGTGTTGCTTTTTCAGCCCTCTTCACAACGTAACTCAAGAACCGCAGCACCTATAAAAGTATATCTGTGATATTTTAATTCTTCTACACGCCGCTATGAATTGAGCAATGCAATTTTTGCCAAATATCACTACCATTCGTAAGATGCTGTGAACTACCAAATCACAACAGTTTAAAATAATTAATAACCTTAATACGACATACCTGGTCAATCAACAATACACTAGTTACTTATTATTGTTACTAATTACTTATTATGTTATGATATTATAGATGATAATAGATTGCAATTATTTACTCACAGAATTTCCCATCTAACAATGGTTATATATTCAAATAACAATTTCAACCCTAGTCCTGATCATACGGATGATGAAGCACCAACTTATGATCAAATTGAACATTTAATTTTTAGAATATGTCTAGACTTTGGGACACTTTTAACGAAAAACAACTGATTGTTTTCGCTGGGCTTGCAAGTACAATAAGAAGAACGACACTTATATTCAAATGTTGATCTTCCCGACTTTCCACATCCACTGTAAATTATTAAGAGTTATGTCCTGACTGTCCTGGTGGAGGAGTCTTGTGACAGACTTTTGCTGACTTGATACGAGGCTCATTCAAAACCTGTTACCTTACGTGCCAGGACATTGACATTACCCATGATTAT
Source organism: Amphiura filiformis (assembly GCF_039555335.1). NCBI lineage: Eukaryota > Metazoa > Echinodermata > Ophiuroidea > Amphilepidida > Amphiuridae > Amphiura > Amphiura filiformis. Next base: position 58,792,619 of record NC_092642.1, read on the forward strand.
ACTCTAAATTCTTGGCTACAAAATAAAAGTTATTTAACGAAAATGAAAATGTGAACTCTGGTTGTTTAGATATTTTGGTTAAAGCGAATACAGATTTGGTACGTCAGTTAAAAAAACTGAAGCTAAAACTTTAGTAAGCATCACATTGTACAAACAGAGGAAGAGGCTTACGCATCATACACTAGAACATGGAAACATTTAAACATTACAACTAGCGCACGAGATCAAATTAATGATGCTTAATCGTTATTCTTAATATATCAATATACAGGGAAAAGAAGAATTACGCATCGCACACTAGGACATTTACACATGAATTTACAAATGCAAACATAACATGCATAGGCAGATATACCAGAGAAAAAACTCCGGACATACCTGCCTGTGCGGGGACTAGAACCCCAGACCTCTCGCTTGTCGGGCGAGCGCTCTACCACTGAGCTACACAGACTGTCCCTGATAAACAGGACTCAAGTCTGGTACTTGTGGATATGAGCAGTCAAGGGTGAACAGTACAAACAACACATTACATACCAGTGTACGAGATCAATTAATGATGCTTACCCGCCAGCCTAATATAATCATAAAAACAGAGGAAGAGGCTTACGCATCATACACTGGAACATGGAAACATTCAAACATTACAACTAACGCACGAGATCAAATTAATGATGCTTAATCGTTATTCTTAATGTATCAACAAACAGGGGAAAGAAGAATTACGCATCGCACACTAGGACATTTAAACATGAATTTACAAATGGAAACATAACATGCATAGGCAGATACACCAGAGAAAAAACTACGGACATACCTCCCCGCACAGGCAGGTATGTCCGGATTAATATCAAAAGGATTAATATCAAAGCATAAGTACACATTTCTTGATGTTGTATAGTCTATAATACGATAACTGTTTAATATTGCAATTGAATTGAATAGGGGAAATTGGTTTAGATGTTGAGGAGAGATATTGGCCGACAGAGAATGAACGAAACCAGAGAAGATGAAGAGTGGAGCCAACATTAAAACGATGCTAAATCACACCTGCCCACGAGCAATTATTCACAGCGCTTACTGAGAACTATCCGGATTAAAATCCCTTTTTTTTTTTTTTTCGACATTCTTAAAACGACATTCATAATGATATCTCTTTTACAGGAAAGATTTTACGAATTTTATGATTTCTCTTTCATGTATAAACTGTTTTTAATGCCAGTTGATGTTGTTAAGGTTGTTCACTCATGTTTTTGAATTTGGAAGTCAAAAAGATCTAATAAGTCATTAGCCCTATAAAATATAACATTTGATGGTTCATCGTGATCCTTTGTGAATCGCTCCCGCAGGACCAAGTGCAAAACCTGGATTATTAGTCTTTCAGTTGTTTGGCATACAGGTGAGCTAGCGTAAATCGTTCTGTGATTGCAGGTATGTTAGCATTCATTAAAATGATTTGATAAATGAAAGACCAGGTTTTTAAATGGTGGGCTTTCGACGTCAAACAGAGACCCTTGGAATGAAATATACAGCTTAACTTATTAAAGAAAAGATGTGCAACAAAATCATAGTACGTGAGATTTACTCTTTGCTATTACTGTGTCTGAGACGCTCATTTAAAAGTCAGATGTTGTATAAAATATTGAAAGTCTATAACTGCATATCCACTACAAGTACACAATGAATTACCAAAACTAAGTTTGGGGGTAAAGAACCTAGAACTTAAAAAAACTAAGTTCGGGGTCTTGCTATTTGTTTCACACAATCAGTATTGCCCTGTAATATTGGAATAGTCTGGAAGAATAAATGCTCTCTGAATGATACACTTGCAGAAATACAGATGAAACCATGCAGAAAGAAATTAAGACATTTGGCCATTTCTGGACCAAAGTTTCTTCGCCTAGCTCTGCGTTCAAGGGATTTCCATTAAGCACTATAATACGCACATGATATCATCACGGGTAATTTTTATTCCATTGATTAACCTGGCACAAACATTCCAGGAAGCAATCATTTTGTTTTGAAGTGAGTTATTTAAAATTATTTGTTAATTTGTATGAATTATGGTTAGGAAATTTACCCACTATTAAAATCTAGCGACCAATTTTGTATGTTTGCTAAATAATCGCATGCGGGAGATTGTCCTGCGCGTTTTGACACCTCAGTCACTACCCTACGACACTCTTGAGAAAAGATATGAATGTTTAAGTAACACGAGGTCGAAAAATGAAAAATGCAAAGAAGCCTATTCAATGGTTTTAGAGCTGATTTACTGATCCAAGACGGTTTCATTATTCCCGCATTTTCCATTTTAATTTAGAGCATTTTAATTGATGCATGTTGGATAATCCTTTGCTTATTGTGCAGATGAATGATCAAAGAGTGGGTGGGTACTAAGACATTTACGTTTTGAGAGATGGATTTGGAAAAGGGATTCAAAACAGGTCATGATTACAGCTGCATTCCTGGAAGCAGAAGGAATTGAGACACTTGAGTGGCCCTCCGGAAGCCCTGATCTTAACCCCTTGGAGAACCTTTGGGATCAGCACAAGAGACGAGTCAACAAAACGATAAAGGTAGATACAACTCTGGTGGGATTGCGTCGCATCGTTATCAACGAGTGGAACGGGTTTGAGCAAGGTAACATTCGACACCTCATTAGGAGCATGAGACGCAGCGTGGCTGCTGTAAGGGAAGCCAACGGTGGACACACAAAGTATTGAAAGACTGGCAAAGAAAGAGATTAATCTCAAGTGTAGTTGGAAGCGGCAGTATGATGCCTGAAAGGTGCTCAGCAATTAAAAAAAGGGAATCTGCCTGTTTGTTGTTTTTTGTATTCTTTTATGCTGAGAATTTGAATAGGCCTTTTTGCAATTCTCACGACCTTGTGTTACTTAAACATTCATATCTTTGAGTGTCGTAGAGCAGTTATTGAGGTGTCAAAATGCGCAGGACAATCACCCGCATGCGATTATTTAGCACACGTACAAAATTAGTCGCTAGATTTTAATAGTGGGTAAATTTCCTAACCATAAAGAAACTTTTTTGCGTAGTGTATGATCTTACTTATTTCATGCAAAGAACGTTGTCATCCAGTACGTAAATAGTGCACGTAATTTAAGGTCGACAGGATATTGGAAGAATGTTCAACTTAAAGTTAGCTGAATTCGTCTTTTTAGCGTGTTGTAATACATTTGGGCTGTGTGTAATATGTATAGATTTAACAGTGTCTCTCACACTTAAACGTTGGTATTCGTATACAGCGCCTTTCACGTGTATCAAAGCGCTTTACATTTAATCCGCTGTCGTAAGACTATTTCAGCTGCCATACAATGCCCAAGGCATGCTCATACCATTGGACGGCACTCAATGGACACTATTCATAACAGCGCCCCATTTCATCCCTACAACACGATGGCACCGCCGGGGCTCGAACTCGCAATCCACCGATTGCAAGGCAGAGCCCGTACCGCTGCGCCACCGTGCTACTATACTTTGCGTTGTGGACCATTATTTCGAAGAGAAATCACTGCTGTCTTAATGTTATACTAGTAATATATTTGCCATCACATATATGCATGAATTATGCCACACCCAAATTGCAACATCATACGAAATAATTTTTTTTGATCGTCAGCTTTTCATCCCAGCTATACACCAATCCGAGAAGCGTTTACTGTATTTGGCCCTCTATTGACGGCAACACAGATGTACCAGAGCGGGAGATTTAATTCGTAATTCAATACTCATGATTGTGTATTGAATATCACTGTTGTGTACAATTCCCGGGTACAATACTATATAGCACAAAATAAATAATGGATGGAACCCCCGACCTCGGGACACCGCAGTTTTACATCGGGGACACCGCAGTAATGGCGAAGTCGGATAGGTGTATATAATTATACTTAAAGTACATATCATTAGATTTAAAAATTCAAATATCATTATATTTATAAAGGTTATTTCAAGGTCTGTTAAATATCAAAAATATTAATTTTTAGTCATTTGCCATAAAATGTGTATTATATCGCAAATTACAAAAAATCTAAATTATTTGATATCAGAAAGACATTATTCATATTCAGAATGCAATTCGATATGTCAGGATGTTCTCTCATGTCCCACAAAAAATACTGTCTAAACGTTCATAACCCACCCCTTAAGAAAACCACTGGTCACATTTGTATTTCCATATGTAGTGCCGTTATTGAGTTATGACAAATAAAAGGCCAAAACGACCGTTTTTGCTACCCCCACATCAGTAAAAAACATGTACATGGCGAAATAAAACCCATTACAATGAGCCTTGAGATATCATGTATCGTATGCATTGAGCCCATACCTTTTCCTGCGAGTGTGGGCTTAATTTTATTTCAATATCTGAGCTCTGATATATTTTCATATATTAAAACACAAGGTGTTTCTAATGTTATTGTAATATGCATTATAATATGACTTTAACGTCTATGCTCCGCACAGCTCCATCATTATGGGAAGGGAACTTTTTCAATATTACAATAATAATGATACTTGAATTGTCCCTTCTCTGATCATTAAAAACATCAATGGTACATTATACTACAAAATGTAATCAAAACAATTTGGAGCATTGCGGCTCTTTTTCTTGTTGCTCCAGTTGTTTTACACACAATATAATACAACGAACATGTTCAAATGGTGTAATATTATTCTAGGTGACTTTAAGAGAGACATAAAGCTAGAGGGGTAATAGTCAAGACCTATCAGGTATGTACACATTATCGGCTTACATTAAGGTGAAAATAAATGGAGCAATGAGCTCTTCATAGTACAGTAGTCTAAGCACGCTTGTCAGTTAATGTTGGCGTGGTGTCTGGTCGGTAAGTGGACAAAATGGAAACATTAACATGGAAACATTTTCTGCTATCACATTTTTGTTTTGTAAATTTGGATATATTGATACCTTTGTGTACGCCTACTTCATGCAACTGTGTTTTCCATTGCCACTTATGGATGCGAGTCTTGGGCTATGACCAAGAATGATAGGAAAAGAGTAGATGCTTTTGAGATGTGGTGTTACAGGAGGCTTCTACGAGTGACATGGAAAGACAGGAGAACAAATTCCTGGATCCTTGACAAGATTGGTACAAGTCTAACCATCAGAAGCGGCATAATGGAGAGAAAGCTGAAGTACTTTGGCCATATTGTCAGGAAACATGGAGGTGTAGAAAACAGATTTTGCAAGGGGCCATGGAAGGCAAACGAGGAAGAGGACGTCCACCAACATCTTGGACTAATGACGTGAAGCTGGTTTCTAACCAGGGAATGCAAGGTGCAACACACTTGGCATCGGATCGAGTGAGATGGCGTACTCTTGTGAAGACCACAGCAGCGCTACACAGCGCCACCTGACACAGAGAGAGTATATCTAGAAACTTTCGGCGCGGGAATTTTGAATATCGCGTGTTGAGAGATTGCTGTTTTTATTCGTTTTTATGGTTAATATGAGTTTGTTTTAAATAAAACCATGTGATTCGTGCTTGATAATTATTAGACATAATGTTGTGATTGCCGGACACTTCCTTTAATGTAATAATGTTTATGTTATTTTTGGGTACATTGATTCATCTAGTATGACCTGTGAGGATTAAGATCTAAGATTGTGATTCTTTAATACATGTAAAATTTTGAATGACAAGCCGAGGGTGTTTACCAATATGCATGTCTAATGCAATACTGTTGGTAATCTGATACATCCCATTCTTAAACACTTGAGAACGTTCCTGCAATCTCATTGGTTCTTACCCGTGTGATATGACACGATATCACACGGGTCAGCGAGTGTACATCAACGCGATACGCGTGCTCGCTATTTGAACCAATTGGAGGCGCATAGCAACAACGGGACTGATCGATTTTAAGCCCTAGGTAGTGCCTTATAAAATGTAGCATTTAATTTGAGTAAAATTTCTAATACTTATGATATTTCTATTTGAATTGAAGTGTTTAAGAATGAGAATAAAGGTATTGTTTTTACCCGCTGTCGTGTATCTATCGTCTCATATAACACGGGCGACATCATTATTTTTGGCGTAAAACAACTCGGCTTCTCCTCGTTGTTTTACTTTAAATAATGATGTCGCCGTGTTATATGAGACGATAGATGCACTCCAGGGGCTAAAACCAATACCTTTATTCTCTAATTAAATTACGTGTAGAGAAAGTGATTTTTGACCCTCTGACGTAACACTGCTGCCATTTTGTTACTTTTGCTTCTTTTCTCTAATTTCATCACCACATATTCTTCGCAAGATATATATTTAGAATATGTGACACTTGTGAGAATAGCTGCTCTAATCTTCGATCAATTAACCTTTTAAATTGGGTAAAGTTCTTTTTTGGACCACCCTGTATTTGTTAACATTAACTTTAACTTTTTCAAAAATCTACTTGTAACTTTTTTGTATAATGTATCCATGTGTTATAAAACCTTGAAAACCTCGATCAGTATAATTTAGTCAATCTAAGATGAACCTGGTAGAGAAGGGATATAGATTGGAACAAGTTTACTCATTGATGTTTGTACAGTGTGACATTGTGGCACAAAGATCTTTGATCAATCATGATGATATTTCCCAAGTACCGGGTTTTACATACATAATACCATTCGAAAGACATATCCTTTTGACTACTTCAATAATGCAAGGCAATCCTGATACTGACTGTTTAAAGCAAATTACATCAAGATCTTGTATGATTTTACCCCAAACTTACATTGTGTACTTGTAGTGGATATCCAGTTTTAATGCTTCAATATTTTATACAACATCTGACTTTCGAATCAACTGCAGAGGCACTGTACTTGCTGAGAGTAGATTTCACGTATCGTTTAAGTTTCATATATTCTCTAGATAAGTTAAGCTGTATTTGTATCCCCAGGGTCTATGCTTGACTTGGAATGCCCACCTTTTGAAAAACCTGCTCTTTCATTTATCAAATCACTTTAATGAATACTAACGTACCTGCAATCACAGAGAGATTTAAGCCAGCTCACGGGTGTGCCAAAAAAATGACGGACTCATAATCAAGGTTTTGCACTTCGTCCTGTGGGAGCCATTCCCGAAGGGTCACACTGAACCATCAAAAGTTATGTCTGAAAAGGCTAATGACTTATTGGATATTTTTTACCTCCAAGTTTCAAAGATATAAGTGAACGACCTGAGGAACAAAACATGTCATCAAAAGCAATTTATGTGTGAAAGGGAAATCATAACATTTGTAAATCCGTCCCATAAACGATCTTATCACGCACGTCTTTTTACTAGAGGCAAAAATAAACAATGGGAATTTAATCCAGATAATTGTCAGTAAGAACAGTTAATAATTCATGGAATACGATACGACTACATTAAATAAACTGGCCTCAAAAAGAAACTTATAATTTTTCACAAGGTCATATCTTAAATTCCTCTCCATAATAATGAACAGAAATTGCACAGGATTACTTCAATACTCTACTTAAAGACATGTCAGTAACCAAGCAGTTGTCCAACTGACACAACAGCAAATGCACTGACATGGAACACCTTTCTGGACCAAAATTCACATCCCAACAGATTTCTTTTGTTGGGTTCCAATTATTCGCCTGTGAATGTGGTCCCGGAAGCTGTTCCGTGTCAGTGCATTTTACTGTTGTGTCAGTTGGACAACTGCTTGGTTACTGACATGTGTTTAGAGTAGAGTGTTGAAGTTATTCTGTGTGTAATTTTTGTTCATGTACAGACGAATAATTGGAACGCTACAAAAGATATCTGTTGGAATGTGAATGTTGGTCCAGGAAGGTGTTCCATGTCAGTGCATTTTGCTGTTGTGTCAGTTGGACAACTGCTTGGTTACTGACATGTGTTTAGATTAGAGTATTGAAGTAATCCTGTGTGCAATTTTTGTTTATTTTTATGGAGAGCATTTTAAGATATGACCTTGTGAAAAAGTATAAGTTTCTTTTTGTGGCCAGTTTATGTTTTCTCTCGTTCTCTCTCCCCTTATCTACCGATGTATCAAAATCTTCTGGAGTATCCATTTGTGTGTTATCAAATGTGTAATCCGCGCGATCTATTCCGTTTCCAATGATGCAACTAATTATTTTTTTGAAACTATTAAAATGGAGTTGAAACTTCATATTTGGTGTGCCGAGTACATGACACGTGGATATTAATTCACAAACCCATTACTTAATTCAATTTGATTTATGGGTGAAATTTTATTGTTTGCTTTTTGTGCGGTTTTGATCAAAATATGGTAATTTATACCAATTTTTAACCGTATTTCCCAGTAAAATTGAGCACATTTTCCAGCAAATTCATTGAAAAACTAAATGGGTGTAAATGGCCGTTGTCATTGAAACTGTCTTCTCCTTGAATTATCCTAATAGCTAAGAATTGAAGAAGCCATGCATATCATCAATAATTATATAGTGTGAGACAAACTTTTTATTTCAAGAAATTTCTAAAAATTAAGAATAGGGGTACATGTTTTTCGTATGCTGTGACAATCAAGCCCAAAGACTTGTACTAATAATGATTTCAGTTTATGCATTCTAAATTTTGGAAAAGACATGTTTCATTCTTTTAACAAACCATTTAATTAAAGTAACACAAAAAGTAAAAAGCAAAGTTTGGTATATACTCAAGATTTTGAATGCTTAGACTTGTTCCAAGTCTGTGATTTTTGTGACTCGATTGTCAGAAAACATGCCGAAAATGCATGTTTTTTCGACTTTTTTTTCAAGAAATTAGTAGTATAGTGATTTTTTTCTTTTATCTCCAGTTCTAAATGAATAATTAGGATTGAGCTATGTTTCATTTGGCAGAATTTGATAATATTTTTAATCCCAAAAAATTAGTGCTGTATTTTTCTGGAATGGGGAGTAAGTTCATGAAACAAGTTTACTCTTAATGTGGGCTGAGGTGACATTAACACTATCCATTATCGCAATTTATAATGAATGAATAAAAGAGATACAGTTAAGGTGATTTTACATTCCTCGTTTTACGAATGGATGAACATAATGTGCTGTTTAAAGCAAGCTTACCCACGCGATCAAAAATTCCAGCTTCTATCGTCTCTGAAATACACCTCCTCATTTTAAATGTGGAAGCCATTAACTCAAGACATGATTCACTGAAATGTGGGGTAAGGTGACGTTATTGGAATCAATGGTTCCTTTACAACGTTAATACCGTAACCTGTTTTGTTAATACATAGCTATTGATAAATGCGTATCACTTGTAGGTACTGAAATTGTACAAAATAATGCACGCGTATTGAGATATTGATGTGTCTAATGCACGTGCCCCAAAGGGGAGTGTATTAGACGCATCAACATCTCAGTATAAGTGCAAATAATCCGGTGATGTTGGAAAATGCGAGCATAAAACAGCAGAGGGCGCTGTTGAATATATAAAATGCAGCATGTGCGAATTTGAGTAAAATGCTAGGTGTACACATTCTTATATAAGAATCATGTTTGCGTAATATATGCATTTTAACAACAAAATTACACATTTTAGGCTGTGAATATGTTGCATTACTACTACTACTACTACTACTACCACCACTACTACTACTACTACTACTACTACTACTACTACTACTACTACTACTACTACTACTACTACTACTACTACTACTACTACTACTACTACTACTACTACTACTACTACTACTACTACTAATAATAATAATAATAATAATAATAATAATAATAATAATAATAATAATAATAATAATAATAATAATAATATGAATAATAATAATAATAATAAAAAATATGAATAATAATAATATGAATAATAATAATAATAATATGATCCATGAACGGAGTCTGTTATCACCAGAAAGTGGTAGAACCCAGAATCTATACCCATCTAAGCAGTCTAAACTCTAAACCCAGAAACAAATCTAGAAATCGAAAAACAATATTCTAATCTGAAGAAATTTCGAGTACTGTTCCGAAAAGAAGAATATGTTCTTCGGTCGACATGCTATTTCTGGTTTATGAGACAACACATTTTGTCAAAAAGCGCGCTTCCCGAAGAAAGTGAGTGAAATAATCATCTCTACTGGATGACACTGCTGCATAAGCATTCCAAAGTGAGTGAAATAATCATCTCTACTGGATCACACTGCTGCATAAGCATTCCATTGCCTAAAACAAATATCCTGTTGTCATTTCAAAATTTAATTTCTTGGGACATGTTTTGACATGTATGTCGAGTTATGTAAATAAAATCCTTTGACAGCATTACGTTAATAATCGTTATTACAGCAAACTGCAAACATAGTGTTGTCACCTATTTCGTAATACAGCCTTAGCAACTGCTAACTTAGGATGTTAATGACAATATGAAAGTGTGTGTTTAAGACATAAAAATACAAATTTTACGTTGTGTTTTGAACTAAACTAAATCCAAAATTACGACTTGCATTTCTATAGGCGGCAATTTAGAAAAAAAATACTGCAAACTCACAAGACAGGTTGGGGATCGCCACACCTCCTCAACAGCGAGCTGTTACCTTCCCAGCAGCGAGCTGTTACCTTCCCATCATTTAAGAATGCCAGTACCCATTTATTGATACTGTATCTTACTCAAGGGCACATCACGATGCCGTCGCCAGGGTTCGAACCCGCAACCTTCCGATTATGAGTCGGAGCCCGTTCCGCTCGGGCGAGGTGCTCCCCGTCAATGAAATATAGTTAAAAATTCTTCTAAACAAATCCAAAATTTGATGTTACATACCTCGATCAATGACAGTTTCGTGATAGCACTTAGCACTCTCTGAAGTTGAATGACTATTCCTGCACCTCTACCATGTCTACAGCCTAATGGTAAAAAACACTGCTTATCATTATACTCTACATCATTATAGACTAAGACTAAGAACCCAAAGAGAAAATACAGAAGTCATTAGTTTAATAGATTATTGGTAGAACAATGCAATACATAGAAAATAAAATACTTATATTATGAATGTATTATGAAGTGTAGAGCACTTTCAAAATGCCTCGTGATTCACCTTTATCAAAATTAAATGTTGGCGGGACAAGATGGGGTATCTCACACATGTCTATTTCCTGACCCTGTCCAGGTGGTGGCCGCATTGCATTCTCTAAATTCAGTAAATTTTCATCGTCAACCGTGTAATTGAATGGGATTATTTTGACATTTTAAAACGCTTGAAATATCACAAACAAATAGGCCTATGTTGATAAATAATATAAATACAAGCTAAAACCGTTGGGGTTCGATAATGAACCCCACAAAACTAACCGACTATATTGGAAAATACCATACGGCCGGGCGGGTTCACGAGTTGCCGGCTCGATCATGTCATCCGCCGCCTGACCCTGTCAAGTCGAATTTCTAATAGAAAAGCTTAGTAAATGCCATCGAGTGAGATATTTTATATTAACCACAGTGTGGTCTTTGCATAGCTTAGGGATTAACCCCCAAAATGAGTTGGTTTGCTAAAATTTCAATCCCCTAAATACTAATCCCTTAAAAAGAAAATTCAATTTGTTTTTGCACTTCCCTCGCAATTTTCTCAGTGACACAGAATTTGTTTGCTCTTTGTCCGCTCAAACACTGATTAACAAGTAGACCTACACAATATGTTTTATGGCGCAACAGTGAAATAAAATATCTTTAACAACATTTAACAATAACGTTTTATACGTCAACATGATGAGATGAGATGAGTTATTGCACCAAATTAACCTCTTCATAGTTGAACCAACATTAGATAAACAATGCCAGCCTTTTAACAACAAAAAATATCACATGGAGTCAAATAGGAAATACATCACTTAATAATGTCAAAATATTCAAAATATACTAAAACAGACGCATTTATAATAATTGAAGTAGCTGACCTTGGCATGTGCAATAGCAAATGGGATTTACATTATAACATGATATTCACACCTACGAGCCACACTACTACGTCAATGTGTGAAGGTGACTGGATTCAATGTTGCAATAATACCACATTGTACCAGTTTTTAACTTTTCTGATGATCATTAAAACATCATAGTAGACGAAAGATGGCTTGATTATTACCTTCCCTTTTAATGATTATCACCTCTGTAAGGCGACGAAGAAATGTCCGTAGGCGGACCACGATGGAAACAACCCGGTTTTTTTTAAATTACACAGATAAGCATTATGGCTGTTTTTAATTGCTTTATTGTCTTACAAATGGTGCAATGGGGTTGGGGTTAAAGGAACCAAACTGAGATCATTGGACAACCAGAAACCTTTGTACCTTAAGTTTATAACATTTGACCCCAGGGGGCCATTCAAACTTTGTGAGTACGTACCACTTTTAACAGCCATATTTTACGATCCTCCCATTTTAAAACAATTGGTACACTGCAAGTGCATTTCAGCTCTGACGAATGCCCATTGCCGACGAAGTTTGGGAATACAAAGCTCAAATTGAGCCTCCTTAAATCCGCCAATTTAGGCAGATTCACTATGAGCACCATAAACTCAACTCATGGAAAGCACATTTATATCAAATAATTTATTTGACGCCATCCCGACACACCCTAATTAATATCTGTAAAGTTGGTTTCTTTAAACTTCCGTGGTCGTGCCTGTGCGTATCGCGTACACGAGCGTAAACATAAAAGCAATAAACAATCACGCTGATTGGCTGATCAATGCACTTGACAACAAGCCGGCTTAGTCTCCACAGCAGCCAGTTTGGTTCCGCTCCCTCCACACAAACAGTCTGCCAATGGTCACGAACTGGTCCTTTTTGATTCGCTAACGGTTTTCTGCCGACGTCATCCAGCTTGACGTCAAACAAAGCTTTCAATTGGTCGATCGGCTAGACTGCTACTTTATTATTCATGAGCAAGTTTGACCCGCCATCTCGCCAGCTAGACTGAGGTCAATCAAGTTCCCGTATGTACAGCTCTACGGCTACTTACGTGTAGCCAATCAGAAACGGCGTTATAAGTGGCCATTGGCAGACTGTTTGTGTGGAGGGAGCGTAACCAAACTGGCTGCGGAGGAGACTAAAGCCGGCTGACCCATTGGTCTTCGGCGCGGCGCGTAGTAGGCGACCTTGTCACTTCTACGCGATCGCAATTCACCAGCGCGTACCCGGACCACGGAAGTTTAAAGAAAACAACTTTAAGTCTGAAATAGTACCGTAATCTAAGTACGATCATCAGTATAAAGTGGCCAAAATAGACACATTCAGTGTAAATATATTTGTGTTGCAATCTGAAAATATTGATGCCTTTTGCACTTCTTACAGCATGTCATCGTCATAAGCAAACCAAGCATTTTGTTGGAACTGCTGAAAAGTTTACAAAAACACTCCAAACTCTTATGCAAACAACGCATCTTATATCGCTAGTGTGAAGTGAATCTATGTCATTATTATTTTGGCATTTGAACTTGATTTGTTTATAGATAACATTGTCAACAAGTACGTGTATATTTTCAGAACTCATCAGAGATGGTCACATGATATAGTCACATGTCCCAAAGGAGATGTCATTGAACATAGCCATCGTATTATAACTTGGGTTTCATACAAATGTTACTTAGGTCAATCACCTTATGTGTATTATCTATTGAGAAGATATAGTATCCATGGCCATGCAAGTCTAATTGGATATTGTTCTCCTTGCATGGATTCGCTGTCTTCATATTAAAACGGCTTGAAAACATAATAGCTATTGATTTCAAGATAATTAGATGAGTATCAGAAATGACAGTTATGGAAAACATAGATATATAAATATATTCAGATTGAAATTTGAAACTTAAAAGCAACTTGAGTGTAATGTCAATGTATACAAGAGAGTGTGTTGTTATTACATCGATGCCCGTCTACTTGTACTTGAAGAGCAAAGAAAGATAAAATGGATTATAGAAACAACATGGCAGAAAGGATTGCACGTATATCATGAATTATGTATGCATAATGTCAATGGGCTATTCCAGTTTTAATCCATACACCCCCATGAAAGACATGACCTTAATCTCCCATACAGGAGGTGTAGACTTCAAATGGATTCGGGTAAGGGATGAAATCAAAACTCGACCGCCGGTTGCCCGCCGGTTCCGGGCGGTTCCGTCCGGTTCTAAAATATATACAGTAATGAGGTCAGTCGTCACACCCTGGTTCATATGGCCGGTTGGTATCATCGAGTGAGTGAGTGGAGTGGTTTCAAGTGGTTTCTTTTCAAATTTAGTACAATAGGAATAATCGATTTTCCTTCCCGGAGTTCTTCTCAATCAATGTAGCTACTTTTAGAATTTTATTTTGAAAAAATATAATTATTTTACATCTTGACAGGTTAGACAAGGCCTATTTTAAAGTTTCATTTCCGAAGGAATAATCGCGATCTCGGAATTCTGCATGTTTTAAAACGCAAGGGTAATACATTTCTCATAAACTTAGTTTATAATCGAAAGAAAGAAAGAAAAAAAGAATCAAAGAAAGAAAGAAAGGGGGAAAGAGAGAAAAAAGAAGAGAGAGTGGGAGAGGAAGAGGGAGGATGGGGGAGAGTGGAAAAGGGGTGAGAGTATGAGATGTGTCTCTTACATCGCATGAGAGAGAGAGAGGGGGATACAAAACTACACTATTCGTAATATAGGCCATATTAGGCCGGTATATTGGGCCTATAATGATGTTGGCCAGGCTCGTTGAGGTGATGTGCAAGAAGAACTAATGATTTTGCAAGATGCATATTAAATATATGCCAATCCCATCACCCTTCGGCACCGCGCCATTCATCAGCACCAATGGAGATTAGCCATGGGGCAGGGTGGCAAGTCAGTCCCCTCCCCTGTCGACAGAAATGTTGTGACAAAATCTTCCTTTTGGTCTATTTTAGACCCAAAATCAACCCCATTTTGGGCTATCATTTTCTTGGAAAGAGGGGAGGTGTCCCAAATATACGGGGGGGGGGTCATATATTCGTGGAAAGAAAAATGGGGGGGGGTCATAAAAATTTTGATAACCAAAATGTAGGGAGTCATAAGATGACCACATATAGTGTGTTTGTTGTATTCAAAAAGACTGATTTTAGCCTGTTTAGAGGTGTGTCGGTGGTGGGATCATAAAATTGTTGTTGCCGAGATAGGGGGAATCTCAATTTAAGTACAAAGCAAAATAGCAAATGAGTCAATCAATATCACTTCAACTGGGGATTTCTTTTGTGATTTATGCAGCATCATGTCTTCTGGAGGAAGATTTGAACTAATGACCTTTCGTGAAATCGCCCTATAGTAATTTATAAGTGATAATTGTCCATCACCAACACAGGCCTATGTGATTCACAAAATAATAATTCGCAACTTTTAAATTACTTAACCTATAGAAATCATTGAAACACTGTTCTGAACTGAAATTAAATGATCTAAACAATGGTACTATATTCAAGCAATTTTAACCATAAACAAGAAATCAGTTCCAAAATTAATTTGCTTTGGTGACAAGCCAATAGATACACGACTAAGAACAATCGATCATCGTGTAGTACTTTCAAGTATGGGCTATTGTGACCGTGAAATTTCAAGTATGCGCTATTGTGATCGCGAAATAAACATATCGACATTTTGTGATAATCTCTCCGGTTATGTGCTTAAACCAACCGGCGGTTGCTACTCATGCATTCTTGAATATTCATATACCAATGACCTCTGCCAACCGGACGGAACCGCCCGGAACCGGCGGGCAACCGGCGGTCGAGTTTTGATTTGATCCCTAACCCTATTTAAAATATTCACATCCCTTTATGTAGGATTAAGGTCATGTCGTCCATAAGGGGTGTATAGATTACATCTGAAACAGCCCAATGCTATGATGCCTTGAAAATATAATGTATAATTAAATTGAATCTGAGATGAACCTGGTAAAAAGTGCAAATATATCGAAAACATTTAATTCTATAAGTTTGTGCAGTGTGACATTGTAGCACAAAGATTTTACATCAATCATGGTCATTATTTTCCCCAAGCACCAGGTTATACATGCAAAATACCGGCCAGTAGTCATATCATTGTCAGCTATTTCAATACTGAATATCAACGATCCGAGTTGTTTAAAGCAGGTTGTATATGAAGATCTTGTATTTTACACTAAACTTAGTTTGTGTACTTGTAGTGGATATCCAGTTATAATATTTCAATATTTTATTCAACATCTTACTTTTAAATTAGCTTTCAGTTGAATGATGAATTTCGAGTTCTAGTATTTTTAAAAGTTTCATAGCTATTCTAGAATAAATTCAGCTGTACTTTTATCCCAAGGTCATCTGTGTGACGTGCAAAGCCAAACTTTTTCAAATTTGGTCTTTCATTTATCAAATCACATTATGAATACTAACGTCCCTGCAATCACAGAGAGATTTAAGTTATCTCACGAATGCGCCAAACAATAATTGATGGACTAATAATCCATTTTTTGCACTTCATCTTGGAGGAAAGGATCACGCTGAATTATGTATGAAAAGGTTGATAATTTATCAGGTATGTTTTACTGTCCTTAAAAACACTTTATAATTGTGAAAGAGAAAAGCATGTCATTCTTAAATATATCCGTTTAAGTATCATGATGCCCTTTGACTTATGCAGAATACAATGGGAATTTAATCAGGATAATTTCCAGTAAACGCTGTGAAAAGTTCTATGTTGGCTTCTGCCGCACTCCTTGCATATCAGCATGGCTGGTCTCGTGGAAGACAAGCTTAAAGAGACTTGTTACCTTGCACAATCTGTTTATTCGTCTTGCGTGTTTCGTCGCATTAATCCAATTTGTCTTGCTAAGTGCAAAACTGACCTGTTACGTCAAGCCGATTCCGATCAAAGTATTGTCAGAAGATTTTGCGTCGTTCATTGTTTATTCACTTTGTATTTCTATACCCTGATTCTTCGCCATTACATCCACTTAACTTCATAATCTGTACTTGGGTTCTCCACTTATTTACCTCTAATCAGAAGAACTTTGCATTTAAAAGATGGTTGCCTATTAGTTTCACCTTAGCTCAATGAAGGAACTAAAAGTCGTTTTAAAGTATTAAGAACTAGGAACGACACCATAATGAAAACAGGTTGACACAAAATGTAGGGCGAGGTTACTCATTTTACGAATGAGTAAATATATGGGATTTTAGTGATTGTACCATACTGCAGTTACTGTCCGTTTTCCTATACACAATACACAGTGCTCTCACCATTGACGCGTGACCTGTACAAATGATGTATGTTGGGAGAATGGACACTTGCCTAGTTAACATCACTGTGTGAAAAATAACCAGCCAATATTTTATTTATTCTCCAAAACTTCTAGCAAATATATTTCTCTAATATGACCTAAAATTACAGCTAGGTTAGATGTTCAGAAATGGTCGTACTTTTGTAAAATATGAGTGAGGGCAAGGCATAGCTAGCCAACTCCCCGTGTTAATTGAATGGAGATTTGACCGAAAATATTGGTATCGGACCGCTCACTTCTGAAGGATGCCACAAAAAACGGTAAAAGCTACATTTAAATTATTCTAAATAGGTTCTAGAAAATAAAGTTTTGTAACATGTCCTAAATTTTTAGCTAATTTAGGTGTTTGGAGAGGGTCGTACTTTTGTGTTTTAGGAAGGACATGTAAACGACAGATAACACCAAAAATATGAAGAAATTATTTCCAAACCGTGTTAAGTCAAAAATCATTATGTTGCTCATTTTCAAGAATGCTGGTTTACAAAAAGCACGACATTGTCTGATTTCGTGAACAAAGCCACACATAACATTGTTTCCTTTCGTTTCCTTTATAATCGGTTACCCAACTGAAGCTATGAATACCAGCTTTATTGCGATATCGCACATGAAAACAGTCACTTGTGCACAACCAGAGAAGATCCGATTTAATCAGTTGAGCTGTTTCAATGAGTGTTATCTTGGTTTAATAACTTTTAATGGGGTTAAGTCCTGCAAAGGTCGAGATGAATTCTACTGTAGACATGACTGCATCATGCATTGCTCGTTTCACGTGTGAATGAAGATAAAGGTATAGATCTAAGGTAATGCTGTTAAAAAGAAGCTTCCCCGCACGATTAAAAATACCAGCTGCTGTCTTTCCTTTCGCTAATATATCTTCTCATTAAATGTGGAAGCTATTAACAAAATGTATACACTAAAATATGGGGCAAAGGTGACCATCCATAGTCCTTTTGCTAAATTGCTCATTTTACTCAATTATGTTTTAATATTTAAAAGAATAGTCAATGGAAAACTTGTATTTATATTCCTTATCCCGACACACTTTAGATTCTATTTTTGTAGCATCTTAATTTTGCGACGATTTTATTTCAATGTTCTCTAGTAAGATCTAACCTAACCCAATAAGCCTTTCGTAAAATCCGTTGACATCTGTAAGTGATACACCAAACTAGAATTCCTTGCAGACTGAATTTGCATAAACCTGGTCACTTAATACCGACACTACCCAGTTACGGGCCACGATGAGCTATGCTAAGGCGTTTGGAATTACGATAGACCACTTTTTAACCTGTTTCATAATGTACACAAACCATTCTCTGGAGAAAAACTTGTAAACGTAAAAACTAAAACGGGTATATTTGGGTAAAATGAATGTAATTACTATGTAACTGGAAGTGGTAATGTTTTTATGATTATATTGATACAAAGAGAAAAAAATTCAGACATGATACAGGTCAACATTATAATAACTTGTGGCTGCAAGGCATTAGACATTCTGAAAGATGACACTGGACTGGAGGCAGCAGACTTCAGGACTTCAGGGCACCAATGGAGGACAGAAAGTTCTGGAAAGCCATCACAGTTCGAGAACACCACTCGAATTAAGCAAGCAAGCAAGTGGCTGCATTTACACTCTCTTGAATTATCTTCAGGCGTGGTGTGTTATTGGTGTTCTGTCGTTTTGTGATGGGGTGTGAGGGGTCAGCATGTGTGTTGTGGTTTTTGTTTGTTATCTATTTAGAAAGCTAGAAAGACACGATATGACACTGCTACATCAATATTTTGTTACCTAAAACACGTTAATATCCTGTTGACACTTAATACTAACTTTCTTGGGACATGGTTTTCAAACAACTTAATTAAGTTTTATATTGACATGTATGTCAGGGCAACCCCCGGCCATCAACTCTACAACGCATTATGTCAATATAAATGATTTGACAGATATACTCGTTAATGGTTGTAATTACAGCAAAATGCACGCAAAGGGTGGTCACTTACCTTTCAAACAGCCTTAACAACAAATGCAACTTTTAATTGGCATATGACTGCTTATTATGTTCATGGCTATATCGAATACTCAATGCCATAAGTGGGCAAGTGCAATAGCTGCCGTGTGTAGATGAGTACAATATACTGTGAGTATAAATTGCCAAAATAATAGGGCAGCTATTGCACTTACCAGCAGTCGATATGATATTCAAGACACTAATACCAATTTTGTTTTGTGCTTTTAACCAGATTTAAAGTCAAATGTATTACTTGTATTTCCAATCATTTCTAACAAAATTTTACAGTCTTTTTTTTTTTATTCTTCAAATGTTTTAACTTCATTGCTCTTGCTAATCGAAAATGAGCAAATGACTTGGGCTTGTTGTGGAACCATTCTGTGCACTCAGTTGATCCAATACAAGCTAACCTACGATCTTAAACGTGATTAAGTGATTCTGTTCACTCACTTCATCCAAAACAAGCTTAACCTACAATCTTACCCGCGGTAAAGTGGCCGTCAAACCTTGGGAAATAGAGGGTTGGTTATTCTACTTCTTTCTGTCAATTGATCTAGTCAACTTGCTCACAATTACCACTGACCACGACTTTGTGACATAGAGATTAAAGAAGTGATTCAACACAAATTGCCTCTTCTTCCACCAAATACGCAATACATGCATTGTCATTGTCCAGGTTCTCCGGTCTGAGACTGATTCTCTACAAAAGGCCTCCCACAAATAACAAACATTTACTCACATGCATTGACATTAGCCAATGTCTATTGGGTTTTCACGGATAGGGGGGGTCAAAAGTCATTGATGTCGCCTGTGTCATCATTCAGTGTATATATCGCATGCTCACATGGGTGTAAGGTCTCATAACCAGCTGTGTTCGTGGCCTGTTACCTCAGCTTTGCCTGGCTTATTTAGCCGAAAATCAATGCTTGGTTAATATATGTTTGTGTACAGTCAGGATTTTCAGTGCTCTAGAGTATACAGGGTGTAAAATTAAAATTTATACATTTAAATTTATTTATTTATTTATGCATTTTGACTTCTCAGGAAAAAAGTTATGGCACAAATGTTATATGTACTACAATCAGTAATATCTTGGCTAAAAGAAGACGTTTAGTTGGTTTCGTTACTAGCTTGGGTTCAAAAGTTATGTCCGATTAATTAAATCGTCCAGAAAACGTGTTGGGCCACTTTAGCCATGTTTGCGCATATCAAGTTTGAACCGCGTAGATATGCTTATCGTGCATTAAACATCAAAGAACTGACACAAAAGAATTATAAGTGGTGTTTCATCATATACATGAACGTAATAATAACATGATATTTCTTTAAAATCTATAAATGAAGTCATTTCAAGTAATTTCTCATAGCCCTGAGATATCATTGGTAAACCTGAGAACAGTTTTTGCATCCATAAGTACAAAACAATATTTTGAAATTAAATTCAGTTGGGCTTCTAGCTGTTCTGGGGCGACCACCATTGCAAGCATTTCTGTTAACAAATTCTACATACTTCCCATAGTTGTTATTGTATGCCTTGATGGAAGACGTGAGTTTGGAAAATGAGCTGTAAACAATCTTATGGTTTCTGCTTGACTCCATGTGCTACCGAATGTCACAACCATAAAAATACGTTCTTCCAACGTGAATTAGGGTTGAAGTTGTTGAGCTGCAGCCACGATTTTTAGTAAATGAGGTTGTTATGCCAGTGCTTAGTTGTAAGGTTCAAAACCTCAGGGAGATATTCTATTATGTAATCATTTCTACGACTTCGAATACCCCATTGTTTAAAACTACCTATCATAAGAGACCCGTCCAACTGGTCCATGGTTCAACTCTGTTCATTCACTTTTGTAACACTTTAGACAAAAGTGGCCCAAGCAGTTGTAAGACTAGGTTACATAATTGGCCATATCTTCACTTGTATAACATCGGTTTTATTGGAACAAAGCTTGTCTGGTGGCTAAAGAAATTATCTTGATAGACATGTAAATATCAAACCAAAAAATAAGCGGCATACTTGTGTCATTCTATTTTCAAAATTGTACAAATTTTATTGTTACACCCTGTATTAATACAGTAATAGCAAGTCCAAAGAGCTGATGCAATAACTAACTTCATGGACTTGTTTAAAACATTATCCAGTTTAATTTAGAATATGTTGTTCAATTATTACAACAAATTTTAAGTTGTTATGAACTAAAAGAAAAAACATTCTTATTCAATGGGTGCGTCTTGTAAAGAATTCACGTAATTTGATTGGTTTTCGGGTGTATAATATCTCACAATAGTTGATAGTGATATTAGTCAGGGCGCGCGCCGCCACGCAACGGCGGCACGCTTGTTGCTCCTCAATGATCGCGCGATAATGCGTTCGCGTAATACACGTGCGAGAACTAAGAACGCGATTCGGCGGCTTAGATGTTCGTGATGGTTTCGTTCATTTAAAACAACGGGGATGTCCTCACAAAAGTAACTTTATTTTTTCTGAAAAGGGCAGTTTTTCTCGCAAAAATTACATTAAAACTTAATAAGAATGAGAATAAATGATAGGATTTTGTCTTTTTGCCTATCAATATCGTGTCATAATGGATGGGCTGGCCAATATTTTATCGTAGTGGATACCGGCTGCGCCGGCATCCACTACTCAAAATATTGGCCAGCCCATCCATTATGACACGATATTGATAGGCAAAAGACAAAATCCTATCATTTATTCTCTAATTAATAGTTGGTATTCTGATTAAATTAAGAGCTATATGTCACCAGTTATGGTTACACAGTGGCAGCCTTACTATTTTCACCTGGCCCCTCCCTCGGAAACGCATTATTGGTGCCGCCATAGCATGCAGCTTCTTATTTATTGTGGAAGTAGTTACTCTCAACCATTTTAAGATTTTATTGGATTTGAGGATTCAAATGCAGGAAACACGTGAGCTGCCACGATATGGATAAATGAGCACTGTCTTTTATCCCGTGAGAATATAACAGTCTTTAGTTTATGGCGCTGGTAAAGCTATCCTAAGGTGATATCTCATCTCAGTTTTCGCTTGAGCTGGTCTAACACCATCGAAGGTTGGTTACATATAACGTATGACTGAATGATTTAGTACTACTATATGAACGCTTTCAACTGTAAGGCGGTCGGAGGGGCGGATGACCTAGCGATGTTTGCACTCAAACATGCAGACACATAAAGCTGAGACACAAGAGGTATGGTATTGGTTCTATAAAGGAGATTTGCAGGGGGTGTCATTTTCGCACCATGTGCGTGGTATATTTTGGAGGGTTTTGATTCAGCATTGGCCTTTACCCAAGAACCGCAATACATACGGAAATATAAATGAAGACCGCAGTGGATAATGTACTCAAGTGCCATTTTGGCGAAAATGAGTTACTGACTGTCTTTGGGGTTTAGCAATTTTTTTCTCAAAATTTTGGCCGATATGACCCTTCAGAAATAGGGGTCACGTGAGGGGTCAACTGGGGTCAAATTTTCAAATTGGTCTGATCACTATCAAATTAGTGTCAAATTGCTCGTTGGGTCACAAGGATTACAAAAATATATGGTTTGTCATATCTACAACGTTTAGTTAAAGAGTTATAAGCTCAAGGTCAACCAAAGGTCAAACGAGGTCAAATTTTAAGCAACATCCGATTTGCACAAATGATACATCAAATTGTTCCTCTCTATATGGGCATTCCAAAAATATATACTTCAAACTTATTTTGCAATTCAATTTTGAGAAAAATCCATTTGTTTCCAGCTGACCAATGATTGTAGTGGAAAAAAGGGCAAAATATCGATTTTTGATTATAGAAAATCAATAAGTGACAATGTGTTAATTTATAGCTGTAAAAGAATAAGAGTGAATATAAAATTACTCCTGCAAGTTTTAGTACAAAATAATAAAGTTTGTGATCAGCAGATAAATTTCAAAACTTTAGACCCCATTTTCTCAGAACTAGTATTTTGGCACTTGAGCACTTCTTCCATTGCAGTCTTCAAATGCAATTACCGGCTTCCTTATTCATTTCGTTTCAAATCAAGAGGTATAATACATTTTAATTATTATTATTCATTATGTATTATTATTATTATTATTATTATTATTATTATTATTATTATTATTATTATTATTATTATTATTATTATTATTATTATTATTATTATTATATTATTAATATTATTAATATTATTATTATAAGCTTTATTGGTGCCGCCACTGCATGCAGCTTCTTATTTATTGTGGAAGTAGCTACTCTCAACCATTTTAAAATCTTATTGCATTTGAGGATTCAAATGCAGGAAACACGTGAGTTGCCAACAACTGTCCACGATATGGATAAATGAGCACTGTTTTTATATCCCATGAGAATAGAAAAGTCTTTAGTTTATCACGCTCGTAAAGCTATCCTAAGGTTAAATCTCGTCTCTGTCTTCCTTTGAGCTGGTCTAACACCATCGAAGGTTGATTACCTATGACTGAACGCTTTAGTGCTACAATATGAACGCTGTCAACTGTAAGGCGGTCGGAGGGGCGGATGACCTAGCGATGTTTGCACTCAAACATTGAGACACATAAAGCTGAGACACAAGAGGAATGGTATTGGTTCTATAAAAGAGATCCCAGGGGTGTCGTTTTCGCACTACATGTATGTGCGTGGTATTTCTTGGAGGGTTTTGATTTAGCATTGGCCTTAGAACCGCAATACATAAGGAAATATAAATGCAATTACCGGCTTCCTTAATTAATTTCCTTTCAAATCAAGAGGTATAATACATTTTTAAACTGGAAAAGCAGGGTCATCCCGTTCGTCTTAGCCACTGTAGTCAATCTTCTTACATCCCGTTCGTTTCTACACTTTTATAAGAATAAAAGTATCATCACTTGAAATTAAGAATAGCAATTCTGCATACACCAACTTATTTACTTTGAAAGTCACTCACAACCATTTTCAAAGTTTTATTGGTTATGATGAAATATTCAATGAGTTGCCAATAACTGTCAGCTATACGGATAACAAATACCTGATTTTGTTTTTTCCCGTGACAATAGAGCAGTCCTTAGTTTTATTACGTTTGATAAAGTTGTCATAAGACGACATTTTGTCTGTCTTCCGTTGAGCTAGATCAAGACCGTCGAACGATGGTCACTAAGGACATACGTCTGTCGAAGATATGATACCATATAAACTTTTAACAAGCAGTAACCAACACTATCCTTTAACGAGTAAAAGTAAAAGTATTATTATTTTAGAACATATGATTGAATACAGATGATTAAAGTCAAAGTATCGGTAACCCACATTTCTAGTGTCAACAGCGAATATGTGGTGAAGTGCCGAAACAAGACAAATTAACTTATCCTTGGTTTGCTAATGATTTATAGCGATAATTAACATCACCATAAGGACCTTGATTTGCCATTGGGCCTCAATACACTCAATCTGTGCAATCGATCAGAACACACAGAACAGGCAACTCCTTTATTCCCCGAAAGAGCGGAAACCAGGCTATATGGATATGTTCCAACCAGCCATGTTTTTAAAAGGAATGACTTAAGGCATCACAACTATCATGTTCTGACGCCAGAATGAACGAAGTCATCCACGTGGAAATGTATTACATCACTCTGCTCATGAAGGTTGAAATATGGCCTTGGGCATTTACATATAAAGTAACCTTTTTTCAAAGGATTTTTGCTGGATATTTTAAGATTTATTCACACCTAAAAGATTCTAGAATTTCTTTTCGACCTTTAAAGAGGCTGTCACAGTCTTTGCATCATTGTCACAATTGAGGAAAAAATGGAACACACAAGGCCGTAAGAATTTAAATCGGGAAATACTCGGAAATCAAATTAAAATTGTTTTCTGTGTACTTCATGCGAAATTGAATACACGATACTTAACCATCTATAATCATGATAATCTTGACATTTTGAAAATCATGCAGTAACCTAGTTTGATTGACACCCGTCGTTAGTACGACATTTATCAGTTTCGTATAAACTGTATTTTTACTTTAAATTTATAACGTATTTCACGCAAGTTACTTACGCAATTTACAGATGTTACACAACTTGCACTTGTCAAGCAGTGGATATTTCCATGCAATGTACACACACACCCCTACATCGGTGATACTTATACCGTTGTACTCTGTTGTTATACGGCAAGGTAGACTTTCCTGCGTTTGAGTTCCCTCATTTGATCAATCTACGTAGTCGAAATCATCATAAGTACACCGGCACAAACACCCTGGCATACGGTTACAGGCAACTACACATAACACACATTCAAACAAACAAACAAGCAAAAATAATCAGTTATACTCATTTTATGTCAGTTAGGGATCAGATTTGCGTCTGTGTTATCTGTCTCACACGCACCTCAGCCACCAACACCCCCCTCCACACCCACACACCCACACCCCTTACATACCAAACAATATTATCACCTTAAACCGTCGATATTATGGTGATATTATATTGATGTCGCAGCGTACATTTTAATGAAAGTAAATCAAGATTTGAACGTTGCGGCAAAGTCCTATAGCTTTATATTCAGTGTCCATGGAAGAAAATGTTTTCTGTGCTCATTTGATCAATCATCTTGTTTCGTGAATTTGGAGGAGGTCAAAACATGTAACAATCAATAAAAAATGTCATTATTCATATCAGTCATTGTTTACGTAATCTCATATTAAAACATTACAAGTTCAATGTTTTCTGTGACTAAGAAGGTCACAAGAAGTGGAGGACCAAGGGTTACATCTGTTGTGAACACCTCCCGATCAGAAAAGTTTTAATCTAACTTAATTACTAAAAGACAACTAAAAGAACAATTGTAGGCCATTTAGGACCTTGTAGGTCTGAAAACAATATTGAAATCCTCATGTTTCAATTTGACATTACGTGAATAATGATCACTGATGTGAATAATGACAACTGTTACTGATTATCACATGTTTGATTCAATCCAAATGCATGAAACAAAAAGAATAACTCAATGAGAGCTGATAAGATTTTCCCCCAATGGATATTGTATACAAGGCAATGGATTTTGCTGCAACTTTCAAATCAGAGGTTACTTTCATTAAAATGTACGCTGCGACAACAATATTGGGACCATTGGAACAAATGAGGTGTCATAATGCGCAGAAATAAATTCTGCTTTGACTGCATATTCCAAATTTGGCATACATTTAACGATTTAGGATTAATGGCCATTATTAGGGGTTAATTACTTTTTGGTAGATGTTTATATGAAGATCCTGTATTTTACACTAAAACTAAACTTGGTTTGTGTACTAAGTGGATATCCAGTTTCAATATTGTATTCAACATCTGACTTTTAAATTAGCTTGCAGTTGCTAAGGAAGAATTTCGAGACCAAGTATTTAAGTTTTATATCTATTCTAGTATAAAATAAGCTGTACTTTCATCCCAAGGTTGTCTGTGTGACGTGGAAAGCTGAAAACTTTCAAATCTTTCATTTTTCAAATCACATTAATGAAATCACAGAGATGCTCTAAACAATAATTGATGGACTAATAGCCATTTTTGCGCTCCGTCTTGGAGGAGAGGATCACGTTGAACCATCAAATATTATGTTTGAAAAAGTTAATGATTTAACAGATATCTTTTACTGGCGTTAAAAATACTTTATAATCATGTGAAAGAGAAAAGCATGACATTCATAAATCTGTCCGTTTAAGTATCATAATGCATAATACAATGGGAATTTAATCAGGATAGTTTCCAGTAAACGCTGTGAAAAGTTCTTCATGGGATACGATATATGATATACCACATTTCACTTGTTAGCAAGTGTGGTTTAGCAGCGTAAGAATGTACGTTAAAATTTGGGTTTCGATTATTTTCCTCTAATCAGAAGAACTTTGCATTTAAATGATATTTGCCTATTAGTTTCACCTTAGCTCAATGAAGGAACTAGTATTCAGAACTAGGAACGACACCATAATGAAAACAGGTTAGCACAAAATGTAGGACGAGGTTATTCATTTTACGAATGAGTGAATATAAGGGATAATAGTGATTGTACATTGCTCGTTTCACGTTTGAATGAAGATAAAGGTATAGATCTAAGGTAATGCTGTTAAAAAAAGAAGCTTACCCGCGCGATTAAAAATACCAGCTCCTGTCATTCCTTTCGCTAATATACCTTCTCATTAAGTGTGGAAGCTATTAACAAAATGTATACATTTAAATATGGGGCAAAGGTGACCTTTTTGCCATCCATGTTCCTTTCGCTAAATTGCTCCTTTTACTCAATTATCTTTTAATATTTAAATGAATAGTCAATGGAATGCTTGTATTACATTCCTTATCCCGACACACTTTATTCTATTTTTGTAGCATCTTAATTTTGCGACGATTTTATTTCAATGAACTTCTTGCTCTCTAGTAAGATCTAACCTAACCCAATAAGCCTTTCGTAAAATCCGTTGACATCTGTAAGTGATACACCAAACTAGAATTCCTTGCAGCCTGAATTTGCATAAACCTGGTCACTTAATACCGACATTACCCAGTTACGGGCCACGATGAGCTATGATAAGGCATTTGGAATTACGATATACCACTTTTTAACCTGTTTCATAATGTACACAAACCATTCTCTGGAGAAAAACTTGTAAACGTAAAATCTAAAACGGGTATATTTTGGTCAAATGAATGTAATTACTATGTAACTGGAAGTGGTAATGTTTTTATGATTATATTGATACAAAGAGAAAAAAATTCAGACATGATACAGGTCAACATTATAATAACTTGTGGCTGCAAGGCATTCACACAGACATTCTGAAAGATGACACTGGACTGGAGGCAGCAGACTTCAGGACTTCAGGGCACCAATGGAGGACAGAAAGTTCTGGAAAGCCATCACAGTTCGAGAACACCACTCGAATTAAGCAAGCAAGCAAGTGGCTGCATTTATACTCTCTTGAATTATCTTCAGGCGTGGTGTGTTATTGGTGTTCTGTCGTTTTGTGATGGGGTGTGAGGGGTCAGCATGTGTGTTGTGGTTTTTGTTTGTTATCTATTTAGAAAGCAAGAAAGACACGATATGACACTGCTACATCAATATTTTGTTACCTAAAACACGTTAATATCCTGTTGACACTTAATACTAACTTTCTTGGGACATGGTTTTCAAACAACTTAATTAAGTTTTATATTGACATGTATGTCAGGGCAACCCCCGGCCATCAACTCTGCAACGCATTATGTCAATATAAATGATTTGACAGATATACTCGTTAATGGTTGTAATTACAGCAAAATGCACGCAAAGAGTGGTCACTTACCTTTCAAACAGCCTTAACAACAAATGCAACTTTTAATTGGCATATGACTTCTCATTTAGGATGTTCATGGCTATATCGAATGCTCAATGCCATAAGTGGGCAAGTGCAATAGCTGCCGTGTGTAGATGAGTACAATATACTGTGAGTATAAATTGCCAAAATAATAGGGCAGCTATTGCACTTACCAGCAGTCGATATGATATTCAAGACACTAATACCAATTTTGTTTTGTGCTTTTAACCAGATTTAAAGTCAAATGTATTACTTGTATTTCCAATAATTTCTAACAAAGTTTTACAGTCTTTTTTTTTCTTCAAATGTTTTAACTTCATTGCTCTTGCTAATCGAAAATGAGCAAATGACTTCGGCTTGTTGTGGAACCATTCTGTGCACTCAGTTTATCCAAAACAAGCCTAACCTACGATCTTAAACGTGATAAAGTGATTCTGTGCACTCAGTTCATCCAAAACAAGCTTAACCTACGATCTTATCCGCGGTAAAGTGGCCGTCAAACCTTGGGAAATAGAGGGTTGGTTATTCTACTTCTTTCTGTTAACTGATCTAGTCAACTTGGTCACAATTACCACTGACCACGACTTTGTGACATAGAGATTAAAGAAGTGATTCAACACAAATTGCCTCTTCTTCCACGAAATACGCAATCCATGCATTGTCATTGTCTAGGTTCCCCGGTCTGAGACTGATTCTCTACAAAAGGCCTCCCACAAATAACAAACATTTACTAACATGCATTGACATTAGCCAATGGGGTTTTCACGGATTGGGGGTCAAAAGTCATTGATGTCGCCTGTGTCATTATTCAGTGTATATATCTCATGCTCACATGGGTGTAAGGTCTCAAAACCGGCTGTGTTCGTGGCCTGTTACCTCAGCTTTGTCTAGCTTATTAGCCGCAAATCAATGCTTGGCTAATATATGTTTGTGTACAGTCAGGATTTTCAGTGCTCTAGAGTATACAGGGTGTAATAATACAATTTATACAATTTACATTGATTTATTTATTTATGCATTTTGACTTCTCAGGAAAAAAGTTATGGCACAAATATTTTATGCAATACAATCAGTAATATCTTGGCTAAAAGAAGACGTTTAGTTGGTTTCGTTACTAGCTTGGGTTCAAAATTTATGTCCGATTAATTAAATCGTCCAGAAAACGTGTTGGGCCACTTTAGCCATGTTTGCGCATATCAAGTTTGAACCGCGTAGATATGCTTATCGTGCATTAAACATCAAAGAACTGACACAAACGAATTGTAAGTGGTGTTTCATCATATACATGAACGTAATAATAACATGATATTTCTTTAAAATCTATAAATGAAGTCATTTCAAGTAATTTCTCATAGCCCTGAGATATCATTGGTAAAACTGAGGACAGTTTTTGCATCCATAAGTACAAAACAATATTTTGAAATTAAATTCAGTTGGGCTTCTAGCTGTTCTGGGGCGACCACCATTGCCAGCATTTCTGTTAACAAGTTCTACATACTTCTCATAGTTATTATTGTATGCCTTGATGGAAGACGTGAGTTTGGAAAATGAGCTATAAACAATCTTATGGTTTCTGCTTGACTCCGTGTGCTACCGAATATCACAACCATAAAAATACGTTCTTCCAACGTGAATTGGGGTTGAAGTTGTTGAGCTGCAGCCACGATTTCTAGTAAATGAGGTTGTTATGCCAGTGCTTAGTTGTAACGTTCAAAACCTCAGGGAGATATTCTATTATGTAATCATTTCTACCACTTCGAATACCCCATTGTTTAAAACTACCTATCATAAGAGACCCGTCCAACTGGTCCATGGTTCAGCTCTGTTCATTCACTTTTGTAACACTTTAGACAAAAGTGGCCCAAGCAGTTGTAAGACTAGGTTACATAATTGGCCATATCTTCACTTGTATAACATCGGTTTTATTGAAACAAAGCTTGTCTGGTGGCTTGATATATTGTATGAATTATCTTGATATACATGTAAATATCAAACCAAAAAAATAAGCGGCATACTTGTGCCATTCTATTTTCAAAATTGTACAAACTTTATTGTTACACCCTGTATTAATACAGAAATAGCAAGTCCAAAGAGCCGATGCAATAATTAACTTCATGGACGTGTTTAAAACATTATCCAGTTTAATTTAGAATATGTTGTTCAATTATTACAACAAATTTTAAGTTGTTATGAACTAAAAGAAAAAAACATTAATCATTGGTATTCTGATTAAATTAAGAGCTATATGTCACCAGTTGTGGTGACACAGGGGCAGCCTTACTCTTTTCACCTGGCCCCTCCCTCGGAAACACATTATTGGTGCCGCCATAGCATGCAGCTTCTTATTTATTGTGGAAGTAGTTACCGTCAACCATTTTAAGATTTTATTGGATTTGAGGATTCAAATGCAGGAAACACGTGAGCTGCCACGATATGGATAAATGAGCATTGTTTTTTATCCCGTGAGAATATAACAGCTAGTCTTTAGTTTATGACGCTGGTAAAGCTATCCTAAGGTGATATCTCGTCTCCGTTTTCGCCTGAGCTGGTCTAACACCATCGAAGGTTGGTTACATATAACGTATGACTGAACGATTTAGTACGACTGTAAGGTGGTCGGAGGGGCGGATGACCTAGCGATGTTTGCACTCAAACATTGAGACACATAAAGCTGAGACACAAGAGGAATGGTATTGGTTCTATAAAGGAGATCGCAGGTGGTGTCATTTTCGCACCATGTGCGTGGTATTTTTTGGAGGGTTTTGATTTAGCATTGGCCTTTACCCAAGAACCGCAATATATAAGGAAATATAAATGCAATTACCGGCTTCCTTAAGGCAGCTGTGTACTCTCAGACATGCATGTAGTAAAAGTGCAATAACTTTGTAATTATTCGCGCAAAACATATAAAAGTATACATTTTTATGAAGGCAAGACATCAATAAATCTTAATATAAATACAGATTTGGGGTAGAAACAACAATTTTGAAGAAATTTGTTGGCAATATTTGTTATGTACATCATAACAAAAAAACACTCTTTCCAAAATATTTTATTTTGTTTTTAGCTCAATCTTGAGGCTCCATTCCAAAAACAGTTTTTTATTTTTTTGATATTGGCCTTATTTTTTGAGATATTGCCCATATAAGGCATCAAAATGAACTTTTTAAAATTCAAAAACGCCTATTTGCACAAAATGATGCCTAAAATCGGAAATAGACCAAAATATAAAAAATGAGAAAACTGTTTCTTGAGTCGATCATGCTTTTTACGATGATCATATTTGCTTACCTATAGATGCTGTATTTATTGAGTTATCGTGTACCTAAATCGTCATTTTACCGAGAAAATGAACATTGAAATAATGGCCGTTGAAGTTTAAAGTGGTCATATTTTGCACTTTCATCGAATCTCACAGGAGAATGCGACAGTTTTCGTTTTTGTACCTTATATTACGTGAACATCGGGTAACTCCACAGCCCCTTGAGAAGTTTGAGCGAAATCAATTCATAACTTGATATTTAAATCGGAGGAAAAAACAAGAAAAAACCCACATTTTATCAGCTAAAACGGAGCCATTTGACCACTAGGTTTTTGTGAAATCAGTGCTTCCGTGGTGTTTCCATAAGATGCGCCGCGCATGCAGATAAGCGTCGCGTATGCGTAGCGTATTCAGTGCGTTAACAAATTGCGCGATACGCAACGCGACGCTTTGTTGCGTGCGTGTACCTTGCTGGTACAGCAAAGATTTTCTTTCCTTTTCAATTTCAAACACGAGTGGAATAGTGAAATAAAATCCTTAAAATATTGCAGTTGGAGTTTACAAATCTGGATTTTCATTCTTTGTATTTATAAAAAACATAACAAGGTACAAACATATCATAAAAACTCAATTTTGAGAAAGAAACAATGGCTAGAGTACACAGCCGCGTTAATTCATTTCCTTTAAAGGTATAATACATTTTTAAACTTGAAAAGCAGGGTCATCCCATTCGCCTTAGTACGCTGTGGTCAATCTTCTTACATCCCGTTCATTTCTACACTTTTATAAGAATAAAAGTATCATCACTTGAAATCAAGAATAGCAATTCTGCATACACCAACTTATTTACTTTGAAAGTCACTCACAACCATTTTCAAAGTTTTATTGGTTATGATCAAATATTCAGTGAGTTGCCAATAACTGTCAGCTATACGGAACACAGATACCTGATTTTGTTTTTTCCCGCGACAATAGAGCAGTCCATAGTTTTATTACGTTTGATACAGTTATCATAAGGCGACATTTTGTCTGTCTTCCGTTGAGCTAGATCAAGACCGTCGAACGATGGTCACCAAGGACATACGTCTGTCGAAGATCTGATACCATACAAACATTTAACAAATATTAGCCAACACTATCCTTTAACGAGTAAAAGTAATAATTATTATTATTTTAGAACATGTGATTGAAAACAGATGATTAAAGTCACAGTATCGGTAACCCATATTTCTTGTGTCAACAGCGAATATGTGGTGAAGTGCCGAAACAAGACAAATTAACTTATCCTTGGTTTGCTAATGATTTATATCAAGAATTAACGTCACCATAAGGACCTTGATTTGCCATTGGGCCTCAATACACTCAATCTGTGCAATCGATCAGAACACGCAGAACAGACAACTCCTTTATTCCCCGAAAGAGGGGAAACCAGGCTATATGGATATGTTCCAACCAGCCATGTTTTTAAAAGGAATGACTTAAGGCATCACAACTATCATGTTCTGACGCCAGAATGAACGAAGTCATCTACGTGGAAATGTACTACATCACATTGCTCATGAAGGTTGAAATATGGCCTTGGGCATTTACATATAGAGTAACATTTTTTCAAAGGATTTTTGCTGGATATTTTAAGATTTATTCACACCTAAAAGATTCTAGAATGTCTTTTCAACCTCTAAAGAGACTGTCACAGTCTTTGCATCATTGTCACAATTGAGGAAAAAATGGAACACACAAGGCCGTAAGAATTTAAATCGGGAAATACTCGGAAATCAAATTAAAATAGTTTTCTGTGTACTTCATGCGAAATTGAATACACGATACTTAACCATCTATAATCATGATAATCTTGACATTTTGAAAATCATGCCGTAACCTAGTTTGATTGACACCCGTCGTTAGTACGACATTTATCAGTTTCGTATAAACTGTATTTTTACTTTAAATTTATCACGTATTTCACGCAAGTTACTTACGCAATTTACTGATGTTACACAACTTGCACTTGTCAAGCAGTGGATATTTCCATGCAATGTACACACACACCCCTACATCGGTGATACC
Source organism: Amphiura filiformis (assembly GCF_039555335.1). Classification (NCBI taxonomy): domain Eukaryota; kingdom Metazoa; phylum Echinodermata; class Ophiuroidea; order Amphilepidida; family Amphiuridae; genus Amphiura; species Amphiura filiformis. The sequence continues at coordinate 58,826,584 of NC_092642.1, forward strand.
TATACCATTGTACTCTGTTGTTATACGGCAAGGTAGACTTTCCTGCGTTTGAGTTCCCTCATTTGATCAATCTACGTAGTCGAAATCATCATAAGTACACCGGCACAAACACCCTGTCATACGGTTACAGGCAACTACACATAACACACATTCAAACAAACAAACAAGCAAAAATAATCAGTTATACTCATTTTATGTCAGTAAGGGATACATCAAGATTGGCGTCTCACACGCACCTCACCCCCCCCCCCCCCACACACACACACACACCCACACACCCCCACACGCCTTACATACCAAACAGCATTATTACTTTTAACCGTCGATATTATGGTCCTAATGGTCCCAATGTTGATGTAGCAGCGTACATTTAAATGAAAGTAACTCAAGATTTGAAAGTTGCGGCAAAGTCCTATTGCTTTGTATTCAGTGTCCATGGAAGAAAATGTTTTCTGTGCTCATTGGATCAATCTTCTTGTTTCGTAAATTTGGAGGTCAAAACATGTAACAATCAATTTTAAAAAATGTCATTATTCATATCAGTGGCATTGTTTACTTAATCTCATATCAAAACATTACAAGTTCAATTTTTTCTGTGACCAAGAGGGTCACGAGAAGTGTTACACGGGTTGTGAACACCTCCCAATCAGTAAAGTTTTAATACAAATAAAAGAACAATTATTGTAGGCCATTTAAGATCTTGTTGGTCAAACAACAATATTGAAATCTTCATGTTTCAATTTTACGTTACGTGAATAATGATCACTGATGTGAACAGTGATAACTATTATTGATTATCACATGTTTTGATCCCCTCCAAATACATGAAACAAAAAGAATTCCTCCAATAGATATTGAATACAAGGCAATATGATTTTGTTGCCAATTTCAAATCTTGGGTTACTTTCAATAAAATGTACACTGCTACATCAATATTGGGACTATTTGGAACAAACGAGGTGTCATAATGCGCAGAAATAAACTCTGCTTTGACTGAATACTTGTCAGTAGATGTTTATATGAAGATCTTGTATTTTACACTAAACTTGGTTTGTGTACTTGTCGCTCCAGGCGTTATCCTGCCAAGGTTTTGAACGACTTGGATTTCGCTGATGATATTTTCCATCCCACGGGCACAGGCACAGCTGACCAGAACAGCGGCTGCAGCAGAAAGCCTGGGTCTCATTATCAGTGTTCCCAAAACTGAGTACATGACCATCAACCGCAATCCTCAGCCACCACTCCAAGTATACGGAGAACCCATCAAGTATGTCACCGATTTTAAATATTTTGGTTCCATGATGGGCTCTAGCACCAGTGACCTCTCCCGACGGAAGGCGCTTGCTTGGTATGCATTTTGGAAACTGGAGCATCTGTGGAGAAGTGCAACAATCACTGTTGCAACAAAAGTCAAGCTGTTTCACACCACTTGTGTTACAGTATTATTCTATGGCTGCGAGTCCTGGGTGATATCTACTGACATGGAAAATAAGATCAACGCTTTTGGTACATCATGTTACAGGATAATGCTGAACATCAAGCGCACTGACCATGTTAGTAATGAAATGGTTTATACCATCACCAACAATGTGCCTCTTATCAACTCTGTCAGATCACGACAACTACGATTCCTGGGACATATCCTGAGGATGCAGGAAGATTAACCATGCAGAAGATATGCTCTCTACACCCCATGACATGGTAAAAGAAGACCTGGAAGGCAAAGAATATCCTACTTGTCTTATGTGTTGGGGATTTCGACAACTTTCTACTGCCAGATGCCATTGCCACTTTGGCTTCAGATCGTAGTACATGGAGAAACTTTGTAGAAGGAAATGAAAATGACTTGTAGTGGATATCCAGTTTCAATATTTCAATATTGTATTCAACATCTGACTTTTAAAACTAGCTTGCAATTGTTAAGGATGAATTTCGAGTCCTAGTATTTAAGTTTCATATCTATTCTAGAATAAATTAAGCTGTACTTTCATCCCAAAATTGTCTGTATGGCGTGGAAAGCAAACCCTTTTCAAATCTGTTTTTTCCATTTTCTTTTCATTTTGCAAATCACATTAATGAATACTGACGTCTCTGCAATCACAGAGATATTTTCGCTGGTTCACAGATGCGCCAAACAATATTTGATAGACTAAGAGCAATTATTGCACTTCGTCTCGGAGGAAAGGATCACGCTGAACCATCAAATATTATGTTTGAAAAGGTTACTGATTTATCAGATACCTTTTATTTTCGTTAAAAACACTTTATGTGTGAAAGAGTTTAAGTATCATTTGACTTTATGCAAAATACAATGGGAATTTAATCAGGGCAATACTACCTTTCAACGCTGTGAATAATTCTTCATGGAATACGACATATGATATACCACATTTATTGTCGGCAAGTGTGGTTTAGCAGCGTGCGAATGTTGGCTTCTCTCACACTCCTTAGGTTCATTAGAGAGAGAAAGAGAGATCTAGTGAGACATTTTCAGCATATCAGCATGGCTGGCCTCATGGAAGACAAGCTTAAAGAGACTTGTTGCCTTACACAACCTGTTTATTCGTCTTGCATGTTTCATCGCATTAATCCAATTTGTCTCGATTAGTGCAAAACTGACCTGTTATGTCAAGTTGATTCCGATCAACGTATTTTCAAAAGATTTTGCGTCGTTCATTGTTTATTCACTTTATATTTCTATACCCTGATTCTCCGCCATTACATCCACTTAACTTTAGAATCTGTACAATTGTAAGCACCACATCAATGTACGTTAAAATTTGGGTTTAGATAGGTTCTCCATTTATTTTCCTCTAATGAGTAGAACTTTGCATTTAAAAGATGTTTGCCTATTAGTTTCACCTTAGCTCATTGAAGGAACTAAAAGTCGTTTAAAAGTTTCAGAACTATGAACGACACCATAATGAGAATAGGTTGACACAAAATGTAGGGCGGTGTTACTCATTTTACGAATGAGTGAATATAAGGGATTAAGTGATTGTACATTGCTCGTTTCACGTGTGAATGAAGATAAAGGTATAGATCTAAGGTAATGCTGTTAAAAAAGAAGCTGCTGTCCTTCCTTTCGCTAATATACCTTCTCATTAAGTGTGGAAGCTATTACCAAAATGTATACATTTAAATATGGGGCAAAGGTGACCTTTTTGCCATCCATGGTCCTTTCGCTAAATTGCTCATTTTATTCAATTATGTTTTAATATTTGAAAGAATAGTCAATAGAAAGCTTGTGTGACATTTCTTATCCCTACACACTTTAGATTCTATTTTTGTAGCATCTTAATTTTGCGATGATTTTATTTCAATGTACTTCTTGCTCTCTAATAAGACCTAACCTAACCCAATAAACCTTTCGTAAATTCCGTTGACATCTGTAAGTGATACACCAAACTAGAATTCCTTGCAGACTAAATTTGCATAAACATTGTCACTTAATACCGACATTACCCAGTTACGGGCCACGATGAGCTATGGTAAGGCGTTTGGAATTACGATAGACCACTTTTAACCTGTTTCATAATGTCACAAACCATTCTCTGGAGAAAAACTTGTGAACGTAAAAACTAAAACGGGTAGAGTTTGGTTAAATAACCGATATTTTAATGTATGTAACTGGAAGTAGGTATGTCACAGTGGCTGCACAATAATTCTGCCACACTGTGCATGCAAGCATAACAGTGAATTGAAAAGCGCGCGCTTCAAAGTTGACTAATTTTAGAAAACATCAAAAAAAAAATGAATTTCCTCATAATGCTTCCTTTATCCAAAATGTTTGAATTTTTAATATATGGTATGTGAAGACTTTCCGAGGCTACCTACGGGTCCGCAAAAATTAAATATTGTTTTGTTTAAGAGCTACTGCCTGTTTTTATGGATTTTTGAAGATCGCTCATAAATCAGTAAATATAGGCCTATTGATATAAAGGGACCTACCACCATTTAGCTGAAATATTAATCTTTCTTATCATGTAAATTATTTCCGTCGACAACGAATGACACACTTCCCTTGCCTTGAGTAAAACTAATTAAAAACAAAACATTATCAAAGAAATTTTTAGAGAGTAATTTTCCAAACCACAATAGCTCTAAGCCATTGTGTGTACGTGTGCCCAAGGCCATACTATTTTTGTATACGCGATACAGTAGAATGGGTGTTCTTTTTACCATTTGTCTTCCCGTGTTAATCCAGATAACAAAATGTTAATTTAAAGTCTCATTGCAAATGAATTTTTATTTTTACTTTTCGGATTTAGCTTTGAGCAATGGTGACACATACCATAATAAAAAAAAAAAATGAAAATTCTATTCCAGACATCGTCAAAATGTCAAACTTTGTATTCTTTTTGTATTATATTTAAGTAATTAACTGCAGTTTCTTTATTCAACATCATAACAGGTTCATACTTGACAAATTTATGGTGAATGGATAGACTTTCATTAAATATTGAAAAAACCCAAAACTACTCATGCCTAATTTACATAATAATATCATGAATACATAATTAGCTGTAATTAGCTAATTTGCATAATTAATTACTTTTTGTGTATTTTTGTTATCAATTGAAATAACTTTGTATACATATGTGTGCAAAAAAACCGCACCCTGATATCATGTACGGTTTTCTATTGGCATCAATTTTGCATATTAATTAGCTGAACTTAGTCATTTTTTCACCTTTAATTTGTCTGCAGATTGGCTGAAATAGCTAAAATAGTATATTTGGTTAATTTATTATAATTATTCAATGATATATTTTTAAATTTTGTTTTCTTTAACGAAGTACGGAAAGATAGGCATTTAACCTGTGAGACTTAAATTAACGCTGCTTTTTCAAGCAAGGGTCCAAATAAACCTTCAAAATCTCGAAATGTGCCAATTTTGTCATTATAGCCATTTGTGGCAGGTTTTAATTCCATTTACGAGCATCTTAAAATTGACACTATATCACAATGCATTGACCGATTTCAATTCCGTTTTTTGATTTTTAATTCTTTAATAAAGCTCATTCATGTAGAAACATTAAATAACATGTTTCTGCTGCGCTTATTTTTGGGGTGATATGCCTACTGGAAGTGGTAATTATCTATGCCCGTGCAACGGGGCATAGATATTGTATTTGTTGCGTTTAGTCTTCTCCTCCTTCGCCTTCTCCTCAAGACCAGTTATTTGCTCTCCTCTAGCTCAAGAACTAAAGTAGCCTCGGGGCCCATACATAGTACAATGATGGCCCATGACCCCTAAAAACATCCTAGGGTATCCACGACCCAAGAGGTAAAAGGTCATGGGCTACAGGGGGCAATATGTGTTAAATTTCAAACAGCTCTAGCCCAAGAACTATAGTGTCCTCAGGGTTTATATTTGGTACAATGATGACCCATGATCCCTAAAAGTAACTTATTGTAGCCACGATCCCAGAGGTTAAAGATCACAGGCTACAGGAAGCAATATAGGTAAATTTTTAAAACCGCTTTAGCCTAAGAACTATAGCGCCCTCAGAGTTCATGCTTGGTACAATGATGGCCCATGACCCTTAGATATTTCTTGCAGTATATCGACCCAGAGGTCAAAGGTCATGGGCTACAGTGAGCAATATGTGTACAATTTCAAACAGCTGTAGCTCAAGAACTATAGCGCCCTCAGGGTTCATACTTGGTACAATAATGATCCATGACCCTAGATGTATTCTATATTAACCGCATTCGCAGAGGTCAAAGTCTAAAGGCTTTAAAAAGCAAAATAGGTACGACCTATTAACACAGTGTAGCGCAATAGGTAGTATTATGTTAGCTGCAGCTGCCTGTGTTTGCAATGATAAAGGTCTGAATCGTACGTCAAGGAAACGGATCACTTGACAAAAACTCCTTTAAAAGGGAATGTGTAGGCCTTTAGATTTTGGTTCCTTGGACCACCTCAAAAGGTTGTCATGATGGGACAAGGAGTGTGGTTGGTTAAGGGGTGGTGTATTAGTGTTAGCTTTGTTTTTATGATATATTGATACAAAGAAAAAATAAAATCAGACGTGATATAGGCCAACATTATAATCACTTGTGGCTGCGTTTACTCTCTTGAATTACCTTTTGGTGTGGTGTGTTCTTGGTGTGCTGTAGTGTTGTGATGGGGTGTGAGGGGCCGTATGTGTGTTGTGATTTTTGTTTGTTATTTGCAAACTACGATCTATTTAGAATGCAAGAAAGACACGATATGACACTGCCATATCAATATGTTGTTACCTAAAACACGCTAATATCCTGTTGACACTTAATACTAACTTTCTTGGGACATGGTTTTCAAACAACTTAATTAAATTTTATATTGACATGTATGTCAGGGCTATCCCCGGCCATCAACTCTACAACGCATTATATCAATATAAATGATTTGACAGATATACTCGTTAATGGTTGCAATTACAGCAAAATTACGCAAAGAGTGGTCACTTACCTCTCAAATAGCCTTAACAACAAATGCAACTTTTAATTGGCATATGACTGCTTATTTAGGATGTTCATGGCTATATCGAATGCTCAATGCCATAAGTGGGCAAGTACAATAGCTGCCATGTGTAGCTGCCATAGTGTAGATGAGTACAATATACTGTGTGTAATTTGCCAAATGTTCAGGGCAGCTATTGCACTTACCCACTTTTGGCACTGAGCAGTCGATATCATAATGAAGACACTAATACCATTTTTGTTTTGTGCTTTTAACCAGAGTCAAATGTATTACTTGTATTTCCAATAATTTCTACCAACATTTTACAGAATCTTGCTAATCGAAAATGAGCAAATAACTTGGGCTTGTTATGCGTCCATTCTGTGCACTCACTTTATCCTATACAAGCTTAACCTGCGATCTTTTCCGTGATAAAGTGATTCTGTGCACTCAGTTTATTCATCTACGCAGTTGAAATCACCACACGTATACCGGCACACACATCGCGTCACACGGTTACAGGCACCTTCACATAACCAACATTCATACAAACAAACAAATAAAAATAATTACACTCATTTCATGTCAGTAAGGTATACATCAAGATTGGCGTTTGTGTTATCTGTCTCACATGCACCTTACCCGGGGGGGGGGTTCTTCCTGGTTGAAGGTATACGGGGATGCGCCACGGTTTTGGGGTACCTTTTCAGCGATTTTGGTATATCGATGGGTGGGTTTTCAGTGGAGACCAATGCGCCCAATTGGGCGCATTTTGGACAAAGTGCCCGTAAAGCACCCAATTATGGCAAATTTGGGTGCTTTTTGTTGCAAATTGGTATACTGATGGGTAGCAAAACAGCAAAAGTAGGTATAGAGAAAGTCAGCATCCGAAAGTCTGCGTGGCACACCCCCGTACAAAATGTTTCGAAGAACCCCCCCCCTGGCACCCTACCCCCCCTTTACACATCCACACAATATTATTACCTTTAACCGTCGATAGTATATGCTCAAAAGTAAATTTTGTTATGCAAATGAGTGCGCTAACACGTTAACATAGGTTCACCTGTAACCACCAGGATCTTCGTAGTGACGGGTAATATTACCATTTCCCTAATGCTCGCCATGTAAACCAGCCTGCAGTATTAACACAATGAACTTATCTTCATTAGGAAAAATAATTTAATCTAATATCTTTAGCTCTTATCATATTGTTGTATTAGGCATAAGACATAAAGGAGATGAACAACAAGAATACTACCAGAAGGAAATCTATCGACACAATAGGGCATTGAACCTCGAAATGAAGTAATTACTTTGGTAACCTCGGCACTGAGAGGCTTTTCACATCTTATATCAGACGATATAGTAAAGTTATGTAAAGATTGTTTTGATAAGCATTTATTCTCCTAGTGTTAACTCCGGCATCCCCTGTGGATTATCCAAAAGTTCAAATCCGATATGCCCTCTCCGAGGTTATTGATCTCTAGAATAATCCAAAATTTAACGACGCTTCATTGTAAGGAACTTCGTACTGAAAAAAACTACCATGGTTCTGTCTTTGCGTATAAAGATCGCGAAAATCATTTGTGTTTGCTTGGTTAAAATGAAAAGTAAACATTTTAGGAAACATATGAAGAGCTTTGTTGCAAAACCGCTTACATCCACTTTTAACTTTTTGAGAAAAACAGCTTTTTTTAATTGTGCAAGTATTACTGGTTCGATTTGATTCAATTTGGGTTTGGATAAAGCGTTGATGAATAGAAACTAAAAGAATAGGTTTGGTACAATTCTGAAGCCTTCCTATTTATTTTATTATATATTTTATATCGCGCCTTTTGTGGATGTAAGGGCTTTTGCAACAAAACAAATTTACCCTTTTCTAGAAATCACCTTTGCAATCATATTTGAGCCCATTTGTTTGCACTACTTTATGTAACTTGACTAATGCTTTCAAAATCAAAAAGAAAAATTGAAATATCTCATTTACTTGTTTAATTATGAATTTTTAATTAAATTCGGGAAAATGGCATTTTTTGAGTATTTCCGAAGCTACACCTTTTGTTAATTAAAATGATTTTTTTTTCAAAAATAGTGACCCAAAAACAGTTCCCTTTGGTTTTAATAGGTAAAGAACATTCCATGCTACTAGTATACATCAAAAAATTAAAACAAAACAATTCTATATTCATTTTATGTTCAGATTTCCGGAAATTCCCTAAGATTTCCCAAACGGAAATATACCATATCTCCGGAAGGGAAAGTTAGTGATATGAAGGTTAAACAACAACCAAAATGTGTATTTTTACCCACACGATAATGTCATGTCAATAACTCAATTTCACCCAAAAGTAGATGTAAGGGGTTTTGAAACAAAGCTCTTCATATGTTAGACAAATCAATAATAACTGGAACACATTATACTAGAATGTCATTGAAAATAAATAATGGATGTTGATGATAAAGTTGGTGTGTCATTGCGGAAATGAAAATGGTACATATTTAGCAAGGTTTATTTATCTACAGGATCACAGTGCACTTTATAACACAGCAGTTGAGCCACACATAATGGCAATGTAATCATTCTCGTCGGGAATTCGGATGGGGTTACAATGGTGCCCCATATTTATGACAGATAATAAAACCTGCTTGCTTTGGCCAAAACGATCTAAACACAGAACAGTGTATGAGCCAACTTTCTTCTCCAGGGAAGCTTATCAGTTGACTAGTAATCCGCAGATTTCCGATGCTCGAAACAAAAGTATGTCATGTTTGCAACTTGCTATAAGGTTCAATACCACTAATTCTCTATAACACAGGTTTCAATGTAAAATATGCAATTTTCTCATACGTTTCTAGCATTTTCTCATACGTACATGAAGCTCTCACAGTTAAAAGACAAAGGGTGAATCCCCAAATGACTAAAATTTCAACATATGATGACCTTTTTTGTTTTAAAGCGCTGAACTGTAAAGAACATTTTAAAGTGCATCCTCCTTTTTGTGAACAGATTGAAGCCCACTGATTGGATGGAAACATCGATGTGCAGCGGATGAATTTGGGGGAATTCTCATCAGAACTATAAAATAATAGTTAAAAAAAATGTCATTTCTGCATTTACTCTGATATTTGCACATTTTGGACCATAAATCATTAGCATTTGTATGCACCTTTTTCAGATGCTATCCAAGAAAAATAATGGTCCTCTCATTTTTTTCAAGCACTGGACCGCTCTAATTAGTGGTATTTAACCATAATTATGGTCCAACGTGCAGAAGCGGCTGCCAGAGCCGACGAACTTTCCAAATAGGTAAGCTCCATCTCTTGAGCAATCCATCGTTCCAATTGTTGTTTTTGTCTATACATTAGAAAAGATTGAAAAATAAACATAATAAACTATATAAAAATGTCTTGTTAAGCATAAGTGAAGTAGAGGGTTAGCCATATGCATATACATGTATATCAAATGGCTAAGGGATTGAACTCGGAACAACAATATTTTGTAAAACGTGGTATGTCACATATGCATACTGAAATTTATTGTTGTACATTCGTTTTCTACGCGAGGTGGTAGGAATGTCCCTGTGTACCTCATATAACCCCAATGCGAGGGCATTGTCTTCCAAGGTATATCCAACATATTGCTGGTAAAACATATTATCTATAACTAATAGCCATAACTAAACTCTACCTTCATTTCGATTGAGGAATAATAATTATTATTCATACACTCCTAGATAGTGAGAACCAATCAGAGCACACGTTAGTAAATTACTAGCCGTGTATAATTGCACGGGCGCGCACTCCGCGTAGTACGCACAATGCTTTCGGACGCGTTAATTTTTCTTGCGGGTGGATGCATTTATATTTGCTGGCATTTTACAACATTTTAAACGACAATGATGCACTTGTTGTTGATGCGTCTAATGTGTCGCTGCAACCCCACCCGACTTCGGGGCTCGTGCATTAGACGCATCAACACGCGTGCATTATTTTGTACAATTTCACTCCCAACAAATGATACGCATTTACTAACCTATAAATAATAATGCTATACATTTACAAAACTAGGCCAAACAAAAAGTTAAATTGATATCAAAGAATTCGAGTGGATATTGGCATTAAAACCTTCTAAGCCTACAATAAGAAAAACACATGGCGTTACTTAAGGGGGGTACTACACCCCTGTGGTAAATTTGTGACTATGTTTGCATTTTTCTCAAAAAATAATAACACACAGTTAACAAAAGTTATGTATATTATTGGGGCAAGGAATCCAATTACCACACTGAAATTTCAGTGACTCAAGACAAGTGGCTCAGTATATATGACAGGAAATGAGGTACATCCTAGCGGTACCTTATTTCTTATCATAAATAACAAACCGCTTGTCGTGGGACACTGAAATCCCAGTGTAGTAACTGGATTCCTTGCCCCTATAATATACATAACTTTTGTTACCAGTGTGTTTTTAGTTTTTGAGAAAAATGCAAAAATAGACACAAATTTATCGAGGGGTGTAGTACCCCTTAAAGCATCGTGAAATCGAGCAGCAGAAATGCATGGCTAACAATAGGTAAATTTGATTTCACTATTAAGCATTTGAGTTTGTTGTTGTAGTGAACATGATAGCAAACAATCGTGATTGGATTGACATCTGGCGGTTCACGTAAGACAGTGTATCTATTTCGTATGAAATTACATTTTGCCGTGAAATTTAATACCAATAACGACAGGTTTCTTCAGGATTGACCTCAACTGTGTGTTTCTATAATATTTTTGCTAAATTTGTACTCAATTATACAATAAGCCAACTAATTAAGGTACCAGTTACGTTCACTTCCTGTATATCCTAAACAAATATGTCATAATTGGAACAACATCAAATAGCTGCATCTATTAGCTCAAATTTAAGACTTCGTTCGTTGAAATTGTTCAAGAAATAAAGACACCACGATCAAAAAACCCAAGGAAGGTTCAAATTTAAAAGTTGCAGTTTTCCACATTGCATGCCCTAATGATTTGTACACAAAGCGTTCGCGAACAAGAGAACTAGCGCTGTGCTTCAATTGATTAGCACGAAAAACTAGTGTCGTGCTTTAATTGATTAGAACACAAAAGTGCAACTTTTTATTTGATATCTTCATTAGGTTTTGGATCACCGTTTCTTTAATTCTCAACCAATTTCAACAAATAAGGTCTTAAATTTAGAGCTAAAGAGTACAGGTATCAGCTGTTTGTTTTAATTTGGACACATTTGTCTTTATTTAGGATATACAGGAGTGAACACAACTGCTACCTTAATTCTTTTGCTTACTGTATATCAGGACGTATTGAAGACCGAATTACAAAGACTAGTCTTTTTAATTCGGTCTTCAATTAAAGAGAGACTGCAGGAACGTGCTCTGTTACAAATCATTAGTGAATCATAAAGTTCAATGAAATCTAATAAAGTTTCTCACTTTGCTACATTGGGCTATTCCAGAACATAAATGCACCCCCCCCCCCTTTAGAGGACCTCAGACTTCCGGATTTTTTGACCAGTTATAATACGAAAATATTCAGCAAAAAAATAGTTAACAATCGAAATTCCTGAATTTGAGGGGCTCATTTTGGACAATTCCATGATTTCGTATACATTTTATTGCATTTCAAGCTTTTTCTGGTAACATTGGCAACTGGAATAGCCCATTGCGTCCAATACCACAAGCCATCATCGGGCATCTGATTGGTGGTAGACACGGAACACCTCTGGATAAGAAACAGAGTTAGTTTGAGACTGAATTTGTGTAAAGATTGCTTTTAAAGGCACCTATTCTCTCACTTTTAACACCAGCATTCCCTGTTGATTATTCTACAGTTCATATCGTACTACGGTGTCCCATCGACGCCAAAAAAATTAAAATTAAAAAAAAAATTTTAGAATTTTTTTTTTTTTTATTTTGTTTGGTTTTTTTTTTGGGTTTTTTTGGCGTCGATGGGACACCGTACATATCCCTCCTCAGAATAATCAAACATTTCAATTACACTTCTTTTTACAAAGAAGATTTCCAGACTCCCTCAGTTATGTCTTTCCGTATGAAAATCGCGCAAATCATATTTAGTTTGGTTAGTTTAACTTGTAAAGTAAGCATAATTTTAGAAAACGTGCATTATAAATAGACAATAATAAAAGGAGTAAATATACTAAAAGAAATAAAAAAATAATGGTTGTTGATGACAAAGTTGTTGTGCCATTTTCGGAAAACAAAATGATACCAAAGTTTATTTATCTGAAAGAAAGGTCGGGTGGGGTTATAGCGACACCTAGCGGGTAATGAAACATACTTTGACCATAACAATTTAAACATAGCACGGTGTGTGGGGGTGTGGGGATGGGGGGGTGAGACAGATAACACAGACGCCAATCTTGATGTATCCCTTACTGACATGAAATGAGTATAGCTGATGTTTTTTGCTTGTTTGTTTGTTTGTATGTGTGTTATGTGTAGGGGTGCCTGTAACCGTGTGGGGGTGTGTTTGTGTCGGTGTACTTATGATGATTTCGACTACGTAGATTGATCAATTGAGGGAACTCAAACACAGGAAAGTCTACCTTGCCGTATAAAAACAGAGTGCAATGGTATAAGTATCACCGATGTAGGGGTGCGTATATGTACATTACATGAAAATATCCACTGCTTGATAAGTGTAAGTTGTGTAACATCAGTAAATTGCGTAAGTAACTTGTGTGAAATACGTGTTAATTTTAAAGTAACAAATACAGTATATACGAAACTGATAAATGTCGTACTAACGACGAGTGTCAATCAAACTAGGTTACTGCCAGATTTTCAAATTGTCAAGATTACCATGATTATAGATGGTTTATTCAATCGTGTATTCAATTTCGCATGAAGTAACACAGAAAACAATTTTAATTTGATTTCCAAGTATTTCCCGATTTAAGTTCTTACGGCCTTGTGTGTTCCATTTTTTCTGTAACAACTCCTTTAAAGGTCGAAAAGAAATTCTAGAATCTTTTAGGTGTGAATAAATAAATAAATAAAATATCCAGCAAAAATCCTTTAAAAAATGTTACTTTACATATAAATGCCCAAGACCATATTTCAACCTTCATGAGCAGAGTGATGTAGTACATTTTCACGTGGATGACTTCGTTCATTCTGGCGTCAGAACCGATACTTTGACTTTAATCATCTGTGAAATGGTTGTTCCAAAATAATAATAATAATTATTACTTTTTACTCGTCAAAGGATAGTAAAATGTGTTGGCTATTGCTTGTTAAAAGTTTATATGGTATCATATCTTCGATAGACGTATGTCCTTGGTGACCATCGTTCGACGGTCTTGATCTAGCTCAACGGAAGACAGACAAAATGTCGCCTTATGATAACTTTATCAAACGTAATAAAACTAAGGACTGCTCTATTGTCACGGGAAAAAACAAAATCAGGTTTCTGTTATCCGTATAGCTGACAGTTATTGGCAACTCATTGAATATCTTATCATAACCAATAAAACTTTGAAAATGGTTGTGAGTGACTTTCAAAGTAAATAAGTTGGTGTATGCAGAATTGCTAATGTAGATTATCGATTCTTGATTTCAAGTGAGGATACTCTTATAAAAGTGTAGTAACAAACGGGATATAAGAAGATTGACTACAGCGTGCTAAGGCGAATGGGATGACCCTGCTTTTCCAGTTTTAACTACAATAAAAACTGTATTATTCCTCTTGATATGAAAGGAGATGAATCAAGGAAGCCAGTAATTGCATTTAAAACCAATGGTAAAACCCTCCAACCCTCTCAGCTTTATGCGTCTCAATGTTTGAGTGCGAACATCGCTAGGTCATCCGCCCCTCAGATCGCCTTAAAGTTGAAAGCGTTCATATTGTAGTACTAAATCGTTCAGTCATAGGTAAACCCTCCAACCCTCTCAGCTTTATGCGTCTCAATGTTTGAGTGCAAACATCGCTAGGTCATCCGCCCCTCAGATCGCCTTAAAGTTGAAAGCGTTCATATTGTAGTACTAAATCGTTCAGTCATAGGTAACCAACCTTCGATGGTGTTAGACCATCTCAAAGGAAGACAGAGACGAGATATCACCTCAGGATAGTTTTACCAGCGTGATAAACTAAAGACTTTTCTATTCTCATGGGATATAAAAACAGTGCTCATTTATCCATATCGTGGACAGTTGTTGGCAACGCACATGTTTCCTGCATTTGAATCCTCAATTCCAATCAAAATTACATGGTTGAGAGTAACTACTTTGCACATTAAATAAGAAGTTGCATGCAGTGGCTAATCATGTATCTCATGCTGCCCCTGTGGCACCACAACTGGTGATATATAGCTCTTAATTTAATTAGATGTGTGTTTTCTTCTAGTTCAATTAAACTTCAAATTTTGTTGTAACAATTGAACAACATATTCTAAATTAAAACGGATAATGTTTTTGACACGTCCATGAAGTTCGTTAATGGATGGGCTCTTGGATTTGCTATACTAGATCACTGAAATTTCTGACTGTACACACATATATATATAGGCCACGCATTGATTTTCGGCTAATATGCTAGACAAAGCTGAGGTAACGAAAACGAAAACAGCCGGTTATTTGACTCTAAACCCATGTAAACATGGATATAGACACTGAATAATGATATCAGCGGCATCACTGACTATGTTTTTGCATGCATTTGAGGAATTTTGCATGTATTTAGTTTCATAACGGAAATGACCCCTTCATGACTTTTGGCCACCAAAGCCGTGAAAACCCCATAGACATTGGCTAATGTCAATGCATATGAGTAAGTGGTATCATCTTTGTTATTTGTGGGAGGCCTTTTGTAGATATTCAGTCTCAGACCGGAGAACCTAGACAATGACAATTATTCATGTATTACGTATTTGGTGAGAGAAGAGGCAGTTTGAGTTGAATCACTTCTTTGATCTCTATGTCACAATGTCGTGGTCAGTGGTAATTGTGAGAAAATTGACTAGATCAGTTGACAGAAAGAAGTGGAATAACCAACCCTCTATTTCCCGAGGTTTGACGGTCACTTTATCACGTTTAAGATCGTAGGTTAGGTTTGTTTTGGATAAACTGAGTGCACAGAATGGACCCACAACAAGACCAAGTCATTTGCTCATTTTCGATTAGCAGGATTCTGTAAAATGTTGGTAGAAATTATTGGAAATACAAGTAATACATTTGACTTTAAATCTGGTTAAAAGCACAAAACAAAATTGGTATTAGTGTCTTCATTATCATATCGACTGCTCAGTGCCAAAAGTGGGTAAGTGCAATTGCTGCCCTGAACATTTGGCAAATAACACACAGTATATTGTACTCATATACACATGGCAGCTACACATGGCAGCTATTGCACTTATGGCATTGAGCATTCTAGCAGCAACAGATCTAGGCCTTGTCATCAGCGCTACCAAGACAGAATATATGACTGCAAACTGTAACGCCCAACCAGCACTTGAAGTCTATGGTAAAACCATCAATCATGTCACAGACTTCAAGTATTTGGGTTCCAAGATGGGCTCTAGTGTTGGAGACCTAAAAACAAGAAAGGCACTAGCCTGGGCAGCTTTCTGGAAACTGGAACGCCTTTGGAGAAGCCCGTCCCTGCCAATCGAAACAAAAATCAAGCTGTTTCAGACAACGTGTGTTACTATCGTTCTGTACGGGTGCGAGTCATATCCAAGGATATGGAAAACAATATCAATGCATTTGCAACATCTTGCTACAGAGTCATGTTAAACATCAAGCGTGTGGATCGGATTCCAAATGAAACCATCTACAACCTGACCAACACCACTCCACTGGTTACCAAAGTCAAGATTCATCAACTCAAATTTCTCGGCCATATACTGCGTCTTGAAAATGGCGAGCCTGTGAAAGAATATGCGCTTTATATTCCACCACATGCGCACACTGTACTTACAGTCTATCCAGCACCTAATGGGAGATACTGAAGGGATGATGCAGCCAAACAAAATTGTTTCGCTTGCCCAAGACCGCAGCTGACTGATGATGATGATGATATTGTACTCATCTACACAGGGTAGCTACACATGGCAGCTATTGCACTTGCCCACTTATGGCATTGAGCATGAGATATAACCATGAACATCCTAAGTAAGCAGTCATATGCCAATTAAAAGTTGCATTTGTTGTTAAGGCTGTTTGAGAGGTAAGTGACCACTCTTTGCATGCATTTTGCTGTAATTGCAACCATTAACGTGTATATCTGTCAAATCATTTATATTGACACAATGCGTTGCAGAGTTGATGGCCGGGGGTTGCCCGACATACATGTCAATATAAAACTTAATTAAGTTGTTTGAAAACCATGTCCCAAGAAAGTTAGTATTAAGTGTCAACAGGATATTAACGTGTTTTAGGTAACAAAATATTGATGTAGCAGTGTCATATCGTGTCTTTCTTGCTTTCTAAATAGATAACAAACAAAAATCACAACACACATGCTGACCACTCACACCCATCACAAAACGACAGAACACCAAGAACACACCACGCCTGAAGATAATTCAAGAGAGTATAAATGCAGCCACTTGCTTACTTGCTTACTTGCTTAATTCGAGTAGTGTTCTCGAACTGTGATGGCTTTCCAGAACTTTCTGTCCTCCATTGCTGCCCTGAAGTCCTGAAGTCTGCTGCCTCCAGTCCAGTGTCATCTTTCAGAATGTAGATGTGAATGTCTTGCAGCCACACGTTATTATAATGTTGCCCTGTATCATGTCTGATTTTATTTTATCTTTGTATCAATATAATCATAAAAACATTACCACTTCCAGTTACATAGTAATTACATTCAAAAATCGGCTATTTTACCAAAATATAACCGTTTTAGTTTTTACGTTCACAAGTTTGTCTCCAGAGAATGGTTTGTGTACATTATGAAACAGGTTAAAAAGTGGTCTATCGTAATTCCAAACGCCTTATCATAGCTCATCGTGGCCCGTAACTGGGTAATGTCGGTATTAAGTGACCAGGTTTATGCAAATTCAGTATGCAAGGAATTCTAGTTTTGTGTATCACTTACAGATGTCAATGGATTTTACGAAAGTCTTATTAGGTTAGGTTAGATCTTACTAGAGAGCAAGAAGTACATTGAAATAAAATCGTCGCAAAATTAAAATGCTACAAAAATAGGATCTAAAGTGTGTCAGGATAAGGAATATAAATACAAGTTTTCCATTCACTATTCTTTTAAATATTAAAAGATAATTGAGTAAAATGAGCAATTTAGCAAAAGGACCATGGATGGCAAAAAGGTGACCTTTGCTCCATATTTTAGTGTATACATTTTGTTAATAGCTTCCACACTTAATGAGAAGGTATATTAGCGAAAGGAAGGACAGCAGCTGGTATTCTTAATCGCGCGGGTAAGCTTCTTTTTAACAAGATTACCTTAGATATATACATTTATCTTCATTCACATGTGAAACGAGCAATGTACAATCACTAAAATACCTTATATTCACTCATTCGTAAAATGAGTAACCTCGCCCTACATTTTGTGTCAACCTGTTTTCATTATGGTGTCGTTCCTAGTTCCGAATACTATAGTTCCTCCATTGAGCTAAGGTGAAACTAATAGGCAACCATCTTTTAAATGCAAAGTTATACTGATTAGAGGTAAATAAGTGGAGAACCTATCTGAACCCAAGTACAGATTATGAAGTTAAATGGATGTAATGGCGAAGAATCAGGGTATAGAAATACAAAGTTCTGAAACTTCTGAAAATACTTTGATCTGAATCGACTTGACGTAACAGATGAGTTTTGCACTTAGCAAGACAAATTGGAGTGTAGTGGTCTTCTCACTCGCTTCTCACCACTGTGGCCCGGGTTCAATTCCCCGCGGTTCCACATTTGAGTTTGGTTGCCGATCCATGCTCGTCCTCGCAGGTTTTTCTCCGGGTGGTCCGGTTTTCCTCCTGCTTCTAAAATCGGACCTCTTCCCATATCCCTATCCCGTCATATCTGGAGGCATCCCTTGAATGAAGTAGCCTCTGAGCACTATTGGGTTTAGCCTGGCTTCGACCGAATATTATAAATAAAAAAATAAATAAATAAACAAGTCTCTTTAAGCTTGTCTTCCATGAGACCAGCCATCCTGATATGCTGAAAATGTCTCACTAGATCTGTCTTTCTCTCTCTAATGAACCTAAGGAGTGTGAGAGAAGCCAACATTCGCACGCTGCTAAACCACACTTGCCAACAAGTGAAATGTGGTATATCATATATCGTATCCCATGAAGAACTTTTCACAGCGTTTACTGGGAATTATCCTCATTATATTCCCATTGTATTCTGCATAAATTCAAAGGACATTATGGTACTTAAACGGACAGATTTAAGAATGTAAAGCTTTTCTCTTTCACATAATTATAAAGTGTTTTTAACGACAGTAAAAGGTATCTGTTAAATCATTAACTTTTTCAAACATAATATTTGATGGTTCAACGTGATCCTCTCCTCCAAGACGGAGCGCAAAAATGGCTATTAGTCCATCAATTATTGTTTAGCGCATCCGTGAGCTAGCTAAAATCTCTCTGTGATTTCATTAATGTGATTTGAAAAATGAAAGATTTGAAAGTTTTCGGCTTTCCACGTCACACAGTCAACCTTGGGATGAAAGTACAGCTTATTTTATACTAGAATAGATATAAAACTTAAATACTTGATCTCGAAATTCTTCCTTAGCAACTGCAAGCTAATTTAAAAGTCAGATGTTGAATACAATATTGAAACTGGATATCCACTAAGTACACAAACCAAGTTTAGTGTAAAATACAAGATCTTCATATAAACATCTACCAAAAAGTAATTAACCCCTTTAAATAATGGCCATTAATCATAAACCGTTGAATGTATGCCAAATTTGGAATATGCAGTCAGAGCAGAATTTATTTCTGCGCATCATGACACCTCATTTGTTCCAATGGTCCCAATATTGTTGTCGCAGCGTACATTTTAATGAAAGTAACCTCTGATTTGAAAGTTGCAGCAAAATCCTATTGCCTTGTATTCAATATCCATTGGAGGAAATCTTATCCGCTCTCATTGGATTATTCTTTTTGTTTCATGTATTTGGAGGGGATCAAAACATGTGATAATCAGTAACAGTTGTCATTATTCACATCAGTGATCATTATTCACGTAATGTCAAATTGAACATGAAGATTTCAATATTGTTTTCACACCTACAAGGTCCTAAATGGCCTACAATATTGTTCTTTTCGTTGTCTTTTTAGTAATAAAGTTAGATTAAAACTTTTCTGATCGGGAGGTGTTCACAACAGATGCAACCCGTGGTCTTCCACTTCTTGAGCCACTGTGATCCAATGAGCACAGAAAACATTTTCTTCCATGGACACTGAAAACAAAGCAATATGACTTTGCTGCAACGTTCAAATCTTGAGTTACTTTCATTTTAATGTATGCTGCGATATCAATATTGGGACCATTGTAACAATATTGGAACCATTAGGACCATAATGTCGACGGTTAAATGTGATACTATTGTTTGGTATGTAAGGCGTGTGTGTGTTTTTATCCGTGTTAATTGATGTGAAATCACATTAAATTTCATACAGGTAATTCTGGTTTCATTTTGTTCATTTCCTTTACCGTTTATTATTCCTCCTCTATTTGGGACTCCAAATGGGCTATTCCATTTAAAATTCACACTACCCCTGTGGAAGATTTTGGAAATATCTTCCATAGAGGGAGTATGAATTTCAAATGAAATGAACACATTAGGCAGCTCCATTTGAAACTCTCTCTCCCTCAAGGGAAGGTTTGTGTTTAATCTTTCTCAGAGGGTCTATGAAATTCAAATAGAGCTACCTAATGTGTTCATTGCATTTGAAATTCATACTCCCTGTGTGGAAGATATTTCCAAAATCTTCCACAGGGGTAGTGTGGATTTTAAATGGAAAAGCCCAATACGCCATCTCTCTCAGCCTTCCCCTTGAGTTAATTCCCAGGTTAGCATCATAATAATAATCACAAAAGGATCATATGATGTTTGACCTTTGTTATCTTCTATCTCATTAACTTTACATTATGAGCAATTTGCTACAACTTTCACGAAAAATGGAGCAACTTTAACTTTTGGCAAATGTGCAATTTGAAAATTGACCCTTGACCCGATGTGGCGCGTAACTTTCCGATTCATTACATAGCTCGTGTTGAAAATGTTTGGGCCTATGCGAATAATTCAATTATTTTGAAATGATATTTGAACACTTTCAATGTTGACCCCTGTATAACCCTATGGGATCATTTTGGGTAATTTATTTTATATGATCAGTAGGTTCAGAGATTTAGAAAACCAAAAAAAATCATTTTGTGCACACTACTTTTGAGTCAAATCAAATTATTCCTCAACAATTTAGCCGGGACTTTAGCAACAGACTATAATGGTATATAACTGATTATGATACTACATCTTGGAAACTAAATATTTTCGAGTGTTGGATTGTTTTTACTTTGGTTTATTATGATAGGAAAATGACACCAAATATCAACGAAAGTTAGTCAATTTAGAAATCAAACATGGTATTTTCTTTCAAATCTGCCATAAAGCTAGACGTTGCATAACGCTCGTGTGTCTAGACTGAAGGTAAACTTGAAAAGCCGTAGTCCCATTTACTCGTATTATATCAATGTGATAAAAACAATAGGAAATACGTGCTCATTTAAGCTTCGTTGGGTAAAAGCTGGCAACCATTCTTTGAGGGATGCTAATTGCGAATCTTTGCCAATAATAAACTCCATAACCCCAAAATGGACAAAAACTCAAAATTAACTCCGCTCCAAATTCACTTTTTTTAATCTTTTTAAATATGTAACATTTGCGCATGTACAATTGAAGGTTCAGGAGTAAAAGGAAACACAAAATCACTTGTTTTAACTTAAAAGTCGTATTAAAGTAATTTCCTTGCCGTGTTTAGTTGTTGCATTATTCTCTGTCACACAGGCCCGATATTTACCATGTTTAATGACAGGTTTCTATGAAAAGACCCACCCGAATGTGACTAATGTACTTGTTTAATGGCTTTTATTCTTAAATTTCATAAAGAATATAATCATAAACTCTCTCATAATTTTGTTTTTGTTTTTATCATAAATTCTCTCATAAAATAAATTTGTTTTTTTATTGTGTGATTACTCCCCATCTGTTCCACTTCGTTCCTTCGTTTGAATATGATTCTTTAAGAATAGAAAACATTCCGGGTCATTACTGCACCATTTTAAAAACGTGCTCGAAGCTCACTTGATTTCCATTTGAATTGGCAAGGACTGATTTCCTTGCTTAAGGGATGGGGTATGAACGTTTGGACAGTATTTATTGTGGGACATTAGAGCACATCAGAAATATTGAATTGCATTCTGAATACGAAGAATGTCCTTCTGATATCAAATAATTTAGATTTTTTGAAATTCGCAATGTAATTCACATTTTATGGTAAATGATTAAAAATTGATATTTTAGATATTTAACAGTACTCGAAGTAAACTTTATACAGGGTGTCCCAGAAAAAAATAACCGGGCGAATAAATTTGAACGTAAGTCGAGAATTAAACATCAGAATCCAAAAATCTAAAAATCAGCGTGTAGCCCATATTATTCTGCATCTTATACGCTAATTTTACTGTAATCGGTTGCCTGATTGCGAAGAAATGAACGATTACATAACGCATGAGTCAATTTACTTCATTCCAAGTTTGAAAGAAAGATAATTCAACACAATGAGCACTAGTGGTTAATAACAGCTGTCAATGGGCTTCATATTTTGTTCGGTGAAATCCTTTTCGTTCTTTAAACAATATGTTTCTTGCAAAACGTTTAATCACGATATTGAAAATGAAAGCTTGCATGCAAGATGATGCTCGGTACTTGTAAATATATTTTTCATTAATGTTGATATAAATGTTGCATGAAGAATTATTGCATAAAGAATTATAACTGGCTTCTATTAATGTTTTTGGAATATATCTGAGATATTGTAATGCAACATTTAAATCTGTTAAAACTTTAATGTTGCATGGTATCAATAATCACACGTAAAGCTGTAAACAGTTGTTCATTGTCATTCTTGGCTCAAAATCTTCTTTGGAAAGTTAAAATATAACATATTTGCACAACGTAAAGAGTTAAAGTTGGAAAGCTTCCAATTGCAGAAATTAACGTTTTCTCGACAAACTGTTATTCAGTTTCAGTGAAAGCATGAATAACAAAACACCTTCAGATTATAAAATAGATAATGTTGACTGAATTGAATGAGATACACAAACTTTAAGAAGCGAGTATGAAAAAGCGCCTGTTGATCAAACTTGGAATGAACTGCATTGATGTGCGCATTATGTAATCGTTAATTTCTTGGCAACCAATCAACCGAATCAAATAAAAGTTTCGTATGTGATGAACAATTAAGTAGGCTATGCGCTACATTTTAAATTTTTTGATTTTGATGTCTATTTCTCGACTTAGGTTCCATTTTATTCACTAGGTAATTTTTCTGGGACACCCTGTAAATCTGATGATTTATACTTAAAGTGTATGTAGGTGGGATGAAAAGCCGACAATCAATTAAAAAATTTGACCTTTCGTATTGAAGATATGGATATTTTTTCTCAAAACACAAAAAAATTTGGTCTTTTTGGGAAAAAAATCCATATCTTCAATATGAGAGGTCAAATTTTTCAATTTATCGTCGGTTTTTCCTCCCAGCTACATACACTTTAAGAATATATCATTAGATTTATAATATTTACTTCGAGGACTGTTATATATCAAAAATGTGAAAAATATCAAATTTTAATAATTTGTCATACAATTTGTATTATCTCGTGAATTTCAAAAATGAAAATTATTTGATATCAGAAAGACATTCTTCGTATTCAGAATGCAATTCGATATGTCTGATGTGCTCTCATGTCCCACAAAAATACTGTCGAAACGCTCAAAACGCTCATTCCAGATCCCTTAAGTTGAGCCTGGAGAAAACATATTTTACATGAATACTATAATGAGAAAACGATCGTGAAGAAAAAACACAATTAGAGCGTTAATAACTACAGTCATTGCACACTCTTTATTGACACAAATGTCCGTGATTGCACTAAGCAAACTCATTGGGTGTTCAAATTACAATATTAGTACCACTCAAATTTTACAAATCATGTTTGCGTATAATGATATTGTGTGTCACAAAGCCCTTATGATAATCATGATGCTTGAGAATATCGAGTATACACAACATCAAAATATAGAAGCTAAAATTTGATATTTCATTTATTTTTTATTTTTCATTGATAATATCTTTATATCAGATAGCCCAATAATCAGTTCCATATGGTTAAATACCACTGATTATGTATTACACGGGTTTCAATGGGAAAATGGCTAATTTCGGGTGGACTTTTCTCATATTCAGAACTCTCACAGTTAATGCCACTAATAGCAGGTGAAACTATATGATTTAGATGCCAAAAGATCAAAAACTCAACATAGGTTGACCTGAGACTTTTCTTGTTTTAACGCACTGAACCATAAACACCTTAAAATGACAGTGCGCCCTCGAAGCTGAAAGTTACAATATGGTAGGGCGAATATTTACTAAACACCGAAGCCGTACGTATGAATTTTGGTACTATTACAACAAAAATGTCATATAATGAGAGAAAATATACCATTTTGAAGCATCAAACCCTAAAAAGTACTTTTTTGGCTATATTTTTTTGATCAATTTCAGCGATTTTAATGCAGTCTTTTCAGATGCCATGCAAACAAATAGTTACTCATCGTATTTCCATGTATCGCCCAGGCCTATTAGTGGTATGTAACCATATGTGCCCGTTTTTGAAAACAATCGCGAATATTAAATAAATCTAAATTATTTGATATCAGAAGGACATTCCCCGTATTCAGAATGCAATTTGGTGTGCCTGATGTGCTCTCATGTCCCACAAAAATACTGTGCAAACGTTGCTATCCGATTCATTAGGATGTCATAAATAAACAAATTAATAAGTTATTTAAGTGGAAAAAGCTATAAACAAGAGACATTTTTGTGTGACAAAACTCGCTCTGAAAGCAAGTTCAAAACACTCGCTCTGAACGCAAGTTATCAGAAAAAGAACAGACCAAATTAGCAATTTCTGATCATGTAGCCCGGGCCAACCACGTTATTAATTGGGATGATTCAAAGATCCTTGGGCGGGAGCACAACAAGAAGTCTAGAGAAGTTCGAGAAGCCATGGAGATAAGAAGAAGGGGGAGCAAGACCTTAAACAGAGAGAAGGGCACATATTTCCAAAAGAGTCTAAGCATCACCGGAAACCCATCTCCCGGGAAAGTGGATCAGATGACCATATCAGTCATACCTGATGAAGTCCTCAGATGTGAAGGACGAAATATTGTAGTGACACTTGGTCTTGTTACACAAAAATGTCTCTTGTTTATTTAATCAACAAACCTGATGAACTTATTCAAAAAAGGAAAAAGCTATCTTTATAACATTGAGTGTAGAAATATAAGTTGCAGAATTCAACTCCAACTGATGATGCATGGTATTCATTTTCAAATACCTTCTACACATCTCTTTAACCATTAGAGCGCAGTGTACAGGGTGTCCCATAAAAAATTACTGAGCGAATGAATTTAGACATAAGTCGAGAAATAGACATCAGAATCAAAACAATCTAAACTTCAACGTGTAGCCCATCTTATTCTGCATCCTATACGTCATTTTTACTGGAATCCGTTGACTGATTGCGAAGAAATGAGCGATTACATTACGCATGCGTCAATTCACTTCATTCCGAGTTTGAAAGAAAGATCATTCAACACGATGCGCACTATAGTTAACTGTCAATGGGATTCATGTTTTGTTCTGTGAAATCCTTTTCGTTCTTTTTAAACAATCTGTTTCTTGCCAAATATTTAATTAGGTTTTGAAAACCTGCACGATATTGAAAATGAAAGCTTGCATTTAAGATGATGCTCGGTACTAGTATCTTCTAAGTGAAGGAATACTCAAGAGACAGTGTTTTGAAATCCAAGCTGCACATCAAAATGTAACAAAACCACCTTTTTGGGTACCCCAGTATATGACACAGGATCTATTACTGATATTTATGTTAATTTGTTTTAATTATTATTGATCTGTGTAATATTTTTGATTATTATTGATATTGATGTTAATATTTTTATATAACCCGTAAAACATTTTTCTTTGTTGAGCAGTAGATTATCAAATAATGTTTTTTAAGGTTATGAAAACGTTTTATACTCGTAATATACCCTTTATATAACCCGACATTTAAACGTTTTCTGACAACCTTTTATAACCTTTTGCGAATGATGTCGAAAACGTTTTGTGTTTGCTGGGTATGCGCTACATTTTAACTTTTTGATTCTGAGGTCTACTTCTCGACTTACTTTCAATTGTATTCACTCGGTAATTTTTTCTGGGATACCCTGTATACAGCGATTTACTCTATGGTTTACACTTGATTTAGCCAATGGAGATAATGAAGTGAAAAAACTTATTGTTCTCAAGCATTCTGGATGTTAAATTCCTGCTGAAATGTAGGGTAAGACATAACCTTTATCAAGTAATGGGTATATAAATAGATTTTGGGTTTGGTCATCCATCCATTATTTTAATCAAAGCATTCAATTAATTTGATTGTGAATACGTTTACCATGCTTTGAATAATATCTTGCCTGAAGTCGGCTGCCAATTTGCTATGGACAAAACTAAAGGGATGCAGCAATATCTTTAGTACACAATTCTCTAAATCTTGTTTCATCAAAATTAAATTTCGCTATATTGTTATTTGTGCTTGTAGATATTACACCAGAATGGGAAGGAATGTTCACAGATGCATACAGGCTCCCATTTTGTGGAGAGGACTATGGGGCAGCTACGAGGCCTCCCAAATCATAATTCTTCCTCACTTTCAATCAGCTATCAACCGTTCAGTCCGTTATCTTGTTTCACATAATAGCTAATGCATGTTGGGAATACTTTATATAACACTTGTTTTATTCATGTGCGTCACAGATCCAATACTCGGGTTTGTTTTAGTTCAAAAAGGGGTCGCTCACCTCGCTCAGACACGTTCAAAAGACGAACAGCCTTACCTCGGACAAAGATAAAATAATATTAGCTCGTAAAATAACATATATAGCTCTACTCAACAAATAAAATAACCGTTGGTTTGAATGAACAATATAAGTGCAAATTCTTAAATCAACTTTCAAGGTCTGTGTTGACGGTATAGTCAGTATATATATTTGTATTTGAATATAATGAGTAAGTAGCAAGTTCAACAATATTATTGAATAAAAGAAATTGATCAAACTTGCCCATCATTTACTATTTATGTAATGCCTATGAAACTATAACAACGTGATTCACACTTGAAATGATTTACTTTGTATATCGAATTAAGTTTATTCTAGAGAATGAGATATTGCAGCCATAGGCTAGCACTTGTTCAGTGCCTGTACCATGACAACCCCTCTCTGATATTACAAAATCTACCAGTCCTAAAATACAGCACCTCGTTGGCCGCTTCGCGGCCATGCGCGCTTCGCATGAAGAAGACAAGTAGCAGGATGGATGAATGACATCAGAGAGTAGACTAGTCCCCAAGGACCAGTATGAGTACCACGGATGCCCGCAGACCTGGTGAGGATGATGGAAAACTCTACTTCAAACCATTATCATGTTTCTGGTCTCAAGGTGAGAGTAACACATATTGGATTTCGCAGTGGCAGATTATAATCTCACGCGCTTACCTCATTCCACGGGGAGTATGCACACCCGTAGAAGGGTGATTTGTCTGTATGTTGGCGACGCGAACTGCTGACGGCACTCGCAACTTGAAACAAAACACAGTATAATCCATGTAATGTGACTAAAGATACAGAGAGATATACCTCCATTTCTTTCCCCAGTAAATATTGACTGGTCACTGCTTTATCACCTGACTCACTGCAAACGTCCCTGTAAGTTATGTTTTTATTAACCTTCCTCTTCCGGTGTGTTTAAATAGTAAATTAATTGAACATTTTGGTTGTCATATAATTGTTAATAATTCTAAACAAATCCAAATTTGATGTTACATTATTCGATCAATGACAGTTTCGTGCGAACATTTTATTAACACTTTCTGAAATTGTGTAAACTAATTCCTGACGTAGCTCACGATTATGGCGCTGTTTGATTTGCTCATATTGCTCACAAGTAATTCCCCTCGTCTCTGTGGAGTGTTTTAACCCCCTTCTTTATTATCCAGATGCTTTCTCAATATGTTTCTTCTTTCTGTTCTGTTCTTTGTCTTTAATCTTCGATTGCACCCATCCAATAACGAGGTTTTTCTCAGATATTTATATTGCTGATTTGTTATCTTCCCTTGTTATAAAGGCATGTCTCTGTGATCTAGTGAAAGCTTTTTTGGAGGCATTTTCAGCATTAGATTTGTATTATCTCAGTCTGGTGCCGATATATCACAATTAAAGCAATGTATTTCACACACGCAGTCTGTCGTTTGAATTACATCCCGTTTGTATATCAGTTGTATGAACGAAAAACTTCCTTTATATCTTAGTGTCTGATGTGGCTTGAACTCGGTTCTATTACTGTGTTCATTGAACACCTGCTGTAACGTTATGAGAGTCCCTCTTTTAGGAAAGGACTGCCATCCCCGTGGTTTTGAACTTTGTCTGTTTCTTGCTCTTCGGTTTGTTTTTGTTTCACGTTTGTTTGAACTTCCATTCAGGTTAGCCTCATGCTTTAAGAGCTACTTTGATTTTGCGTATTTCTTCTCTTTGTCTCCCCTTTCTGTGATTACATTGTCTTTCATATATCCATGATGTTCCCATAACACAATGTGTGAAGCAAATTGAAAATGCATTAATATTGGTTGTTATGGGGTGGGTTTTTTTGTAGTCAAAACAATAATTTGGTGGATCTATCCTGCTTTTTGACGATGGTGTCGAAATTGAAATTTGTTGGTCAGCTTCCGTTTCATATGTAAACGTGACGCCGATATTATCAATTTGATTGATTGACATGATATGCGTGATTAATTTCCCTGCCGAACTATTCTTCACAATTTTGAGCATTAACGATCCTGGTGAACAAGATTATCATTCATTGACAATCCTGATGAGCGTATTTCCTGATAGTGTTTAATATTTTGTAATATTATGTACATATATTACCGCAAGCGACACCAATGATTGCAAAAGCAACAATTAGGTACGCTCACTCTTATATATTGTGAAAGTCGCTCATAACTACTTCAAAGTTTTAGCAGACATGATGATATATAAAAAAAGGAAACACGTGAGTTGCTAACAACTGTCAACGATATGGATAATAGACTACTGCTCTTGTTTTCCCTTGATAATAAAGCAGTCTTTACTTTAATTACGTTTTATAAAGCTTTTCTAAGGCGATATTTTGTCTCTGTCGTCCCTTGAGCTGTTCTAACACCGAGAAGGATGATCACATATGACTTGAAGATTTAGTACTACAATATGAGCATAAAAACCATCAAGACGTACTAGACAATCTGCATCAACATTTCTTTTCTTTTCTTTTTCCCCCTGATGTTTACAAATGATTCAAGTCACGTATTTCTTAAACCCACATTTTTAAGTATTTTTACTCATTGATTATTGAGTTTTAACAATAACAAAAATCAAACTTTTCCTTATTTTGGTAATGATTTTACAGCGAGAATTAACTACACCACAAGGACCTTGTTTTGCCGTTGGGCCTCGATACAACAACACCTAAATTGTGGAATCGATCAGAGCACAGAACAGAAAACTACGTTATTCCTCGAAAGAGGGCATATCAGGCTATGCATATGTTCTAACCTGCAATATTTTGAAAAGGATTGACTTAAGGCACTTCAACTATCACGTTCTGACGCCAGAATGAAATAAATTGTCAACGTGGACGTGTTATATCACATCGCTCTGCTGATGAAGGTTATAGCCACGGGCATTTACATGCAAAAGTAACATTCCAGCCCATAACATTACGGATGGCGGTATCAGATAACAGAGTAGATGCTTTGAAATGGTGAGACATTTAGCAACATGTCAGTTTAGAATAAACATTCTGATCTTATCATTTTACCCGACTGTCATTTTTGGAAAAGTGAGTTGAGACATTTGAGTTGAAATATGCAGTTTTTGTGACTATTTTGCTATAAAATTCAAGTATTCAAATAGCTATAGTTTTGAACGTAAATTAAGCCGTATTTGCCGTAGATGTAGTCATGTTCAATATCCAACAAAATGCATATTTATCACTACGAGACATTTTCCGGGGAAAAATCTGTGACTGGTTGAAAAATTTATAAAAAAAAGAGTTTTCCGGCACCTAAGGTTTTTGACCTATGACCTCTTGAAAATCAAGAGTCGGCATCAAATGCACGTTTTTGGCAGATTTGTAATTATTTTGGCTAAAATAGACATTTTTTTCAGATCATTTATTGTTTTTTTGCAGGACAAAAGTTTTAACTACAATTGATGTTCTTGACACTAAAGCGTAGTCACATGTCAATTTTCAGTCCATTTTGATGGTACTAATTACAGTATAAATGGTTATTGCCATGTTGCCTTTTACAACTACTATTACATGAAATGACCAGTTCATGTAAATAAGATATTTACAAGATATTTTATTTTCCCATAATTCACATGAAATCACACAAGTATAAATTTTTTTTAAAAGGCAATATCAAACAAACGAATTATGGAGGGGATGACCAGAAGGCCAGTAAGGCCAGAGGAAGTCATCCCCTTTAACAAAGAAATGTTACCATCAAAAGAAGTAAAAACAAAACAAAGCATAACAAACAAACGAGAAACAC
The DNA here is from genome assembly GCF_039555335.1 of Amphiura filiformis. NCBI lineage: Eukaryota > Metazoa > Echinodermata > Ophiuroidea > Amphilepidida > Amphiuridae > Amphiura > Amphiura filiformis. Next base: position 58,856,998 of record NC_092642.1, read on the forward strand.
AATGCTCAAGAATTAATCATATTTTGAGATCAAGTCACGTTTATATATCTTACGGAAATGTTTCAATGAATTTGCCGTTTTTATTGAGTTTGGCAATGAATTCCATAATAAACAATTAAATGAATAAAAACATTAAAAAATCACATTGATAGTTGAAAAGTGAAGGCATCATGAGAGTCTTGGAAAATGTGATTATTTTTGACCAAAGAAAAAGGAGAACTATGGGAGTATAGAAAAATATTTCTTCTATTCACAGGTTTTTAAAGTTTTCAAATCAACAAAATGTATCTCTATAGTTATGCGAAGGAATGTTTTGTAATAACACTTCACTTGGATTCCATTATGTCATAGTTTTCCACTTCCTGCCTTATAACACGGCGTACCCGAAACCTTTGATTCCGCGTTGACTGAAGATCGAGGTCACACTTAGCCAAAGGACACCATTCGGTACACGGTCCTGCGGTCATATCCCGACAGTACCAATTACGACAGGTGACCTATCGGTTAAGTCGCAAAACGTCACCATCCGTCGAGGACATACTAAGAGAACTTGCATCGGAAATACTCAAAAACTAAAATAAAACTGTCTCGCGTTTACGTCATGTGAGATAGCTAATACGATGTTCTTAACCGTCTATTTTCGTGTAAACTGCATTTTTGCCCTGAAATTTAACACCCTTACACACAAGTTAGATATTGCTACACAAGTTACATTTTTTTGAGCCGAGATTACATATACACCCCTTACTACTTTTATACACACCCAATGCACCACACACAAACAAATAATAACCTGTTATACTGATTCCATTGTACTATGCAGTCAAGAAGATATATATCTCTATAAAAGCGCACCTTAATCTCCCCAACGCATCCACACAATACTCTTTAACTGTCGATATTCAATACTCAAAAGTAAATTAAACTATTAATCGGCAACACATGTTAACTGTAACAACCAAAGAGTTTCGTAATGTGTGTCGGGGATTCACCCAATTAATATTACCATTCCCTATAATGCCTACCATGTACACCAGCATGTAGTATTAAAACAATAAACTCATCTTGATTATTAAAATAATTTAATCGCAATATCCATATATCTTGTATCTTATTTTAGGCATGAACCATAAAGGAGATGAACATTAATAAGAATATTACCAGATGGCAATTTAGCAACAACATAGAGCACTGAACCTAGAAACAAATACATTACTTTTGCTACCTCGGCAGTAAGAGGTTCTCCACATTTTATTTCAGACGGTAGAGTAAAGTTAAACATTGTAGACTATTTCTGGAAAATGAGCCAGGATATTCCACCAAGGTGCATTTTTTGGTAAAAGTGGTATATGTGGCTTTTCAATTTGGGTATGCTGAAATCAGATGCAGATGGCAGTGTAATCATTCTCGTCGAACAAATGGTAAAGTCGGGTGGGGTTACAGCGGCACATTATATTTATGGCGGGTAACTATGGTAATGAAACATGTGAAGGTCATGATGATACAGTTCCAGAAGTGTATGAGCCAACGGCAGTGGGAGGCTCTTCAGATTTTATTTCAGACGGTATAGTAAAGTTATGTAAATATTGTTTTGATAAGCACTTTTTCTCCAAGTGTTAGCTTCGGCATCCCCTGCGTATTTTCCAAAAGTTCAAATCCGATATCTATTTGTAGAGTCACCGATCTTTAGAATAATCCAAAGTGATACTTCATGACACTTCATTGTACACAACTTTCTACAGAAAACAATCTTCAAATGCCATAGTCCAAAGTCAGGAAAGTCGGGTATGGTTACATCGGGTCCCTATTTTTATGAAAAAGTACAGTAGTGTGTGTAGGAACTGAATTTTTTCTCACCTCTGGAGAAGCTTTTCGTAATCCGTTGATTTCCGATACTCAAAACAAAAGTATGTTATCTTTGCAACTCGCTATAAGGTACCAAGTATAGAGGATGATATTAGTGCCGATGAGCTTTGAATTTGAACTTGAGTTTTGGGTATCCACGTCACACTGGAATTTTAAATAATCATTATCTGTTATTCAAAATTGAATTTCGTTATGAAATTATTGCTCGACAACACATGTCCACAACCAAAGAGTTTCGTAATTCATTTGTGTCGGGATTCGCCATATTACCATTTCCCTAATGTCTATCATGTACACCAGTCTGTAGTATTAACACAATGTGATCATCTTTATTATCAACATAATTGAAATACCCTTACCTCTTTTATCTTATTTTCATGTTTAGTCATAACACATTAAAAACATAAAAATAACCTTCACTCTTCACCTCTTTTGTATGTATACGCAGGCATAAGACATAAAGGTGTAGAACATACAGACTTGACATTTAATATGGAATACTTTTTCGCAAAATTCCAAGACTGGTCTGATAGAGGTCTGCATAAACGGCACGGGCTAAATATTAATTGGGGTGTGTCGGGAGATGGTGTAAAATAAGTGTATGACAGAAAATGTGCTTTCCATTAGTCGCATTATGGCGCTCATAATGTAGTAAATAAGCCTAAAATGGCGGATTTAAGGAGACTAAATTAGATTTTGTGGGGGTAAAATTTCTGAATTTGAGCAACATTATTCTGATATTGTCAAATTCATTGAGGTTTGGGGCGATTTTACTGAACCTGAATACCAATAAGTGTTCGTCTGAACTGAAATGCATCTTCCAGTTTTGAAAGTGGGAGGAGCTTTAAAAAATATGGCTCTTAAAATTGATACGCACTCAGAAAGTTTGAATGGTACCCTGGGGCCAAATGTTATAAACTTACTGTTCACAAAGAAACAGTGTAAGTTTCTGAGTACGTACAACTTCTAAGAGCCCCATTTTAAGCTCATCCCCTGTTAAAAAACTTGGTACATTGTAATTGTATTTCAGCTGTGATGAATGCCAGTTGCTGACGAAGTTGAAATGTCATCTCAAACGCCAATAAATTTTATAATAACATAACCATGTTGCATAAAGTCTGAAATTGTGTCCCCCACAAAGCTTTAGGCAAATTCGCTACATTGTGAACGCAATAAGGTAAACATATGGAAAGTACGTTTTTCATCAAACAATTATTTTACACCATCCCCCGACACACCCCAATTAATATTTAGCCCGTGCGGTCTATGCATACTCCGTCCAAACAAGTCCTGGAATTTTGCGAAAAGTATTCCATATTAAATGTCAAGTCTGTATTATTATACCAACACAAAATATGTGACCGTACAGCACGAATGAGCCGTAAATGTCCTCAATTGTATTCTGAGTTACAGTGTAAAATGGGCATGAAGGTCGTATTCATAGGTACCTCAATTTGGTGCTACGTGTACCTCATTTAATGAGATACACGTAGCACCAAATTGAAATACCTATGAATATGACCTTCATGCCCATTTTACACTGTAACTCAGAATACAATTGAGGACATTTACGGCTCATTCGTGCTGTACGGTCACATATGTGATGCGATCAAGCAAAATCAAACAAAGGAAGTGTTTTCTTTTGTTTCGTATTGTTTCGGAAACTCTTTAACTGCTTATAACTGGTTGTCCAAATTCAACGGGGTTTTCTGCCAAATGTAGCTTTGCAAATGTTGTTTACAATCCTATAAAAAACTGAAAAGTGAATATGTCCGACTTCAGACTGAATACCGCATATAGAGCACTGAACCTTTAAATAAATTACTCTTGTTGCCTTGATTGTGAGAAATTCTTCACATTTTTCAGACGATACAGGAACCGTTGTGTAAAGTTTGTTTGTTGAGCTTTAATCCCCATGTGTTACTCAGGCATTCACAAACACAGCCACACAGATGGCAATGTAATCATTCTTATCCAACAAAGGAAATTAGGATGGAATTACAGCGACACCCTTTTAATTATGACGGATAATCAAACCTAGTTTGGTCGAAACGATTTAATCGCAGTACAATCACAGACGTGTATGAACCAACTTTCTTATCACCTCCAGAGAAGCTTATGGTAATCCGTTGATTTCCGATCTTCAAAAACAAAAGTATGTTATGTTTGGAACTCGCTACGGATAACCTATTAGAGGAGGCTGTTGGCGCTGACGAGCTGTGCAAACAAGTAAGACCTATCTCCACAACCTCTGTCCCAAATCTTTGTTTGTCGGTACAATGAAATGCAATTTAAAAATAAAAAGCCTTCATATTTATCAAATAAGCACTGTCTCGTTAAGTACCGTTGACGCAAATGGTTAAGAAGTATGTCTATATGCATATATCAAATGTCTCCGGGATTCGAATCGGGACAACAACATTGGTAAAACGTGGTATGTCGTCTATATAGAACGAAATAGTTTTGCATACTGACATATATTGTTGAAGATTTGTTTTCTTAAGGACACGTTAGGTATGTCCCTTGTTGCCTGTTAACTCCAATGTGAGGGCATTGTCTTCGGTTGTATTAAGGACACGTTAGGTATGTCCCTTGTTGCCTGTTAACCCCAATGTGAGGGCATTGTCTTCGGTTGTATATCCAACAGATGCTGGTATGAATAAATTATCTATAACCATAATATAAAGCTCACGAAAAACTACCTTGATGTTATTGAAATTTATACAATATATATTATAAAAAAAAGGGCAAACAGATAAATAAAAGGGACAATAATCTTGTAAACTAACCTACCAATTGGAGCAGATATTGATGATTTAATTTATCATGAAATCGATCCGCAGAAATGCATAGCTAGTATTTAAAAAAATCAGATTTCAGCATAAAAATATTTGATTTAGTTGTTGTAGTGAACATGATAGCGAACAATAATGTAAAGTAAAATGTCCGCTCACCTCAGTGGAGACATGTGAAGAGTTTGATTCCAAAAGACGCTCCAAGGCTGCTTTGTGTAAAATTAATTTGAAGATATTCCTAAGAGTAGCAGTAACCTTGCCAATCTAATAAAAAATAAAATTCAAACAAATATAAAGGAGCAAACTTCCAATGATACACCCAGGTAGAGATATGATCTTCGGTTTTAGAATATGTACAATTGTACAATTGAACTGTTACGAGTCCCACTTGACTCAAGGCCAAAATCACCTTTTACCCGAACTCACACGAATGCACAACACAAATACACTGTTTGATTAAGCTAACATAATCTAAGTCTTTAATTGAAAGCAAGTTTTGTTTGGTACATATTTAACAACAATTACAATAAAATCACAAAATCAGTTTTATTCTATGGGTACTTAACCAGCTGTCTTCTTGTTGGTGATTCTAGAATTCTTGCAATGTTCTGGACGACTGATGTAATATATCCTTATTCACTTGTTCTGCGAAAATCAGCGAAGTCCATCGTACACTTGCATTTATAAATCCTTGCACATAAAATCCTCATACAAAAATGATGATGCTTCCTCCAATCTCCTTTGCGCTGCTATCTCCACAAATAATCTCCTTGCGCTGCTTTCTCCAAAAATGGTGTTTCTTTCACCAACCACTCTTTTTCCAGGGAACAGGTTTCTTCACGAACCCAGCAAACTCCAGCAATTTGACAGAAGAACTTTTAATCCTTTGATGAGGAAGAACACTTTTGTGTGCTTGCTGTCTTCTTCGTTGCTGTATTAAAATTAGCTCAATTATTGGCTATATAAACTGGTTAAAATGTACTTCTCTTTTTTGAAGCACGAAGACCATCACACACATGTGGAGTTTTCAATCTCCCATGACATTCTGTAAAGTCCCAACAAAAGCCTCCAGTTTTTTATATCAGTACTCATGCAAAAAACCCATCATCTATTAATAAACCATTACTTCAATCACATTTTCACAACATTGCTGCAATCTTGCAAATTACTCAGGGCACATCATAGAACATATAATTGAACATGTAATTGTAATGTGATGGCTAATATGCAATTCAACTAGATGTATATTTTTTTGGGGGTTTTTTTCTTGTTTTTTTATTTTATGAAGAGTTGTCAGGCATAAGCCTTTATTATACATATTACGAAAACCACACACGGTATTATACATATTTAAATCATTAAATCACACATTTTCAGAACACAAAGATTATTGCATTACACTATATAAAATATACAAGTATAAGAAATTAAGTTGAACAATTAGATACATTGCGAATTTTGAGTTCATTATCAAACAAAAATGGATATTGTTGAATAAAATCATTTTGTTAAATAAGAAAGAAACCAGAAACAATTGTTTTAATGAAACTTACGCAGTATTGACACATTTTATGCAATTCTCATCATACTACAACAAATAAATTATAAATCACACTTATTATTTACTTTATAGGTGACATTTGAGTTTATTCAGAAGATTTAGATTTTGCACCAATATAATTAAAAAAATATATTATTTTCGTAATGACTATAGTATGTTAGAGGCATCCAATAAAGTGCACAAGGTGCTATTATCGCTCTATCTACCAAGCTTGTATGTCTGCATTGGCTACAAGGCTGAAAAGCGAAGGGGTATTCGAAGGTCAAAGAAGAAGAACAGCAGAATGGATGGATGGATGACATCAAAAGATACACTGGCATTTTGATTACGGGTGCTTACAGACTTGCCAGCAGCTGAGGAAGATGGAAAACTCTCATTCGAGCCACCCCAGCGTTTTTAGTTAGCTACATGTATTATATACCTCAATATCTTTCCCTAGTGAATACAGACTGGATGGCTTCAGCACTTGATCTGTTGCGAACTTCCATTTAACAGAGAGTATTTTACTACTTTCATGTCGTGATTCAATGGCTAAGTAATGAATGAATTTGTCCATAGATTGAGGCATATATAACACTAAAACTGCCCAATCCAACAGAATCCAACACGCACGGAAAATCCGCTCACATGCATGTATGACACGTGACGCAATCACCCTAATCACTCGGAAACGTTGGCCAGGCCAGCAAAACCGCGGTGGTTACAGGTATGTAATCGTGTAGGGGTCTAAGAGTCGAATCCCGGGGTACCAGGTGACTTCTTTGTTCATCATCTCTACTATTTCGTTTGTTCTCTCCCTTCCGATAGCAAAAAAAAATTAAAACGTTAAAGTTTATGTTCTTCAATTGAATTTATAACATTCTGTTAAATTATTACCACACATTTTGAAATGATAATTATCTATTCTAGTAACATTAACACACTACACTCTCCGACCAAAAAGTCTGCATGCACACTCTTACATGAAAGCTCGTGAATTTCCTGTGAAAGTCACTCACAGCCATTTGAAAGTTTAGTGGAATTGACGATTCAAATACAGGAAACAGGTGAGTCAAAGATATGGATTACAGCGCACTGTTTTTATTTGCCCGTGAAAATAGAGCAGTCCTTGTAGTTTTATCACGCTGTTTAAGATATCCTACAGTGCCAATTTATCTCTGTCTACTTGTTGAGCTACAATCCACGAAAAAAAGGTTGGCACACTTTGCCTGTCTTTTGGTATATCTCTGCCCCCGCTCCCCCAATTCAATGTTGGACCAAGCCATGTTGTGAACAGGTCCGTGAGACACTCCAACATTGAATGATGGGGAGTGGGGAAGGGTGAGATACAGGGGTGAGTCTGTGCGTCACATATATCGCATGCATGTTTTACTATCCTATCCAATTGTGATAGGGCACGTATTTCAATTAATTAGTACAGGTGTGCCAACTATTATTTTCACGGATTGTAGTCCAACACCATCGTAGGAAGGTTACCAAGGACATATAAGACTGAAATAATTAGAACGTGTCCAACTTTTAACATGCGGTATATCTCTTACTATACTTTAAGGGATCTAGAATGAGCGTTTATGGCGTTTCGACAGTATTTTTTGTGGGACATGAGAGCCCCTCAGACGTATCGAATTGCATTCTGAATACGAAGCATGTCTTTCTGATATCAAATAATTTTCATTTCTTGAAATTCACGATATAATACAAATTTTATGACAAATTATTAAAATTTGATATTTTTCAAATTTTTGATATATAACAGTCCTCGAAATAAATTTTATAAATCTAATGATATATTCTTAACGTGTATGTAGCTGGGAGGAAAAGCCGACGATCAATTGAACATTTTGACCTTTTATATTGAAGATATGGAATTTTTTCCCAAAAAGACCTATTTTTTTTTTAGGTCTTTTGGGGAAAAAAATCCATATCTTCAATACGAAAGGTCAAAATTTTCAATTGATCGTCGGCTTTTCATCCCACCTACATACACTTTTAAGTATAAATCATCAGATTTATAAAGTTTACTTCAAGTACTGTTAAATATCAAAATATCAATTTTAATGATTTGCCATAAAATGTGTATTACATTGCGAATTTCAAAAAATCAAAATTATTTGATATCAGAAGGACATTCTTCGTATTCAGAATGCAATTCGATATGTCTGATGTGCTCTAATGTCCCACAATAAAATACTGTCCAAACGTTCATACCCCAGCCCTTAAGTAATTGCTCTAAAGCTATTAATCGGCAACTGTAACAACTAAAGAGCTTCGCAATTCACATGTGTCGGGGATTCACTCAATTAATATTACCATTTCCCTAATGCATGCCATTGCAAACTTGTTGCCAATTGCTTTGCAATAACGTGCATAAACTTTTCAAGATGTCTAAGGTCATGGATTGGTAACCCACATTTTGAAAGTATCTTCACACCTGGATTGTTGAATGTTATTAATTGTAAAAATATAAGATGACTGATGTATTCAACAGCAAAAAATGTGGTGAAGTGTCGAAACAAAAAAGGAACTTTTTCCTTTTCTGCTTACAATATTATACCGAGAATAAGCGTCACCACGAGTACCTTGTTTTGCCGTCGAGCCTCAATACAAACACCTCAATTATTGTGGAATCGATCACAACACAGAGCAGAAAATGCGTATTTCCCGAAAGAGGGGATATGCATATGTTCCAGCCAGCTATGTTTTGAAAAGGATTGACTTAAGGCATCACAGCTATCACGTTCTGATGCCAAAATAAAAGAGGTCGTCAGCGTGGACGTGCTTCATCGCTCTGTTAACGAAGGTAGAAATATAGAAGTAAAAGTAACATTCCGGCCCATAACATTAGGGATGGCAGTGCCAGATAACAGAGCAGATATTTTGAAATGGTGGGATGTTTATCAACATGTCATTTAGAAAGAAAGTGTAGCTGAGGATTTTTGCTACACATTTATGGATATATCCACACCAAAGATGTTTTGGAATTGATCTAGGACATTATGGATATCGTTACAACTGGGAATTTATCTTGCAATCTGGTGAAATATTTAAGGATGTATCTTTAACATAAACTTAACTGAATATTGAGGTCACACTTAGCCAACGGATACCATTTGGAACATCGTCCTGTGGCTAAATCCTGATAGAAAAACAGTTGACCTATCGGTTAAGACACACAGCGTCACTATCCGTCTAGGACAGACCGTGAGGATTTGCACCAGAAAATACTCGGAAACTAAAATAAAAGTGTCTTGTGTTTTACGTCATAGTGATTTTTATTAGCTAATACATGGACACGGCTCTCAACTGCCTATAACCTGCTCGTTTGACAATCATGTATCTGATTTTATTGATACCGTGTGGTGCACGTAAGATAGTATAGGCCTATCTAGTTTCGTGTAAATTGCATTCTATTGTGCCCAATACCATTAGCCTTCTTTGTGTACCTGATTGACAGTGGACATTGTACACTTCAATCCAGAAGACACGATCATTCTGGACAAGGAGAGAGGTGGCTTGAGAGTGAAGTCAGGGAAGCCATCTGTTAGAGAATGCAAAAGCCCAACATCAATAAGAAACGGACAGTCTGCTTCAAACACACGCATGGGATCCGGCATTATAGACCGCCGTCTTATATGCCACTACCATAAACAAATGTAATGCGATCAAGGAAAATCAGTCGAAACTCGGAAATATTCAATTTTCAGTTTCTTATTGGATAGTGAAAACCCCAATGAAATTGAACAACCAATTAGAGTTTCTAAAACAACCGGAAACAAAAGGGAATATTTCCTTTATTTGGCTATATCTTAAAAATCAATATTCCGAGTTCCGAGTGATTTTGCTTGATCGCACCACAAATATGTTTGCAGTATTATAATTAATTTGAACCACTCGATAAAATTTACACCTAGAGCTATTATAGGTATTTAATTGTATTCTGTCCTTAACACGGGAAACATCCACTTATTGAATAAATCAACATTCATTCATTCATTCATTCATTCATTCATTCATATTCATTCATTCATTCATTCATTCATTCTTTCGTTCATTTATTTATTCATATATAATTAGGCCTATATTAACATTTATCAAGTGCATAAATTACTAAGATTGCCATAAATCAACACACATAAATAAAAGAAATACACAGAAATATGGAAATTAAAAAGGAGAATGCACAGCCACTGCGTTATATTTTCACACATACACATGCACCCCACTCCTCACAGACCCACCCCCACCCACACCCCATACCATACACTTATATAGACAGATACTTCATTGTATACAACTTTGTGCTGAAAAAGATCTTCAAACTCACACATTTCTTTCTTTGCGTATGAAGATCGCTAAATTATACTCGTTTAATTTCAGTTTAAATGTAATTATAGACAAAACATAATAGAAAAGTTTTATACCAAGCAAAATTACGGAAAGCAATATGATATATATTTAAGAAGGTTTATTTATCTGAAAGATAAAGTGTGCACCTTTTTTAACACAATACTTATTTTGCTCGTCTGGAGAAGCTTATCTTAATCCCGTTTATTCCAATACTCAAAACAAAAGTATGTTATGTTTCCAACTCGAGATAAGTGCTTATAAGGTGCAGTCTAGACTCCTTTACTGTTAGTGCTGATGAGCTTTTAAAACAAGACCTATATCTAAAAACACTGTCCTAATTCCTTGTTGCCCAAATCGTTGTTTATCGATATATATTTATAGAATCTGCAAGCATTAGGTTAAAAAGTATGTCTATATGCATATATCAAATATCTAAGGGATGAATTCGGAACCACAAAAATTGTGATACGTGATATGTCGCCTATATAGGACGAAATAGAGTTGCATACTGAAATGAATTGTACATTATTTTGTTTTCTTAATGATACGTTAGGAATGTCAACCTTTGATTAATTGATTAATTGATTGATTGATTGATTGATTGATTGATTGATTGATCGATCGATTGATCGATTGATTGATTGATTGATTGATTGATTGATTGATTGATTGATTGATTGATTGATTGATTGATTGATTGATTGATTGATTGATTGATTGATTGATTGATCGACTATTAACTATTCTAGTGTCACAAACAAACCACCATTTTATCACTACTTTATTGCTTATTAAAAGTGGGACATTCCACACATTTCCTAATTTGTGACAGCTATCAAATATGATCTATCAGCAAATCCGTCTATGCAAAATTGCATTAACTGTACCGTTGGTTTAGACATGTTTGTTGAGCCTCCTTGCATTACGCGTGAAAAACATTATCGTAAAACTTTTCTGACAGAGGGCAAAAATTGGAACTGTGTTTGCATGACCAAAGTGAAACTGTCACTAAATATTACTCTTAGATTTCACTACATTTTAATCTGTCTAGGCCAATCTTACAAAAAATGTTGTTGAACACACAAGGTCGATTATTAATGATAGTTGTTTTGACTATTTATTACAGTCGCGTAACATTGGGCCAGGAGGGTGCCCAGGGCGAAAGTAGATTGGGTGCCCCTTGCATGGTGCAAAGCAAATCAATTTTGGTATTGAAAGCCATATAGACCTGCCGAATAACTGTTTCAGATCAAAGTTATTTCATGTGCAATGAACTTCATGTTGATAAAAAAAATGTTTTAATCTTCTCCAATGTCTTTACTTTGCAGTGACGTAACTAGGGGTTATGGTGCCAGGGGTAAGAATATAAGATACCCCTCTTCCTAAAACAGCGAGAAAATGTGCATGAATACCACTAATTTGGTTGAATTTCGGTCTTTCAAATGACAAATCATGTTGCAATACGCGCAAAGCCCTCGAAAACTTTATGTTGAAGGGGGCACCCAAATTAAGAATAGTTCTGTAAATGGTGGGTTAAGGTTTCCACTACTTTCCTGTTATAAAGTATTATCGTGTCGAAAGGGTATCCAGGCCTGGTGCCCCCTTAGCCCGGGTGCCCAGGGGCGCGGCCCCCAGAGCGCATAGGAGTTACGCCACCGATTCATTATCCTGAAGATTTGTAATTCTGAGATGGTGATTCGGCGAGAGCCGGCAAATTTCGATAACCAAAACAAAAATGCTTTGTTCATTCTTTGGAACATGCTGCAAGGTCACGTCACGTCTAGCGTCTATAAAGAAAAAAACGTTCTTTACTGTGATATCATTATCCGTAATCAAGATAGAGTCCTGCATAGTGTATTGAATGCATAAATTCTGCTACAGGTACCATTATAATTGTCCTGCTGCTTCATAGGTAATACCATACATGTAATATCACAATACGCTTCACTGACATTTATTGGTATTAGATCTACGACTTAGGTTTCATACTCAATTTGACACGAAAGCGATGCTCACTATGTCACTGTGATAATACGAATGTATCGTTAATTCTCCTTTAAAGAAATACAAGCCTTATTACTTTGTAGAGTTCCATATTTTATGTTTTTTTTAGTGCAAAGGCGATCGTCATTGGCTGCGCGTTAAGGGGGTACTACACCCCTGCCCAAATTTGTGCCTATTTTTGCAGTTTTCTTAAAATTATAGCGCATTGGGGACAAGTAAGATATGTATATTATAGGGGCAAGGACTACAACTACTGCACTGTAAATTTTATTTCAGCACAGACAACAGTAGTGGGGTTACAGTCAAAAATGAGGGAAAACCAATATTTGATCAATAAATCAATAACTACTTGCTTTGAGTTGCTGAATTTTCAGTACAGTAGTTGTAGTCCTTGCCCCTATAATATACATATCTTACTTGTCACCAATGTGCTATAATTTCTGAGAAAAATGCAAAAATAGGCATAAAATTGGCCAGGGGTGTAGTACCCCCTTAAAGAAGTGTGGAAATAATACTCCAAAAATGTTCCGTCGTTATATCAGTATTATGATACATGCTATTGTGAAAATCTGAACTAGCTATATAAACATGCATTAAAGTTCCCTCTAATATGAATGTTAAAATCATAAGCAGATTATTTAGAAAGAGGAGATTTTTAGTTGCTGGAACTAATAACTGATATGCTATATATCAGTTACCAGAGAATGGAGAACTTATTCCTTAAAATTGATCTAATTTAGTCTAAATTTTCTCGACAATCAAAGAAATAAGCCAGTGTATTATATTATTTTCATTCTGTAATCGTAAAGTGCTTTCTGGTGTTGTTTTATCGTTAAAAGTGCAAGTTTTTTATTTAGCTTAATGTATTACAATTGCCGTTGGAATCTATATTAATTTAGCTAATGGTCTGATTTGGATATTATGCTTTGGAAACTAAATACTTTCAACTATTGGATTGTTTACACTTTAGTTTGTTATGAAAATTGGTAAAAAATATATTATGTGTGCGTGTACAATTTAAAGGACTAAAAAGAAACAAGCATATCAACACTTTAGTTTTTTCCCTGTCGTCTTTTGCTGTTGTGTATGTTATTATCATGGAAGAAAGAGATGAGAAGGAACCACAACGAACGCATTCACTTTGTACACTCCCTTTACCGACATTTAGTTGACATTGTTATTCATGAGGATTTACTTTGATCAATACCCCGCGTTAAATAGGTGATTGGTATTGTATTCCATGTATTCGCATGTCTTCTGGAGCGTGTGTGAAGGATGATTTGAACTAATGACCTTCCGTGCAAGCACCCTATAGGATTTTCTTTGGTGACGTGATCATCGGTCATTGATGGCCTACATCTTTTTCTTCCATTTCGCCAAATTTTTCCGAACTTTGATGACTTTTTTCTCAGAGTTGGCAGTCTTTGGCACTGAAACGAGTTAGCTAGTTACGATTATACACATATAAACTATCAAATTAAACAGGTTTTATGTACCGGACTCAACCGGAACATTGTGCATTATTTAAGAACATTTTACATCTATTTTTCATCGAAAAAGTCACCAAAATCTTACCTTATTTGCTAAAGATGAAACTCAGCAAAAAAACGGCCGATTTTGATTACCTTTTCGATGTTTTATAGGACATTTTCTACACAACACGATCAAGAAAACAGTTTGACTATAGATCCCAAAACAAAGCTACTATACATGTTCAGAGCATCAGTGAAATTCCATAATCTTACTTCTGGGTAGCGTTTGTTTGTTCGTGGATGGGTTTGTTATAAATTTTTTTCAGTAATTATTTTGCCAAGCATCGATCGCGGTAAATGGATCATACATGAAAGTAAGTACCATTGATAGCTTTTCTTTTCATGCGTCAATAGATAAGCGGATTAAAACTTGGCCGATCGAAGTCGTTGTGGTTCCTTCTCATCTCTTTCTTCCATGTTATTATTGTGCCTAGTTATCACACATGATACCATTAGAAGACCCATCTGCGTGTGACTAATGTGCTTTTTAATGGCTTCAATTTTAAACTGGCCGATTTATGTCCTCAAACATCACAAACAATATAATGATCAACTGTCTAATGTTCCTATTGGCTCCACATTTCTTTGAATTATGTTTCCTTAAAAATAAGATCACATGCTCCAAACTCGCTTGATTTTCATTTGACTTGGCAAGTTAATTAAAAACCGATCGTAAAGAAATAAGTTGTATGTTAATAACTACGGTTATTTCAGACTCTTCATTTATTCAAATGTCCGTGTTATCGCTAAACAAGCTCATTTGCTGATGAATTTACAATATTACTAGCATTCATATTCTGGAAATCATGTTTGCATGAAAATGATATTGCGTGTCACAGAGACATGAATCATCATCAATTTGAGTCATGGCGCCAGACTGGTCAAGTTGTTCATGTTTTATACAATTTTATAACAAATATAATATGAAATATATCTAATAAACTTCTAATGGAATATGTGCCACAGAATGGAAATACCTTTGTGTACAAGACATCCTATAAAAATTATTTGTTTGGCTTCTCACTTTTTATCCCTGCTGTATACGGAAGCTTGAAGTGACAGAAACCAGATGTTATTTTCTACATAATATTCCAGAGAATCAACAAAACAAACACAAGTTGGCATGACAATTATCTGTGTTCGTAATTAAAATCAAGGTTTGAACTTTTGGGTTTAACTGGACCATTCTGCTGACGAAAGCTGTACGTTTGTAACGTAAATAATCGATGCGTTGAACGCATTTTTCCCTGCGGGCTCGTGCATTAGACGCAGCAACATCTCAATACGCGTGTATTATTTTGTATAATGTTACTCCTGAACATTTTCCTGAACATTATTAAAATAACCTATAACTCAATCACAATACAACTGGGATATTATTTTTGTATTTCACCTACGCATTTCCCAAAACTGGGTCTGGTAATCTTTTTGTTTCCTTGCTCTATTTATATTGATCTGTTTTAACTCATTTTGGCAATTTTTGTCTTTATTCCTATATCTCAAGGCGTAAATGTGCTAGATCGGAGCACATTTATTTTCTTCCATGTGTTGGGTAAATATAATAATGCCTGATACGATAAAAAAAACATCAAAACATATTGTAATTTGAGCACAATCAGATAAACTCAAACATTCATCAGATTTTGTTTTCATTGTTAGAGTGAATGTAACCAGAAGAGGGACATGCCACATTTGATTATGCCCAGCATATTGTGCTATTGCATGTAGTATATTACCTAAGAAGCAGACAATAATGGTACCCGTAGCAGATATCATGTACAGTAAGCCAAAAAATTAAGGTACCAGTTACGTTTACCCCCTGTATATCCTAAACAAAGAAAGAAATGTCATAATTGGAACCAGCAGCCAATAGCTGCATCTTTTAGCTCGAATTTAAGACCTCATTCGTTGAAATTGTTTAAGAAATAAAGACACGGCGATCCCAAAACCCAAGGAAGATACCAATGTAAAAGTTGCAGTTTGCTGCATTAAATGCCCTATTGATGTGTACACAAAGCGTTCGTGAACATGCGAACTAGCGCTGCGCTTCCATTGACTAGCACGTATAACTAGCGTCATGCTTTCATTGATTAGAACACAAAAGTGCAACTTTTTATTTCGTCTTTTCGGTAGGTTTTAAATCACCGTTTCTCTAATTCTCAACCAATTTCAACAAATAAGGTCTTGAATCAGAGCTAAAGAGTTCCGGTATTACCTGCTTGTTTTAATTTCTTGTCTTTATTTAGGATATACAGAGGTGAACATAACTGGTACCTTAATTTTTGGGCTTCATGTATATAATAGGAACTGATACTCGGTCTGTGCTGATACTGTTCTGTAGAAGCCAAAAAGGAAACAGCAAGGTAGACTTTGTTGTATTTGAGGGTGCCCTCATTTAATAAATCAACGTAGTCGATATCACCATACGTTACACCCCACCCATACACCCCTCACTCCCACACACCCCACACACCCATAATTCTCCCCCCCCCACCACCACCACCACCACACACACCCCACACAAACATCAGAATAATGCTTATCAGGCATCATATTCGAATTCAGCGTACCCAATTTAATTTTTTTAAATCTACTTTTCCTCTTTTATCCAAACGTGCCGAACGGAACGCGATTTTCCTCAAATTTAACCAGACAAATTGTATGTCAGCAAGGCAAACTTTCCTGTCATACCTCTAACTCGCACCCTAATCTCCCCACCACCAGCACAATACTTTTACCATCGATATTCAATACTCAAAAGTGAATTTTTTTATGCAAATTAATGCACTAAAACTATTACTCGACAACACAGACTCCGTGTAACAACCGAGGATCCTTGTAATGCACTTGTGTCGGGATTCACTCAATTAATATTACCATTTCCCTAATGCCTACAATGTTCACCAGCCTGCAGTATTAACACAATGGGCTCATCTTTATTATGAAAAATAATTTAATCTAAATATTTTTAGCTCAATCTCATATCTTATTTTCATATTGTTAAGCATAACACAGAAAGGAGATGAACACATACCATAAGCCTTCTACCAGAAGGAAATCTACCAATAAAATAGGGCACTGAACCTTCAAGTTAATTTCTTTTGTTACCTCGGCAGTGAAAGGGTGGCTCCTAGACGACACAATAAAGTTTGTGTAAAGATTGTTTTGATAAGCATTTATTTGTGTTAACTCCGGCATCCCCTGTGGATTATCCAAAACTTCAAATCATGCATCTCTTCGAGGTCGTTGATACTTCATTGTACACAACTTTGTACTAAAAAATCTTCAAACTCTCATAGTTCGGTCTTTGTTTATAAAGATCGTACAAAAATATTCGTATCGCTTGGTTTAGTTCTATAATTTCTATAAGTAAACATCATTGAGGTATATTATAGACAGAACAATAATAGATATAACAAATATACCAAGGAACATTAGTGAAAATAAATAAACAATGGTCCATGATAAAGTTGTTGTGTTAGTTTTGGAAAGTAAATTGAAATATATTTTTAGGAAGATGTATTTATCTGAAAGATACAATGCATACGACAGTGTAAGTCGGTGGGGTTACAGCGGCATGCAAACTATATGGCAGGTATTAAATGATGTATAATGAACCCTGTGTTGGCCATGATGATTTAAACACAGTACAGTTCCAGAAGTGTTTGAACGAACTTTCTTCTCCCCTCTGGAGAAGCTTATCGTAATTCCTTGATTTCCGATACTCAAATCAAAAGTATTGTTATGTTTGCAACCCAACTCGCTTTAAGGGGTTGTGCAAAATTATGAGCCTTCGAATGGGTAATATTGAGGAGAAATCATTTTGGGCAAGCTAAAAGGGGAAGCAAATTTGTGGTGAGTCGAAATCGGGGCAAGAGATTTTTAGCTCACATTTATTTATGAGGCACTTTTTTAAATAACCCGCTCTAAAAAGGATTAGGAAAAGGGTACAGAAACGTTTAAATATGCAATTCCTGCTTTCAACGCTCGCATCATATATCTATACCATTTAAAGTTTGCAAATAAGTCCTATTTCTAGAACCACTGTCCACATTCTTGGTTTGTCGGTACAGTCTGTATAAATGAGTTGACTTCTGACGTCATTGCCTTACAGTATGCGCACGCATCATCACAATTTCTATTGTTTTTGCCTGGCAGTATGCGAGCGCATCATATGTTGTTCATGGCTCGTGTTTTTAAAACTCCCGCCACATCACAATAAGGCTATTGAACAGTGTAGTGGTTTCACGGGGTTTAGTCAAGCATATCGATATACCAGTCCATTGCCTTATTTATAAAATTTCATGTAAACAAATCCAATTGATTATTTGGTAAAATGATGTTAAACATACCTAACAATGACGTTTCGTGCTACATCATAGCACTTTCTCAAATCGACTGACCAATTCTGCCAGTCCTCCTCGTCTGTCGGAGCGTGACGTTGGTGGCGCTGTTTTAGGTGTTTTTTAGGAGTTGGTCATAGATGTGCGGCAGAATGATCTATTGTGCAACATATTGCTAGCCCTCAAATTACAAGTGACTGGTTTCAAATTAATAATTACACAAATAATTCCAGCAACTCACATTATCTGTTGCAAAACCCGTGTACTTTATGCTTATGTACTTGATGCATCTGCTTTCACAACTATGTGGTCAAAATGGTTCCTCTTAAAACCAGTAACATGTGTTTTTGGAAGGTTAAGACATTACACCCACCCCTTCAAGTGCCCGGCTTCCGGCTGTAGATGGGCTGTGTACAGTGTGCACCTCTCTGTGTGATCCTGGTAAATCTATTGATATCTCCAACTATCTCCACCTGTTTTGAGATATTTTTGGATCAACCTATTAATTAAGGGCTGGGGTATGAACGTTTGGGCAGTATTTATTTTGGGACATTAGAGCACATCAGACATATCGAATTGCATTCTGAATACGAAGAATGTCATTCTGATATCAAATAATTTTGATTTTTGAAATTCGCAATTTAATACACATTTATGGCAAATCATTAAAAATTGATATTTTTGATATTTAACAGTACTTGAAGTAAACTTTATAAATCTGATGATTTATACTTAAAGTGTATGTAGATGGGATGAAAAGCCGATGATCAATTGAAAATTTGACCTTTCGTATTGAAGATATGGATTTTTTTCCCAAAACACCAAAAAAATTAGGTCTTTTGGGAAAAAAATCCATATCTTCAATATGAAAGGTCAAAATTTTCAATTGACCGTCGGCTTTTCCTCCCTGCTACATACACTTTAAGAATATATCATTAGATTTATATAATTTACTTCGAGGACTGTTATATATCAAAATTTGAAAAATATCAAATTTTTATAATTTGTCATAAAATTTGTGTTATATTGTGATTTTTAAAAATGAAAATTATTTGATATCAGAAAGACATGCTTCGTATTCAGAATGCAATTCGATAGGTCTGAGGTGCTCTCATGTCCCACAAAAAATACTGTCGAAACGCAATAAACGCTCATTTTGGATCCCTTAAAGTCCATGGAACTTTTTGATATGCTTCCTGGTATCATCATTTGTTTCTTCATTAACTTTGATCACAACTTTTTATCATCAAAACTGGATTTGATTGTGGTATTCTACATGCATTCCACAATGTGCTATATACCACCAGTCTACTTATTGATTAGGATGCATATATATCTGCGTGAGCTCTGATCAATAGCGACTTGACTTGTCCTATAAAGGTGTACGCTGACTGTCAAGTACTCTGAAGTGCCTCTTCAAGTATCAACAATGATTACCTCTTGCCTTACTACTGCTACTGACTGTATACAGTAGTACTACGTGGCATATATCCATTGCCTATGGTGTTAAAATAACTCTGCTGACCATATACTATCTCATTACCGTCATTTTCAAGACCCGTTGTCTATTACCCAAATACAACATTTACCAGACAGATCCTCGTCAGTGGTGATATCCAACCCAACCCTGGTCCATCTGGTAAGCCTGCTACCTGCGCTAACTGTGGAAGGTCGATTCGTCGGGCTCATCACAGATCTACTTGCTCTTCCTGCCAAAATCCACTTCATCGCAAGTGTTCCACCATTCCAGCTTATATCACTCGTCGTCGTGATCTTCCTGTTCCAGTCTCCTTATGTCCAAGATGTGCTGTTCAAGAGGTTTTTTATCTTTAACCTCAAAGAGGTGAGGCAAATTGCCTTGATTTCTTTGTTATTATCTTTTTTTCATATCATTGTCATATCATAATTATTACATAATATCATGTTTCACTTGATTTGACACTACTCATATTAATTCATATGTCATATCATACATCTTATTATTGTATCATACATACATGTATTATTATCATACAATATTTTTTGATTGGGATTTCATGTTCAATACATCATGTTATCATTTTACAAGCCTATACATTATGAGAACCTCTTATTTTGATACAAGATTACATAACATTCCAGTACACTTTACCATACTGCCAACTATTCATTTAGCATCGTGGACAACCGATTCTTTTGTTATACAAGGCTCACTCAGTCATTTAATGAGGCAATACAAACGATCGAATTTGGTGTTGAAATGAGCTAAATTTTTAGTTACACCTTTTCGATGTAAAATTAATTTTCTCGGCCAAATGAAAAGCAATCATTTTCATTTTTTCAGTAAATGTCAGGAAAAATTGCAGTGCTTGATACTGTATTTTTTTTGTCAAATTCTAGTGTTAAACTTAGGCGTGAAATTTAGTCATTTAGTGTAAGATTTTCGATTTTGATAGGCTTAAACTCTGCCCGCGAGCCTTTTCTTGGATCAACCTTTTAGCTTTTCAGAGTAAGATAGTTCGCTAATGAAGGATTTTTCCCAACTATCTAACGCACATCACCGTGAGCGATATATCATAGTTTTGTCAGAATTTGCGTTTTCATTTCACCATTTTTACTGCCGGCTGACCATTTTTCAAAATCAACGAGTGAAATCTAAGGCTAATACTAGCATTGTGGATCGATATCCCTGGGTTTAATAGGAATACCGGCATGGCTACAGTGTTGCTAGAACTTCAATATAGCAAAGAAATTCCCAGGCCTATAGCGCTCCTACTGATCATGTTTAACCAGAACACTCAATTGGGGATTTGGGCGACCAAATCGCTGGTCGGGCAATTTGCTTTCAATGGAAAATTGACCTGGATAAACAACAAAATATCGAATATCAAAATATCGACTATTTCTGCTGGTTGCTCTCGAGATAAAAGTACTGAGTTAGACATGTTCGGAGCATGAAGGGAAAAAGGGTAAAACGAAAACGGAAATTCTGACAAAACTATAATATATAGACCCACACGATGTGCTTTACAGAGGTGGGAAATATCTTTCTTTAGCAAACTATATTAGTTTGAGACGCTAAAAATGAATTCCGTAAAAAGCTCGCGGGCGAACTGAAGGCCTTTAAAAATCAAAAATATCACACTAAAAGACACAATTTGATGCTTAATTTTAACACCAGGATTTGTAAAAAAATGTATATCCAAGCACCAAGTTTTTAACTGACATTACTGAAGAAAAAAAAATATTGCTTTATATTTGACCGAGAAAATTAATTTCATAGCAAAAAGGTGTATCTCTGAATTGTGCTGATTTTAACTTGTATCGATCGACTTTTAGCGCGACTAAGCATTTCTAAAGAATCGGTTGTCCAGGTTGCTAACTGTATTTGGATCGTCGATTCTTAACTTTGTTTTCGTGTTTGAAATTATTTGGTCATTTTTTTTAATTTCTTGAACAAATAAACTCGAAAGTGGAATGATTTTTTTCGTATCATTATATATGATTTTTGATTTATAAATTTAAAAGAGCCTAAAATAATCAAAATATTTGATAAATTGTATTCAGATTTGTCAATATGCCATCCACAAATAACTTTTTCTAAACATTATATTAAACACTCTAATATTTTGAATGTGGCATATAAAGGTGGAAAATTGCTTCCAAAAACTTTATTTTTTGAACATGTAACAAAGAAATGTTCATAGTTGTCAGTACAATTACAAAAGTCACAAGTATCAATGTCACTAAATTTCCATTTGTGGGGATTTCTTCTACATGGAATGAAATGATAAAGAACATTGAATTGAAATTTATTAATCCGTTTATTTCGGATTTTAAATAAAAAGATTTTATTCCATGGTTTATCTACAACATTTAATTGTTTATCTCAGTATTGGATGCAAAGTGGTTTCTCGAAACATTTACTTAAAATATTATATATTTCTTTTATTTTGAGTAATGAAATATGTTAAACTTTCTTGTTTTTTAACTCAACTAATGCACTGGAATTTCTCTCACAAGAATGTTATCCTTTTTCCTTAATTTCTGACTTCCAAGTTCTTGGGATTGCCTCAATTATTTTGTGAAGGTTAAATATATTCATAGGGCTTACTACAATTCGTGATAACTCTTTTAAATTTAGAAATCTGTCTTCCACTATAATATCTTTCAAATAAATAATACCGGCATTGATCCACTATTTGAATAATAATATTTTCCCTTTACATTTCACGTGGCGATTTCCCCACAATTAGTGCTTGTATTAACATTAAAATCTTTCATTTTGTTTCCCTGCAGATAATGCCAAGCTTCCAATACATCTTTGTAGAAAAGTGGAAAAAAAATTTTATACCATGTTTTACATCAGCACTCTTACAATTAAATTTACGTATTAAAGATAGCCCACCAAGTAGTTCAAATAGTTAAAATTGAACGTAAGTCGAGAAATAGACATCAAAATCAAAAAATTAAAAAAGTTTGGTTGAATGGTTGCGAAAAAAATGACCGATTACATAATGCGCGCATCTTTGTAGTTCATTCCAAGTTTAATCAACAGGCGCTTTTTTCATACACGCTCATCGCTTCATAAAGTTCGTGTATCTCATTAAATTTAGTCCACATTATCTATTTTATAATCCGACGGTGTTATGATATTCATGCTTTCACTGAAGATGAATAATAGTTTGTCCGAGAAAACTTTGATTTCTGGAATTGGAAGCTTTCCAACTTAAATTCTTTAGGTTGTGCAAATATGTTATATTTTAACTTTAAAAAAGTTTAAAAAGTTTAAAAAAAACAAAAACTTTGCATTACAATTTCTCGGAAATATTCCAAAAACATTGATGTGTGTGAGAATTGTTTTCAGCCAGCTGGAATTATTTATGCAATAATTCTTAAACATCAATATTAACGAAAAAATATATTTACAAAAACCAAGCATCATCTTACATGCAAGATTTCATTTCCAATATCGTGCAGATTTTCAAATTTGAACAAAACATAATTGTTCATATTTGAACAGATTGTTTAAAAAGAATGAAAGGATTTCACAGAACAAAAGATGAAGCCCATTGACAGTAAACCACTAGTGCGCATTGTTTTGAATAATCTTTCTATCAAACTTGGAATGAAGTGAATTGACGCATGTGTTATGTAACCGCTCATTTCTTTACAGTCATTCAACCGATTCCAGTAAAATTAGTGTATAAGATGCAAAATAAGATGGGCTGTACGCTGATGTTTAGATTTTTGGATTCGGATGTCTATTTCTCGACTTACATTCGAATTCATTCGCCCGGTAATTTTTTATGGGACACCCTGTATGTCAATTTTCTGGCTCAGGAGCTGCCTTTCGCCAATGCTTCATTCAATACCAGTATCACCAATACATCATCTAAATCTGACTCTAGTTCTCAAATTAATGATAGTTTCAGTTCACTTCAAATTGGCCATCTTATGCTGATTTTAAATGCTGGAAGTATTTCCATCAAAATTGATGAATTGTTTTGTTTAATGAACTCTATGGACCGTAAACCTGTAATCATCGTCATTACTTTATCCTGGCTGAACGATAAGACATTCGATGATGAGCTCACTTTTAATAATGACTTTTGTGTTTAGAAAGGATCGTCCATCATAATTAATGGTGGTGGCGTTTGTTTACTGATTCATCATTCTTTGAATCCACATTTATGTTGTGACATTTCAAACTGTGAAGCATTATGGGTCGAGTGTAAGTTTTAAAAAAAGTGAATTTGAGATTATGCTCCATTTCCGATACCATCAATTACAAGGGAACCTGCACCTCTACTCCTCTTGAGATTGCCAATACTTTTAGTCATTTCTTTTCTGAGTGCTTTAATACAGATACTGCCTCAGACTCTGTTGGTACCACTGGCCCTCTCCTATGCTGGCTTAGGTCATACCTCTCCGGCAGAACCCAGTCTGTCTCTGTCCGTGGTGTTTCTTCTGACCCTGCTCCTGGTCTGTCTGGCGTTCCCCAGGGCTCCGTCATGGGGCCTCTACTCATTCTTATTTACATTAATGATCTGTGTCTGTCTACATTTTCTCTCAACAGTTCTCTGGTACTTTATGCCAATCACTCTCTACAAACCTATCAGTAATGAAAGTGACATCACTAGCTTTCAAGCTGACATTGACTCTATCCACCATTGGTTTTCAGACAACCATCTCATGCTAACAAGACTAGGCTCATGGTTATTTTCACCCCATTACATGAATAACCAGGTGATTGCTCTGATAACTTATCTTGGAATGAGCATGTCAATTATATCTCTAAGAAGTCTTGAAAACCCATTGGCTACGTTCATAGAGCATTCAATTGTGCCTCCCCTACTACCCAGGCGTTTGCTTTACGTCCTATTCCAACCAATTCTGGAATATGGCAGCATCACCTTCCATCCATTAAATATCACTTTAACCAACAGGCTTGAGTCCACTCAGAGATTTGCTCGCAGAGTCATTCTCTAATCCTGGAATCTCTCTCATACAGACCTTCTCTGTAAATGCGATCTCCCAAGCCTGTCAAAGCGTCGTGACATTGCTGCTCTAAGCCATTTTTTTAGATCCTCAACAACCTCTGTGCTTCTCCCAACCCATTCAAGCCTCTCCCCAAGACCACTCTCCGCAATCTCAACAGCCTCTCTCTTGATACACCTTTCCGAAGGCTTACGCTCTGCCAAAGGTCTTTTTACCCATTTGTTCCCACCTTGTGGAACTGCCTGCCTGAGAATATTGTTAAATGCACTTCCCTACCAGCCTTTAAATCTGCTGTTTGTCTCCACCTCGTGTAAACCAGGTTCCCTTTTTTATTTTCTTCCAATTCGTTTGGTCTCCTTTTATTTCTCCATTCCACCTGTCCCTGTCCTTGTGTATTTTTTGTTTGTTTTTGTTTTGATATAATGGACATCCCTTTAATTGAGTATTTTCACTATTTGGTTTGTCCAGGCTTTCTAGCCTATTGTTATAAATAAATAAATAAAGGGTTGGAACTTGGAACAACAACATTTGTAATACATTATTTGTCATAAGGTAAAATAGTTGAGCATACTGACATATATTGTTGTACGTTTGTGTTCTTAACATGCTTAACAACATAGTAGCAATGTCCCTTGCTACCTGTTAAGCCCAAATATGAAACATCGTTATTCCCACATCTACCCCTTGCTGTTATTGAATAAGGAATGGTTAAAGGGCAGGTCTATTGCAAAAATAAGTTTATCTCTATTCGAAGAGAATAATTATTACATTACAAGTTGACATTTGTTGCAATTTTGTATGCGTATTTCTCCTGAAAAAGGAGAAATTGTGTGGGTAAAGTACAGCCTTGTACGTGTTCTTCCCCCGTTTGAAGCAAACGTGTTCTTCCCCCCCCCCCCCGTTTGGCTGATGACGTAGGTAAATGAAGCGGACATTATATCATGCTCTCATCATACAATCACAATCACTTTCACAAGTTTGACAAAATGAGTTGTACTATCATTTACCATAACAATGCTGCATAACAATATGCAGACTATTGTTCTCATTTCGGAAACAAAGCCCACACAGTATTGTTACTATGCGTTTGCTTTGTAATATTTCATCCAACTATAACTATAACTATATTTTAGGCCTAATATTTCTCATGATATTTATATACTGTACATATGAATTGTAATATCACAATTTACTAATATATAAAAGAGAAGCGGCTGATTTTATCCGTATGTTTAAAAACCATTAAATTTGTAATACTTAATTTGGAGGGTTTTTTCTGTGAACAACAACAGTATACGTTCTGTCCATTGAGAGCGTTTATAGTCCCTTTTCTCAAAGCGGGCACATCTCATTTCATGACGTCACCTTTTTTCTAGGTCAAATATGTCTCGTTCGAAGGAACTCACCGCTTAAGTTGGTTTTTGCGGAATATCAATTTTAAACGTCTTATTATCTCAAAAAAGGAGTCATTTTTATTGTCCTCATAATATTAGCTTGTCAATGATATGCTGTTGTTTTTGCAATATACATGCCCTTTAATAATAGAAAGTCGTGCAATATATTTACTAAAGTAGGCCAAACAGATCAATAAAAGGGAGAATAATCTTACAAACTAGCATAAGATTTGGAACGGATATTGACTGCAAAACCGTCTAAGCCTACAATAAGAAACACATGACGTCATTAAGCATCATGAAGTCGATCGGCAGAAATGCATGGCTAACAATAGGAGGAATCAGATTACACTGTTAAACATTTCAGTTGTTGTTGTACTGAACATGACAGCAAAGAAATCGTGTAAACTGGAAAGGTAGTTATGTTCGAAATAGCAGTTTCGGGAAAGACAACTCTGAGTGATTTCTGAGATGAAGTAAATATAGCCTCTCACAGCCAAATTTCATTACGGACCCAAGATTCGAATGGAATTTGTACTAGAAACTGGAAACAAACAATATGGCAGAGCTCTTCTTTACAATTCTCGTCAAAGGTGACCCAATGTGTCATTCTTTCACAAATGACGCTATGGTTATTTTAATGTCTAGCGCATTTAGGTTTTGGGTTCGGTACTTTTTGATTATTTGATCAATATATCATATTTTCTCTGATTGGTTAACTGATTGATTGATTTATTCATTGATTGATTGATATCATTGATTCATTGATTGATTGAATCATTCATTCATCCATTCATTCATTCATTCATTCATTCATACATTCGTTCATTCATTCATTCATTCATTCATTCGTTCATTTAGTTCCAGTTCCAGTTCCAGTTTATTTGTTCTCATCTCAATTCACATCAATGTTATAAATATGGAAAATACAAGATAAAGAATACATTATAATATTACTAAGATAAACTCATAAGAAATGAAGCGTGAAATGACGTGGATGCAAAGACGCAACGCGTGAAGCTTGTGGCACCAAATCTGAACATGGTGGAAAAGAAAGCTTCACTTTTTCAAACCATGCAATAAATTTGTCGGTCATCATATCACAACTTCAGTCGGCAAAATATATTTTTCGGTTCCAAAATCCTGGCTACGCCACTGACTTACACTACAGTATTAACATGATTAATGATTATAACATGTAGCCGAAGTAAGAATGAAAAGACATTAACATTTAGACATTTCACACTTGGTCTAATGTACGACATCTGTCATTTATCATTTATCGACTAAATCCATGAATGCAAAATTATTGCATTAACTTGTAGTAATAATGTGCTTTTGGTTTAAGACGATTGTCTACTTTCAGGCTTCCAGCGTTACGCCTGAGCAATATTAACGTCAAATGATTCTGACAGAAAGCAAAAATGGAAATTGTGTTTGTATGACCAAAGTAAAAACTGTCACCGAATATTACCGTTAGATTCCACTACATGTTAATCTGTCCATTCCAATTTTTATCAACTTGTAAAAAAAAGTAGTCGAATACACAAACAGTCAGGGTCAATTATTATCGATAGTTATAAGGATTATTTAGTGTTCTTTAGATTTGTAATTCTGAGCAATATAAATTTGAATTCATAAATATATCAAAAGCTGGAAATAACATTTCAGGACTTTGAGCTTATTATTTGTATTACTTATTAATAGGCATATCACCTCAAAAATAAGCGCAGGAGAAACACGTTATTTAATGTTTCTACATGAATGAGCTTTATTAAAGCATCAAAAATCAAAAAACCGAATTGAAATCGGTCAATGCATTGTGATGTAGTGTCAATTTTCGTAAATGGAATTAAACCTGCCACAAATGGCTATAATGACAAAATTGGCACATTTCGAGATTTTGAAGGTTTATTTGGAGCTTGCTTAAAAAGCAGCGTTAATTTAAGTATCACAGGTTAAATGCCTATCTTTCCTAACTTCGTTAAAGAAAACAAAATTTAAAAATCTATCATTGAATAATTATACTAAATTAACCAAATATACTATTTTAGCAAATTCAGCCAATCTGCAGACAAATTAAAGGTGAAAAAATGAATAAGTTCAGCTAATTAATATGCAAAATTGATGCCAATAGAAACCCGTACATGATATCAGGGTGCGGTTTTTTAAATTTCAATTGATAACAAAATATACACAAAAAGTAATTCATTATGCAAATTAGCTCATTACAGGTAATTATGTATTCATGATATTTTTATGTAAATTAGGCATGGGTAATTTTGGTTTTTTTCAATATTTAATAAAAGTCTATTCATTCACCATAAATATGTCAAGTATGAACCTGTTATGATGTTGAATAAAGAAACTGCAGTTAATTACTTTAAAAATATAATAAAAAATATAATTTAAAAAAAAAATCTGTAAACATGATATGTGTCACCATTACTCAAAGCCAAATCCGAAAAGTAAAAATAAAAATTCATTTGCAATGAGACTTTAAATTAACATTTTGTTATCTGGATTAACATGGGAGGACAAATTAATGGAAAAGGAACAGCCATTCCACTGTACCTCGTATACAAAAAATAGTATGGCCTTGGACACACACAATGGCTTAGAGCTATTGTGGTTTGGAAAAATACTCCCTACAAATATCTTTGATAATGTTTTGTTTCAATTAGTTTTCCTCAAGTGTTTCATTCGTTGTCGACGGAAATAATTTACATGCTAAATTTACACGCGCGCTTTTCAATTCAATGTTATGCTTGCATGCGCAGTGTAGCAGAATTATTGTGCAGCCACTGTGACAAACATTAGTAACATGTCATGACGGTCAAATTGTAGTCACAATTGTCATACAAATAATACTTCAGATGGAAAATATTGGTCAATTGTTTCTGTCAGGAACTTTTGAATACCATAATGGACCTAAGACATCGTTGATTTCGAAGATCAATTTGCCACGTAAGCAATACTCACTAAATCTAATGATAATAATGTATCGTTAATTATCCTTTAAAAGAAATACATATTCCTTGGGGAAAAGGCGATCGCCATCGGCTGCGCGTAATGAGCACCGTCGAAATAATACTCCACAAATAATCCGTCGTTATTTTATTTTTATAACATGTTATATTGAATTCTGAACTTGCTATATAAACATGCACTAACGTTTTCCTAACATGAATGTCAAAAACATAAGCAGATTATGTCGAAAGGGAAGATTTATTATCACTGATAACGTATATCAGGTCTATTCCATAACATTAATTTAATTAATCTGAAATCTTTCTCGACAATGTAAGAAAAAAGAATGTGTATTAAATTATTTTCATCCTATTATCGTTAAGTGCTTTCTGGTGTTATTCTGCTGTGCAAGATTTTACGATTTTTATTATTAAGCAAAATGGATTAAAATTGTCGCAAGACCTTAATTTACACACATCATCTCCCATTCCCTCAATCTCAATGTAGTTAATGGTAATTACCTGATTTTGACATTACGTCTTGAAACTAAATATTTTCGAGTGTTGGATTGTTTTTACTTTGGTTTATTATGATAGGAAAATGACACCAAATATCAACGAAAGTTAATCAATTTAGAAATCAAACATGGTATTTTCTTTCAAATCTGCCGTAAAGCTAGACGTTGCATAACGCTCGTGTGTCTAGACTGAAGGTAAACTTAAAATGCCGTATAGTGTAATTTTAATACTCGTATTATATCAATGTGCTAAAGAGAAATTAACTATTTCAAAAATGGAAATAATGTTGAGTAAAGCGTGAATGTAGCTTCATACGTACTGGTGATTAACAATTTCTAAAAGTTTTAACTTTCAGCACAGCAAATTTAACTGACCTTGAACTTTCGATGTGCGACACTAGCAATCTTTATCATTATATAATGTTATTACCACAAACAATGTGCAAATCATATTTGCATGAAATTACTTTTATTACGTGTCACAGAATTATCATGAGAGAATGCGCAACGTGTAAAATATAATATTTGAACACTCCGGCAATCACAACATTATGCATTGTTAGAAAAAAATAATTATCAAGCACGAATCACGTGGCTCCATTTTAAACGCATATTGACCTTAAAAAACAAATTTAAAAAAAAAACAGCCGTCTTTCACCACGCGATATTCAAATTTCCCGGGCACTGAAATTGCCTGTGGCAATGACGTCCCAGTAACACAATGAAGGCTTGCGACAATTGAGCACAAATAACCCTGACGAGCGAATTTTGAATATCGCATGTTGAGAGACGGCTGTTTTTATTTTATTATTTCGGCAATATGAGTTTGTTTTAAATAAAACCACGTGATCCGCGCTTGATAATTGTTTTTCTAACATACGAAACACAGCATTGTGAGTCATGTTTTATATTTAATATACACGTCTCTTTCCAACTGCTTAGGTGGCCGAGCGGTAAATCATATATAGGAACCCTTCTAATAACTCGGATAGCGACGTTTTCAAGTATTTTCGTGGGACTGAAAGCACATCAGACATATTGAATTGCAGTTTGAATACGAGGAATGTTTTTCTGATATCAAATAATTTACATTTGTCCTCACACAGAAGATCTACATAGGTCTTGCTCGGCCGCCCCACACTTCTTTTGCCGTGACTGGGTTTCCACAACACTAAGTCTGACACCACCTGCCCTGTACTTCACAGTGACCAGCAAATTGTAGTCTTCTTTTCTTGATTTTATCAGTTACCTTTGGAGTTCTCCATACAGTTTTTTATTTGTGGTATGTGTCCTCCAGCTTATATCAAGAGCTGATGCAAGTAACCCGTAAGCAAAACAAATTTTGTGATCAGAACCACCTACCTACCTACCTACATGTTATACAAAAAAGCCAGGTACACCAACTTGATGTGGAGAGCAAAACAATGAAGAGATCGTTTTCGAGCAGATAAACTGCCCTTCCTCCAGGACAAACAACAAAAATATATTACAGCAAGTGATTGAACTAGCTATATGTGGGTAGCAACTAGCAAGCATCACAAATTAATCAAATTACAGCAAGTAATATAACTTAGATAACAAGCAAAATATCAAAACCACTGGAGCCATTAAAGTAGCGACTCTACAGCAAGATCGCTCTCTTTCTTTCTGCTTTAATTACCGCATACGCTTTGCAAAAGCCTTCTTGCGCGTTGCTAGAAAAGCGAGAGAAACAGAAATGCACATTTAGCGTATGCGTTTGCAGGGACAACCTAGTTTTGGTAGCAACATGGCGGATCCGTGCAAATGACGATGCATATGTGCAAGTGATGTCATTATTTTTAATAATGACCTTTGGATGACCTTCCGGCTCAATTTTTTTTACATAACTGTTGTGACAACCTCAACTTTGGTCAAAATTGAACAAAGCATATAGCTACGATGGCTCATGTAAATAACAGAAGAAGAATCCGATAAACTGAACAGAAACAGAACCTTAGCATTAAAATGCACCTTAAATGATGCGCATTGGTTAAAGGCCCATTCAGTGATTTGCTCATCCGGACGATCGTAAAAATCATCAAAATTCAGATTTTGGTACCTTTGTAATTGGCATAGATGTGCTAACATAGCCTGCTAGTGGTTCGGTCGAAAGCCGTGTATTTTAGACAAAATAAAGCATTTGCATGATTCTGGACTTTTGATACTGACAGTACAAAAAGTCCGACTCGAGATCGAAAGAAGCTCACTCTCCACGTACCAACACGCGTTGCGTATTGTTTCTACTACTTATTACATCAGTAGCTACTATTTTAAACAAAATACACAATTTTAACAGCTTTTAACTGTTTTTCATATTTGAATTGACCGTTAGTTTGCCTCGGTGACCTTTAATTGCTGATTTTGTTTTCTACTACAAAAATTAAGCGTCTGTTTTAAATCAATTTAGACTCTACTTCCCCGTGTTAGAAACACTGGACTAGGAAGTTTTTCCAGTCGATTGGTGGCGCACTGTACGAAAATCTCGATTTTCTCGAGTCGATCTGAGTTGAAGTAGAAAACCTTTCTAAAACTTCTGTTTTTAGACTAATTTGTCGATGTATTCAGGGAAAAGTGGTTTAATGAAATTCTGTAGACTTATTCTTTATTTCTAAGCAACTCTGACAAATTTCCATTTTTTTTAATGTTCCTGTGAAATCACTGAAAGGGCCTTTAAGTAGTACGCAGTACTAAAATATGGACACTCCTAATTGCTTTAGCAGAGATATTTATCCCTCATTTCACTAGCTAATTCCAAGACGTGAAATCTGTCACATTAAGTCTGAACTCAAGATGCCTGTCAGGTCCATTGGCCAAGGCAATTAAACACTGGCTAATCGTATACTGGGGAACATTGGCATTGGACATCACAGCACAGTAAAGATCAATTCGATATCTGGAATAAAGTTCGATTCTAAAGAAAAATGTTTGTAGAAATAAGTTGTAAGGGCGTAGTAGAAAGTTTCACAGCTGTATTATTTGCCGTCATTTAAGTCATTTATTGCTCGGATGTGACAAATGATTTGTAACCCTCCAATGCACAATTTGCACAAGCAATTTATACAAGAGATCCCCCTGTTCTGTAATGATTAAGAGATTTATCTGTGTTTTTAGCGTGGGTAAAGTTAAAACCCTTTGTTGTAGACATTGCATTAGTGATACCAACTTTGTCACAAAATGGGTTATGAATTTCTTTTTAAAAACACAAATTTGCATTTAAATACTTTCAAAAAGACTTTGGTAAATAGTCTGCGAGCAACTTATTTGCATTTTTATGAGAATATTTATCGCTATATTTATTTATATCTCAATTTTAACAATTGTGCAAATATGATATATTACATAAAGTAATTCACAGAAAGTTATGATATCATATCATACGAATAACATGAATTTATTTATAAGTTTAGAAATACGCTGCAAGATGGTTTCTTATGTAATTCGATCTCAGATCACCGGTTTCTCTCAGTATTCAATGCAGTAAATCCACTCAATTTCAGCTAAAATGTGTTTAGTACCAATGTTTAAATAATTGTTGAATGATAGAAAAGTTTGAATCTATATATATATTTCCTGAAAATTTAGTGGTTTACTTTTGCAACGTGTTTTGTTTTTTAAAACCTACATTTCTACTTCCTTAAGGCATCTACTACATCAGGTAGCATCCTTTACTCACACTGGTTTGTTGCTGTTGATTTCGGATGCATCAGAACGATAAATTGTGAAATCCTCTACTAGATGTTTGCAAAGTCATTTAATCCTCAACTAGATGTTTGCAATTATCACATGATACCCTGTACGCTTTGCTTCAAGAAAAAACATGTAACATTTGCCATTTCATCTGATATTTGAGAAATATCAAGTGTTCATTTTATACATCATTAAATATCGGGAAAGCATTTTGTTAAGGTAAAAAAAACTTTTTGTGTGGTTATTTCCTTACTATTTGCCTAACCTAATACATATTGACATTGCTTCAATTGTGGGATGTAATAATTATATCAAGTTTGAAAAAACTAAAATCTAAGTGCTTAATATTATCTCATTTTATACCGCTCAGTATTTTACTTTACAAATTATCTAAAGCAAAGTAGTTTGTTGTAATGGGCGTATTTTGCAATCGCCTATGACTGGGTAGCTTTCTGCATGATGGCAGAGTGTTGGCGAAATAACAACATTTTTTCGTTTTTAGGTTTCTTAACAATTTAACTGATTTTCAAAAGTTCAATATATTTTTGGCAGATATTTGAAATTTCGCTTTTTGCAATATGATGTATTGTTAACCATTTTCGAAGTAATAATAATAATAATAATAATAATAGTAATAATAGTAATAATAATAATAATAATAATAATAATGATAATGATAATGATATCGGTGACTTTAAATTGTGGGGATTCGTTTAGATCTTGAATATCATCATCAATGCTTTCATTGTTATCAAGGACAATAATAGAACATTCTGAGCATGTCCATTCATTGCGATTTAAATTCTTAAGTTGATTTTGCTTTAGTTTAGTGCATTTTTGTGTACATAACCTTTACATATCTTACATGATATATCTTTATGATGATCTTTAACAATTTTCAGACACATAACACAATTATTATTATTAGAAGACATATTATCATTATTCAAGTCAGTATTAGCATTGTTCTTTTTATGACAAAGTGGACGATTTAATCTAGAACATTTTTATGTACATAACCGTTACATGAGTTACAAAATAAATTTTTATGACACGTTTTTATATTGTTTGAGCATAGTAAACAAATATCACTAAATTGAGCAGACATTTAAACAAACAGACAAAAAAATTCAATTAAGTAGTACAATAAATAAAAACAAGCTAATTAATATTAGCACTGGCAAATTAACGCGGCTGTGTACTCTAGCCATTGTTTCTTTCTCAAAATTGAGTTTTTATGATATGTTTGTACCTTGTTATGTTTTTTATAAATACAAGGAATGAAAATCCAGATTTGTAAACTCCAACTGCAATATTTTAAGGATTTTATTTCACTATTCCACTCGTGTTTGAAATTGAAAAGGAAAGAAAATCTTTGTTGTACCAGCAAGGTACACGCGCGCAACAACTCATCGCGTTGCGTATCGCGCAATTTGTTATCTGCATGCGCGGCGCATCTTATGGAAACACCACGGAAGCACTAATTTCATAAAAACCTAGTGGTCAAATGGCTCCGTTTTAGCTGATAAAATATGGGTTTTTTCAAGTTCTTTCCCCCGATTTAAATATCAAGTTATGAATGGATTTCGCTCAAACTTCTCAAGGGGCTGTGGATTTACCCGATGTTTACGTAATATAAGTTACAAAAACGAAAACTGTCGCATTCTCCTGTGAGATTCGATGAAAGTGCAAAATGTGACCACTTTAAACTTCAACGGCCATTATTTCAATGTTCATTTTCTCGGTAAAATGACGATTTAGGTACACGATAACTCAATAAATACAGCATCTATAGGTAAGCAAATATGATCATCGTAAAAAGCATGATCGACTCAAGAAACGGTTTTCTCACTTTTTTATATTTTGGTCTATTTCCGATTTGGGGCATCATTTTGTGCAAATAGGCGTTTTTGAATTTTAAAAAGTTCATTTTGATGCCTTATATGGTCAATATCTCAAAAAATAAGGCCAATATCAAAAAAATTAAAAAACCGTTTTTGGAATGGAGCCTCAAGATTGAGGTTAAAAACAAAATAAAATATTTTGGAAAGAGTGTTTTTTTGTTATGATGTACCTAACAAATATTGCCAAAAACTCACTTTTTTGTGATTTTCTTCAAAATTGTTGTTTTTACCCCAAATCTGTATTTATATTAAGATTTATTGATGTCTTGCCTTCATAAAAATGTATACTTTTATATGTTTTGCGCGAATAATTACAAAGTTATTGCACTTTTACTACATGCATGTCAGAGAGTACACAGCCACCTTGAATTACAACGTGTTTGGTGGGAAGCCAGATCAAGACGAAACAAAAAGAATACATGTCTATAAATACTATACTTGACCACTTGTTGCCATCATAAAGAAAATAATCATGAACCACTTGTCATGTTTGTTACTTTAGTACTATCATTAAAGTTATCATTAGTATTGTCATTATGTTCACTCGACTTGAGCAGATAGACCAGGTTTACCAAATCTTTATACGAAAGTCTTTATGGTTATCTGGTGAGAGTTGATTAATATCTCAACTTGAGAAATAATAGCAAGTTCAAAGTCCGTTTCTAAATGCTTATTTATATGCATCAAAATTGATGGTTGTATTATTGGCCCATGTGATTGTCTTTTATAGTGCCTAGGTGCCTATATAAGTTCTTGACCTCGTGGGCTATTGTTTACTCTAGTATTTCATGTTTAAAACAATTATACGGGTAAGAACCAATGAGGTTGCAGGAACGTTCTCAAGTGTTTAAGAATAAGTAATATAAATTTGCACCCAACATAATTTAAATTCAATTTAAAATAATCAACCTTACATCTTTAAGTGTATGAGCTTTATTATGCTCTGGCTAATCGTTTGTTGGGAAAAATTGGCATTGGACATTAAAGCAACGCCCAAATAATTGATATCTAGAATACAGAAAAGTGTATTATTTGTCATTCAATGTGTGATTCATGTAGCATATGACTTGGTAAGCCTGTAATGCACAATTTTTCCAAGCAATTTTATGAAACAAATCCCTCTGTTTTGAAATGTTTCAGAGATTTATCTGTATTTTAGCGTGGGTTAAAGTTAAACCCCTTTGCTGTAGACAATTACATTGGTTGTACCATCTTGGTTATAAAATGTGTTATGAAACTCCTTTCATAAACATAGTTTTGCATTTAAATGCTATCGAAACCACTTTGGTAAACAGGCCTGGATAAGACTAATTTCCATTTTTATGAGAAAATTCATCGCAGTAATTGTACAAATAT
Source organism: Amphiura filiformis (assembly GCF_039555335.1). Taxonomy (NCBI): domain Eukaryota; kingdom Metazoa; phylum Echinodermata; class Ophiuroidea; order Amphilepidida; family Amphiuridae; genus Amphiura; species Amphiura filiformis. Next base: position 58,893,775 of record NC_092642.1, read on the forward strand.
AATATATCGCATATGTCTTTATAGAAAGTTGTGATATCACCCAATTTAACGAGTGAATTTAATAGATTTAGAAGTTTAGAAGTGGTTTGTTATATAATTTGGTCTCTGATCGCTCAGTAATCACTGCAGTAAATCCACTCAATTTCTGTTAGAATGCGTTTAATACTAATGTTAACATTAAAATTAGAACCAACAAAATCCATATATCTTAAACTTTAGCGGTTTATTGTTTCAACTTGTTTGATTAAAACAAACCAATGGTTTTTAACTTATATTGTCATCTCCAACATCCCATAGAGCCTCCATAGCTTCCTTAACCAGTTACTATTGGTGTCAGATATATCAGAAAAAGAATAAGTTGTGAAATCCAAAGCTGGATTTTTGTAAAGTCATTTAATCCTCAATTAGATCGTTGCAATTATCATAAGATATCCTGTATACTTGCTTTGAAACGAAACCTGTAACTTGTACCAAAACAAAATAATGCGATAATATTTTCAGTATCATTTAATATTTGAGAGATATTAAGTGTTCAATTTCAATATCATTATACATCGAGGAAACATTTTGTAAAGTAACCTATTGACCTATTGAGGTATTGACATTACTTCGATCTATCAACTTTATGTAATAACTGTATGACGGTTTAGCTTCATTGTTATAATTCGCAATCACTGACACAAATGCAAACCATTTTACAATGTACCGCGTGGGAAGTTTTTACTACCTAGGCACCTCAGTATTTTGTACCCCTCGATATTTTACTTAAGCATAGAACTTAAGGAGGTACTATACCCCTGTGGTAAATTTGCGACTATTTTTGCATTTTTCTCAAAAAATAATAACACACTGGTAACAAAAGTTATATATATTATTGGGGCAAAAAATCCAATTACTACACTGAAATTTCAGTGACTCAAGACAAGCGGTTCAGATAGACACAAATTTATCGATGGGTGTAGTACCCCCTTAACAAATCTTCGAAAGCAAATAAGTATTTTGCAATCGTCCGTGAGAGGAAACTTTCTGGTATAGAGTAAAACATCATGTTTTCATGTTTTCAATGATTTCACAAATTAACTAATTTTCAACAGTTAACCCCAGTAGGGTTTCCATTTGGCTTGAAATATAACTCGGAATTACCAACAAATGACGTAGAATAATACTTCTGGGCCATTCCGTTGCATTTAGTAAATAAAATGAATTTTGCTCTTTAAAAGCAAAACTCCAACAAATGGTATCTATGATCAAGCAATCTTTATTTTTTTTCATATTTGCACATGAATTCGTGACGATATGTTCAGTACTAAACACGGACTTCACCAGGGTTAATTACTAGAACTAGCTCTAGTTCCTCGGTTGGGACCGAGGCGCGTATCGCTGAGACGTGCAGCGAGGCGCGTAGCGCCGAGAAGCGAGTGTCAGAGAGGGGTTGTCATGGTCCAATACAGGCACTGAACAAGTGCTATTAATTACCACAAATTTCACTAGTTAATTTCAAGACGTAATATTTTGATATAAAATTGGATCGATTGAGTCCATATTTATTGGTCGAGCTCTGAGTTTAAAAAAATATTGTAGTCGATTCCAATATTTTAAAACTCATAGCGAGACCAATAAATATTGGGCGTAAAGCATCCAATTTTATCATTATTATGTTTTAGATCTAATATTTTCACACACTTGGATTCATCAAAACATAATATAGTCAAAATTAAAACAAGCAACGTTCTTTTTTTTTAACCACATTAAATGAGGTTAAACAAATTTTGTTGAACAGATTTTGTTGAAATTTGTTGAGAATTAAAGAAACGGTGATCTAAAGTAGGCTATCAGGTATGATGTTGATAACATCCCGGTTCAGTATGCTGTTGAGGTAAAGAACAAGTTTGAGCAGTTAATGAAAGTGAACGAGGAGGAACAGACACCAAATGAACTGTGGGAGAACATTAAAGAAACAGTCAAGAATACAGCCAAGAAATACATCCCGAAGAAAAGGAGAAGAAAGCAACCCTGGATATCACAACACACACTGGATTTAGCTGACAGCAGGAAAGAAGCAAAAACAGCTGGTGATCAGAATAAAAGTTCACGCCTGAACAAGGAGGTTGCTAAGAGTGTAAAGGAAGATAAGAGGAACTTCATCGAGAGAAAAAGTCAGGAAATGGAGAGATGTAAAGGTGATTCGAAAGCAGCCTTTGGCATAGCAAAGGAGTTAACAAAGAAGTGGGTTTCAAGAATGGATGTAATAAATGATGCAAATGGCATTACGCTAACTGAAAGTGACGATATCAAGAAAAGGTGGGTGTAATGTGGCACCAAATTGTTTGAGGCACAAGACGAACAAGTGTATACTCGCGGTGAAATTATGGAAGAGAAGCCGCCACCACTTCGATCAGAAGTGGATCAAATGAAGAATGCAAAGTCATCTGGTATTGATGAACTTTGACTTTTCCCCCTATACTTTTTCTGAATCCTTATGACGAGAGTGATACATTAGTATGTTTTAGCAAGATTTGACCAAATTTGAAATTTCACCCCTGCATAAGCGGCCATTTTGGATTCATGTAAATTAGGCACTGTTCCACTGCTTGGATTTTCGGGGACTTTTCATTACTCGTTGATGGTCGATAAACGTCCCAATAAATCGGACTTAGTCACCGGTCAGTTCTACAGCATAGATATCCATGGCTAACGATGGTTAACTATGGAAACATGTTAAAGGACATCAAGAAAATTTTCTAAGTTATTTATTTTGAGCTCTTTCGAGACGAGTAATGGATATATCTACCAAAAAAACGTTGACAACGTAAAGAAATCAGCAAGTTTAAAAAAAACCACCTCGGCTCACTTTTTGAAACTTGGTCCCATTTTGAACACCAACAGCAAATCAGTGTTTTTATTTTATTTCAACAGAATACAGCGTTTCCAACAAGATTACAAGCCTACTTGTTATTCGTTTAATTCAATCATTAATCATGTTAATCATGATTATTATAAAACAAAACACAATAGGATATTGGCTTACCATGCAAGAACAAGATAATAACACTTCTGGAAATGTTTTAAATTTATATAAATATGATAAAGTTTAAATCAGTAACTTTTACAAATGGGACCAAGTTTCAAAAAGTGAGCCGAGGTGGTTTTTTTTAAACTTGCTGATTTCTTTACGTTGTCAACGTTTTTTGGTAGATTTCTTTCTTTTTATGAATGTAGCCAAGCAGCTCCAAGCTTGGAAAGTCATCAGGTTACGAAGTGCACCATAAAACGAATAAAACGAAAAATGGATGTTTGAAGTTGCTATTCTTGATTTATGACAATAAATAATTAAACAAAACTTTATCAGTCGTTTATTTTTAAAACTTGCTCGTCACGCGTGACTGTAATGTTCAGAGGCGTACACAATGACCAATAAACATTTTAATATACTTTAATTATTCAAGGCTACGTAAATAAAAGAAAATGTAAATATGAACAACACACACCCAATGTTGACAATGCCAGAGAGACACATAGAGTAAATCCGATTTAGGCCTACTTCATGTCGGAACTGGTAAATGCGCATATATTTAAGCCTATACTACGGAAGCGTCTAAATGCCCCAGATAATCGTGTTTAATGTTTGTGGTTCTTTGTAGCCCTGCGGGGCAATCTACTTGGCTATCCGAATTTCGAGGTTTGTGGTTCTTTGTAGCCCTTCAGGGCAACCTAGTTGAATATTCCTATTAAGCGGCGGTTGTCGGCGATCTTTCGTGGTTTGTGGTTTTTCATCAAGCCCTGCACTCTATCGGGAGCTAATTTATAGTTTAAGCTTGTTGAATATCCATATTTCGTGGTTTGTGGTTCTTTGTAGCCCTGGGGGGAATCTAGTTGCATGTCCAAATTTCGCGGTTTGTGGCTCTTTATAGCCCTGCGGGGCAATCTAGTTGGTATCAATATTGAGCGGCAGTTGTTGTTGATCTTTCGCGGTTTGTGGTTCTTTATAATTGATAGGCCTGCGGGCAATCTAATTGGATATCCAAATTTCACGGTTTGTGGCTCTTTGTAGCTCAGCGGGGGCAATATAGTTGAATATCGTGGTTTGTGGTTTTAATTTCCTCTATCGGGAACTAATTTATAGTCTAAGCTTGTTGGATATCCGTATTTCGTGGTTTGTGATACTTTATAATCGATAGGCCTGCGGGCAATCTAGTCTTTCGCGGTTTGTGGTTCTTTGTAATCTTTCGTGTTTTGTGGTTTTAATTTCCCTCATCAAGTCCTGCTCTCTATCGGGAGCTAATTTGTAGTTTAATCTTGTTGGATATCCATATTTCGTTGTTTGTGGTTCTTTGAAGCCCTGTGGGGCAATAGTTCCATATCCAAATTTCGCGGTTTGTGGATCTACTTGGATATCAATATTGAGCGGCAGTTGTTGGCGATCTTTCGCGATTTGTTGTCTTAATTTGTTGGATATCCATATTTTGCGGTTTGTGGTTCTTTATAATCAATAGGCCTGCGGGCAATCTGGTTGGATATCCAAATTTCGCGGTTTGTAGTTCTTTGTAGCCCTGCGGGGCAATCTAGTTGGATACCCCTATTAAGCGGCGGTTGTCGGCGATCTTTCGTGGTTTGTGATTTTAATTCCCCTTATTAAGTCCTGCCCTGTATCGGGAGCTTAATTTACAGTTTAAGCTTGTTGGATATCCATATTTCGTGGAGTGTGATTCTTTGTAGCCCTGCGAGACAATGTAGTTGGATATCCAAATTTCAAGGTTTGTGGTTCTTTATAGCCCTGTGGGGAAATCTAGTTGGATATCAATATTCAGCGGCAGTTGTTGGCGATCTTTAGCGGTTTGTGATTTTAATTTATAATATTTATATCAAATATAATTTCAGTCTGAGCTGTGCACAGAGCCACTGATGACGAAGATGCCATGCCATGATAGTCAGGCATGGTGATAGCATCTGGATGGTGAAAGTAGGCCCTAGGCCTAGGACTAAATGTGAATAAAAAATCAAACATGTTTGTTTGAGGAAAAAAATATAATATCACAATAGCAATGGATGTTCGAAATGGTGTTATTCTTGATTTACGACAATAAATTGATTGGTAAAACATTAAAAAAAAGTGGTGGGAAGTTTCGAACTTGAGCAAAAATTCATGAATTAGAAGTCCATAGCCTCAACCACTTCGCCACGGGGACGTCCCGTTAATACGCTGTGTGAAAGTGGAGTATTTATTAATATGGATATATGCTGTGGTCCGGAAAGAACAAAAGAATTGTGAAAAACTTGATTTTTTGGCGAACGGGGTCCAGAATTTGTATGTAGGGTATCCAGGAAAATGCCTGGGTATATTTGAAAGTGAATCTGAAAAATTAGTGCGACAGTGACAGCCATGTATGGCTGTAGCAGTGACGAAAGATTGTGGATATCAGTATGATTTGCCACTAATTTTGGCTATGAAATACCGCGTGAAATAAAGCAAGAATGTTTGTTTATTATCAAACAATCGGATTGACTGTAAGATTGGTGTAACTTTTTGAAATAAAGAGTTGTTAAAATATGACACTTTGGACAGTAAATACGATTTAGCATGGTTTTAGATATATTTTGTACCCAGCGAAAAATATCATAGAACAATAGCGTTTTGTTCCGTGTAAATATAGTCTCGCGGCGCATCTGTTTATTCTTCTTTATCAGTCGTTTTTTTTTAAACTTGCTGGTCATGCTACCGCTTGACTCTAATTCTGTAGATTTAGGTTTTGTCTGTGACTGCTAATGTGAGGCCGTCGTTAGGTCGTACGGGGCTCAAACTCGGTGGGTGGGTGTAGTTCTGTCCTGGCAAGAAGAAGTTTATGTTCGTTAAGTCATCCGACCCCGGGCCCCCTCCAAGGGGTCATTTGAGGTCAAATGACTAAAACTGCCATATGGGCATGAAACTAGGTCCTACGGGACTCAAACTCGGTGGGTGGGTGGGTGCAGTTCTGTCCTGGCAAGAAGATGTTCATGTTCGTTAAGTCATCCGACCCCGGGGCCCCATCCCAGGGGTCATTTGAGGTAAAATGACTAAAAACTGTCATATGGGCATGAAACTAGGTCGTACGGGGCTCAAACTCGGTGGGTGGGTGTAGTTCTGTCCTGTCAAGAAGATGTTTATGTTCGTTTTAAAGTCATCTGACACCGGGGTCCGCTCCCAGGGGTCATCTGAGGTCAAATTACTAAAAAGTGTCGTATGGGCATGAAACTTGGTAGGTACAGTCAACATTTAAAACAACATTTTTTGAAGGTCATTTTGGGGTCATCCAAGGTCACCACGGGTCATCTGAGGTCAAATTAGTAAAAACTCATATATGGGCATGAAACTTGGTGGGTACAGTCAACATTTAGAGATATAAGTTTAGATCATTTTGGGGTCATCCAAGGTCACCCAGGGGTCATCTGAGGTCAAATTACTAAAACTGTCGTATGGGCATAAAACGTGGTGGGTACAGTCAACATTTAGAGCCAAATTTTTGGAAGGTCATTTTGGGGTCGCCAGGGGTCATCTGAGGTCAAATTAGTAAAAACTGTCATATGGACATGTCACCATCAGCCTGGTAATCGCGCCCAGCCGAGAACCGCCAAATATGGTAACCGCCTAGTCTATTTTAAAACTGATGCATCAATGATTATGTTCATCATGTCATTATTGTATCATTCTCACATACATTAGGAAATGAATTTGGAGAATAGAGGCCTTGCATGTGACATATCATCCCGTAAATATGGCGGACTACTCAAATGCATTCAACAAAAGCATGATTGCAATCAAATAGGTTTGATTGAATGGACTGCACTCCGCCATAACTACTGCTTGACTGGAATTACGTGCTAGTGTCATTAGTTATTGTTAAAAGGCAATAAGGTGTGTAATTGCAATATTTCCTCTGAATAGGAAAGACTCTCTACATCGAACCATGGATGCTGGTGGTTCGAATTAAGCCCGATCCTGACTCCACTTCGCAGCGGTATGCGATGCTGCGATGCTTTTCAAACATCTCAGCATCCCGCGATGAAATTAAAATGTACAGGTGGAGTCAGTATCGGGCTTTAGGAATAAAAACCCAATTCGAAATGATGCACTTGAGAATTCAACAATATAAATAATGGTAGCTCTATTATAATACACATTAATGATAAAATTCCAAAATATAATACGTTTTCTGTCTTTGCTTGTCACGTGGTAGCGATTATATTTTTAAATAAGTTTCAAATGAATAACAAGACAAGTGGCCGAGTGGTCTAAGGCGCTAGGCTCATAGAGTACTAAGCGTTGCGCCGTGAGTTCGAACCCCGCCTCTGCCAAACTTTAAAAAGAAGTAAATTAAAATTTGACTTTTTTAATTTCATATTTGGGAAATGTGACTGGGAGAATTTATGTATGGTGTGGAGTGGTGTGATAGGGCATGTACTTTAACTGGCCGGCGCGGTCCGGTGACTAAGTCTTTATTGGGCGTTTTATCGGCAGTCAACGAGTAATGATATGTTTTTGTGTGGTGTTTTGGAAAATGGAAGCATGCAAAATGGATTCTGTTGCAGTTACTAGTTGACTAGCCTAAAATCTAAGAAAGGAAGGAAATCAAAAGTTGCACTTAGTTTTAATGTGCTAATCAATGGCAAGCACGGCGCTAGTTCTCTTGTTCGAGAACTCTTTGTGTACAAATCAATATGGTATGCAATGGAGCAAACTACAACTTTTGAATACTAAGTATGCACCTTCCTTTGGTTTTTGGATTATCGTGTCTTTATATCCTAAACGAGTTCAACGAATGAGGTCTTAAATCTAAGCTAAAAGACGCATCTGTAGGCTGCTGGTTCCAGTTATGACATATCTGTCTTTGTTTAGTATATACAGGGGTGAACATAACTGGAATTCTTTTGCGCACTGTAGAGGCTGAGCTCATGACGCCTGTCAGATCCATTTACGAAATCAAAAAACACTGTTTAATCGTTTGAAAGGAAAAGTTAATACCAATTAATTCTGCAATTTGATATCTGGAAGAAAGTATAATTCTAAAGAAAACTTTTTTTGAAATAAATTTTAAAGGCGTCGAAGCTGATTTCACGGGTGTATGGGTTTTCAGCATTAAAGTCATTTAATGCTGGGATTGATGCAGTAAATGACTTTGAAAGCATAATGTACAATTTGCTCCGGCAATTTGATAGTAAATCTCCCTGTTCAGCAAAGTTTAATAGATTTTGTTTGTATTTAAACCATTTTGCTCTAGACAATTACATTAGTTGTACCATCTTTGTCGCTATATGATTTATGAATTTCTTTTGAAAAACGTAATTTAGAATTTAAATACTTTCGAAATCACTTTAGTAAACAGGCCAGCATACGACTTATTTGCATTTTGATGAGAATATTTATCGCTGTATATCAGCGATATATATTATGTATCTGTGACTCCTTTCAACAATTGTTCAATTATGATATGTATAATCTACATAGAAAGTTAAGACATCATTCATACGAATGGAACAGATTTAAAAGTTATATGTCAGTAATCAATAGAATATATCTACTAAATCCCTGTTGAAATGTGTTTAGTACCAACTTTTAAATGATTGTTAAATGTAAGAACAGTTGAAATACGTATAGGATATTTCCTTTTCTATATCAGTAGATATCGGGGAAGCATTTTATGAAGGTCACAAATCCCTTTATGTGCTTCATTCCTTACTTTTGGCTAATTTAAAGTTTGCATAACCTATAAAATACCGTAACGTACTGGTATTGGTTCGATCTTCAGCTTGAATAAAATTTAATGAATTTAATGGATTTGGAAGAACGCCGAAAATTGGTTTCTTATATAATTCTGATCACCGTTTTTGCTCAGTAATCAATGCAGTAAATCCACTCATTTTCTGAATGTGTTTAGTACCAATGTTCAAATAGTAATATTAGGACAGTTAGAAGCTGTATATTGTGATGTGCTCTGAGTAATTTAATTCGATCATTTAACTCTGTTAACAATTTAAAGCTATTTTATGAGACAGATGAGGGACGGGAATTCCATTTTATGCAAGAGTTTGTGTATAAAGACATATTAGAGCAGTCCTGTTTTGATCAGAAAAACGAATTCAAACAAATTCAATCATATCTATTTTTAAAACTTGTAAATCCCCATGTGTCTCAAATGTGGCCATTGTATTGCATCATGTAGGGAAAATCATAGCTGGGAATTTCCAGTTTACCACTATGGAATATATATAAGAGAGATAAGGGATAGTTTCTCTTAGCAGTACTGAATTAGAAAGTGGTTAGGCTTTCTAATGTGTTATCTATGTGACTTAAAAATTATATATGATCCAGTCAATTTGAATAGCCAATGATGCGCTATTATTCCAGCAATATTTCTAGTGCAACAAAGTGTTCTTCTCTTCCCAAAAGGGGAATATTATTCTTCTGTCGACTTGCTGAAGTCTGGTGTGCAAAAACAAAACCACATCTGTCAAATAAAGTGGATCAATGCAGAAAAAGCCTGTTACCTGGATAAAAGGGGTGATTGGTGAAAGCAGTACCATTTTGGAGGTTGTTATCAGTGCGAGGATTTATACGCAAAGGATATATAAATTCAAGTGTACGTATAGTGGACTTCGCTGAGAAGTGAATCAGAATTATACATCAGTCATCCGGTACATTGTGTGTAACAGAACTTTGTAATCAACAAGAAGAAGACTGCCGGTTAAGTAGTAATTATTAGAGTGATTTGTATTAAGTGTATGCTTTTATGTTATGTGAAAAACCACATTATCACTCATATTATACCTTTCATTAAATATTCAGACATAGTGACGTAATATGGATACTGTTGGTACTTATTTTTCTATAAAGATACAAGAGACTCATGGGTAAACTTCTAACCAAATAGTTTATAACAGTATATGACATGTTGTTCAACAATCCAAAGAGTCGCAACTGAGGTGCAACTCCCTACCTAGACGAATTAGAGTTAGCTGAGTTTAATTCGGACTTTAACATCAGGAGTTTTGAGAAACATCAAGCTAAGAATGATGAGATGAAATAAAGAAATGATATCTACTATACTAATGAAAAATATTGGTATTTATTGGTACATTAACCTAGAGTTTACAACCAAACAAACGGTAACAAATTGAAACAAATTTAGTGTAATGCAATTATGATACATTTATCTCGAAGGTATCTTTTGGCATATTATCTCTTCAAGGTCCCTTGAGATCGTCATAATAGGCAAAACTTCTTCAAACAATAATGTGAGAAATGTTTTCCCAAAGATATTGCTACAGCATTCAGTATTGTAAATAACAACTTGGCAACCGACTTCAGGCAAAATATTAAAAGACATTTGCAGTTTGAACGAATTCACAATCCAATTACTTGACTGTTCAATACTGTGGTTAAAATAATGGATGAGTGGCCAAACCTCAAAGGATCTATTCATTTACCCATAAAGGTCATGTCTTACCCTACATTTGCTTTGACATTCAGAATGCTTGAGAACATTTTCCATTTGCGTAACCAGATTATTTCTTCAAATAATTTTTCCACTTCATTATCTCTATTACAGAGTCTCTCTGAAAGAACTTTACAGTCAATAATTGTAATGTTTTAGTATTGTAACTCCCCCGAATGTATGTCATTTATGTAATTGTATGCCTATAATAAGACAGCTTTTATATATTTTCTTGATTTGACTTCACTTCTTCAATGATATCTGCTGAATTATCAAGCACTGGGTCTTCGACAGAAATGATTCAATACACATTATTTTTGACTCGTGAAATTGATAAAAAGGAAAAGAAGGCTAAGGCTGCAGCTTGTAAGAAGGCAGCCGCTGAGAAGAAGAAGGCAAGAACCCGGGCAAGAAGAGAGGCAGCAAAGGTAAAGAAAGCCACCAAGGTGACGGCCAAGAAAGATGTAACAAAGGCAAAGAAGGCTACCAAGAAGTCTACCACTAAGAAGAGCAAGAACCCAACGAGAAGAAGGCAGCACTAACAAAAGACAAAGGCTACAAAGCCAAGAGGGTTCAATAGCCGTAATTAAGAGGAAAAAAACGTGGTAACGGCGTTATCACTCGATTTCATACATTATTCCTTTCTGGTTTATTGTGGAATTTGACTGTACAAAGACCCCCCCCACACACACACACACACACACACACACACACACACACATTCCTCCCAGTAAAACCTACAATTACGAAAACTTTCATATTTTGCTGCAAATTTCCGTAAAATTTTGTGTTGATTTTTTCCCCCTGAAATTCACTTTGCCACCCCCATCCCCGACAAAAATCCGTGGCACCGCCACTGCAGCCTTTATAGAATCCTAGAACATCTGGTCGTCTTGCATAGACATGAAATATAGGTTTACTATTATATACTGGTAGTACCCGGATGCTTACTTCATAATAACATTTGTGACTTGCACCAAAAATAAAAGAATACATTTAAATTTGCTATATCATCTGAAATTTGAGAACACAGTAGTTTGCTTTGATCATTCATAATTAGAGAACGGCTTATTACTTTAAAAATGACATTTAGTAAAACTTATTTGTGTTGTTTGACTGCCGTGTTTTAATGGGAAGGGTTACATCTGCTAACGGGAAATCATTTCAACAAGTCATGTGTTAGATTGTGAGAAGGTGAAGCACCTCTTTTGCGTATTTCATTCTTTAGGTTTCGCTATATTATTGTTTGCATAACCTATGAAATTGGTATTGACATATCTTCAATCTGTGGAAAGTGATAACTACATCAAGGTTTAAATAAAGCTTCTTAATCATTATATATCTAATTTAGGAATAGCTGATGTGTAATATAAATGATGGGTAACTTGTGTGTGCAGCTTTCATAAACTTCCTAAAGCGATCGAAATTGTAAATTGAAAAGTAAATGCAAATTGTTGTAAATTGTATTGCAAATACCAATGTTTTGGTCTTTATTGAAAACACAACATCTATAATGGTTTAGTGGAAGAAATTCATATTTAACAGGGATATATTTATTCACTTTGCTACGAAATAACAAAGTCAAAGTTCAAAGTCGTACATCACTTGAGTGTGACAACAATTCTCAAACATGGGAAATTGTAACATATTTTCAATGAACTGATTGCCAAAACATATTGTTGCATATCGCTCACTTTTTTCTTGAATCATGTAGGCATTTGTGAAGTATTCAACTAAATCCCCCACAAAGTTATTTCTTGAATAATGTTAGCATTTGTAAAGTATCCAGCTAAAACCCCCGACAAAGTTGCACTTTTACACCAAAATTTCTCCCAAGGTAGTTTCTTTTGTATTTAGTTATCTGTTTAATTATTTATGACGTATACATATACAACTCTGTTAAATAAAGAGAAATACTCATTAGAATAATTGCCGTAGTTTATTTAGTTCAAATGCAATGAAAGGAAGCAATAATTGAATATTATTTTTACGGCGTCCTTTAATGTTTACACAATATAGAAATCCTTTTAAAAATAATCAACCCTCAGCTACAAACCTTCTGAACTTTAGTGTTTTTTGAATCTCATATTGTATAAATAAATTACACATATACGTCACAGAAATATTACGTCAAGTCACGTATAGAATTCGGTATTTAATAAGCATAATAAAAATGACACAGCTCGATGCATTGCAATTTAATTTTACCACTTCTTGCAATGCCATTCTATAACAAATTCATTTCACTAATACAATGCAGACATCAAGACACAAACAAATACAAGCACGTAATCTCAAATACGTGCCGTCAATACAGAGCTTGTAGGTTTACTTAGAAACACTGTTTTGCAACATCAGAAGCAAATCAAAACGAATCAAAATAAGATAAAACAACAGGGACGATAATATCATCTTGAATAATAATGGTAATATACTTAAAATACTTCAACTGGTTTTTCACAAATTTCACAAATCGAAGTTAAAATATTTTATCTTTGTGCAATTTACATTTTAATATGATTATTTTCTGGATTGTAAAAATTAAAATTAAACTTTTATTTCCCTTCAAAAGTAAACCTTTGTTAGTATTGCATAAATAAGATAATGTTGCGAAAGTTTCTTCAAAACTTTTCTCTACAATCTTATTCAAATGATTATATTCAATGATATCGACGAAGTTGCATATTAGTAACGTATTCAATATAATTCAATAACACATATTCAATCACACTGTTCGCATATTAAAAATAATACACTCTGCCTGGGTATATCGTCATCAAACACGACTCAGCGCTATAGTCAAACTGACTTCGCCATCAACATAGGCCTTGTATAAGTTTGTTAAGGAATTTTCATTTATATATCAAACGACATTGTTATTTTATTTGTTTAGTGGAGCTATATGTTACCTTACGTACTAAATTTATTTGTCCGAAGTATAGCTGTTCATTTTTAAGTATAGCTGTTCGCCTTTTGAACATGTCTCCCCGAGTACCCGAGTATTGGATCTGTGACGCACATGAATACAAATGTTGTATAACGTATTCCCAGCATGCATTAGCTATTATATGAAACAGGATAACGGAATGAACGGTTGATAGCAGGTTGAAAGTAAAGGAAGAACACTTAATAATTATAATTTGGTGGTCCCATGGTGCTTTCCGCAGCAAGGAAACAGCCTTGGTGAGTAAAGTATGCATAAACGTTCTGGTGTAATAATTAAACAAAAAATTAATAATGGTTGACAATTATTTGAATCATTATTTTTGAAAATCTTAACCTGGAAAAGAAATAAGTTAATTCGTTCACCAACTAAAAATATACCAAATTAAAATAACGACGACAACAACAACAACAACAACGATAACAACAATCGCAACATCGTACCAATAATTATGAACAAAGACGAAGGAGGGTATCAATTATCTCATATTTTTCGTTGAGTTTCTGCATCAAGATTAAAGAAATCGCCTGAAGAAAAAAGGTAATTCTAAGATTAGTGCTTGAAATTCATCGGTTTCCAGCCACTTCTCATTAAGGTGGCTGTGTACTCTAGATGTTATTTCTTTCGCGAAATTCAGCTTTTTTGATATGTATGTACTTTGTTATGTTTTTTATAAATACAAGGAAAGATAATCCAGATTTGTAAACCCCAACTGCACTATTTTATGGATTTTATTTCACTATTTCACTCATTTTCGAAATTTAAAAAAAGAGAAAATCTTTGTTGTACCAGCGGGTACACGCGCGCAACAACGCATCGATCTGCGTAGTCGTGCAATTTGTTAACGCACATATACGCAACGGATACGCGACGCATATCTGCATGCGTGGTGCATCCTATGGAAACACTAATTTCAAGTGGTCAAATGGCTCCGTTTTAGCTGATAAAATGTGGGTTTTTTCAAGTTGTTTCCCCGATTTAAATATTAAGTTGTTAATGGATTTCGCTCTACCTTGTCAAGGGGCTGTGGTTTTTTGTGTGATTTTCTTCAAAATTGTTGTTTGTACACCCAATCTGTATTTATATTCAGATTCCTAGATGTCCTGCCGTTAAAAAATGTATACTTTTATACGTCTTGCGTGAATAATGACAAAGTTATGGCACTTTTACAACATGCATGTCTGAGAGTACACAGCCACCTTAAGTGTTGACAAGACAACAATTAAATGAAACACATGCACACAGTAAGTGCAATTTCTGGATCAGATACACACAACTAAGTTTACTATACCGATCTTGATCAATCTTTTCAACCAAGCAATCGATAATATTTTCATAAAGTACTCTCAGCGCAAAAAAGGCAACATATTCAATATTCAATTAAGAGTTGAGAACTGTGAATTACCACATTACTCTCCTAACAGCCACATTGTCTCGATCTGACTCCGCGTAAATGGGGAGCTTCTGCTAGTTATGTATCATTATAGTGCCTTATTTATAGCAGTGTAAAAGATCTGTTAGAGGCCTTTCAGTGTTAAAGAAGTATGACAGCATTTACAATCACCCATGAGTGGGAGTTTCTGCTAGAAAGCAAGATTTTGTTTTCAGAAATTCATTTTAAATTATTTTCAAATTCAATGGACGTTTTTAAAATAACCCCTAAAACCGGCAAAAATAGTAGGTTTGGCGGACAATTTAAAAAGTCCACTTTAAAAGGTTCAAAAATTCACATTATGCCAAAAAGCTTTACTGAATCATTTCTAGCAGCCAAAATTTCCATAGAATCCACTCGTTTGATAAAAGATTAGCCAAAAAATGGTCGCATGTGCCCACCTCTAGATACCCGCAAAGGTTATTTCCTTAATAGCCTACATTTCAGCAGAACTTAATTATTAGTATGCTTGGGAAGTATACATACCATAAATTTAGGGCCTCATAACTGTTAAATTGTTAAAATTTGGCAAAATTGCTCAGTCTTGGAGAAAGTCCCCCAAACCAGTTTTTTTCCCATTTTTTGACAACGTAACAAAAACATTGATGCATTTATATTTGCTTCTATTTTCCAACATTTTAGTGACAATTTTGTTATAACAATATAAAAAATCATGGGATTAGCAAACATGGACATTTTTTTCTCGTGTATGATTTAATTGATGCGTATTAACTTGTTGCTCGAGAAATTGTACAAAATAATAACTTTGTACTGAGATGTTGATGCGTCTAACGCATTCCCAACTGCGGGGCTCGTGCATTAGACGCAGCAACACCTCAATACGCGTGTAGTATTTTGTACACTTTTACTCCCAACAAGTGATATACATTTAGTAACCTATAACTCAATCACAATACAACTAGGATATTATTTTTGTATTTCACCTACGCATTTCCCAAAACTGGGTCTGGTAATCTTTTTGTTTCCTTGCTCCATTTATATTGATCTGTTTTAACTCATTTTGGCAATTTTTGTCTTTATTCCTATATCTCAAGGCGTAAATGTGCTCTACTTCAAACAAAAGTGATAGATCGAACCACTTATTTTCTTTTATGTGTTGGGTAAATATAATATGCCTGCCATCGGAGAGGAACATAACATGAAAAACGGTGGCTTTTTTCCACGAAGGAGTGAACGCTTACAGGTTGAATTCCCAGTCTGCCTAATCACGAAGCTCCCGTTGCAAAGTGGTTACGGCTCTGGTCTCGTAAAGCAGATGTCCTGGGTTCAATTCTCGTGCGGGATCACTTTTCCTATTTGTCCTCCTTTAATCATGGCTTGACGACGAAACTGATAAACTTTCATCATAGTTTGCTTATTCCCGTCGAAAAAAAAAGCCACAGTTATTCATAAAAATCATCATCTTATTCTGTTGTGATATAGTTGATGATGATATATTGAAATAATTTCTAAATAGAATATCCAAACTAACAAGGGGTATACATGTATGTAAATAGTCCTTTCGCCCTGGCCCTGATCACACTGATGATAAAGCACAAACTGAAGATCATATTTGACCTTTTATCTTTAGCATGACTTTGGAATACTTTTATGGAAAACAAATGATTGTTTTCCTTGCACTTGCAGTTACAATAAGGAGAACGACACTTATGCAACTGAAAACTCTGCATATTGATGCCATAAAACAAATGTGCACAAGGTGTGCGTTCTTTCCTTGCAGGGGCACTCAAATGGTTATGAAGTATATCTATATGCATAATCAATTAGGAACAACAACATTTGTAAAACGTAGTGTGTCATATATATAGGATAAAATAGTTTTGCATACCGACATGTATTTTTGTACATTTGGTTACTTAACAACATAGTTACAATGTCTCTTGAAGGCATCGTTATTCCCACATCTACCCCAACATATTTGGTAAATTTATCTTTAACTGATAACTATTATATAAGACGAGTTCACTAAAACCTCCCTTGCTGATATTGAATGAGGAATGGTTAATAATAGAAAGTCGTGGAATATATTTACTAAAGTAGGCCAAACAGATCAATAAAAGGGAGAATAATCTTACAAACTAACATAAGATTTGGAACGGATATTGACTGCAAAACCGACTAAGCCTACAATAAGAAACACATGACGTCATTAAGAATCATGAAGTCGATCGGCAGAAATGCATGGCTAACAATAAGAGAAATCAGATTACACTGTTAAACATTTCAGTTGTTGTTGTAGTGAACATGATAGCAAAGAAATCGTGTAAACTGGAAAGGTAGTTATGTTCGAAATAGCAGTTTTGGAGGGAAAAAGACTCTGAGTGATTTCTGCAATAAAAACAATAATATAGCCTCTCAGAGCCAAATTTCATTACGGACCCAAGATTCGAATGGAATTGGTACTAGAAACTGGAAACAAACAATATGGCAGAGCTCTTCTTTACAATTCTCGTCAATGTGTCATTCTTTCACAAATAATGACGCTATGGTTATTTTAATATCTAGCGCATTTTGGTTTTGGGTTTGGCACTTTTTGATTATTTGATCAATATATCATATTTTCTCTGATTTGTTAACTGATTGATTGATTTATTCATTGATTGATTGATATCATCCATTCATTCATTCATTCACTCATTCATACATTCGTTCATTCATTCATTCATTCATTCATTCGTTCATTTAGTTCCAGTTCAAGTTCCAGTTCCAGTTTATTTGTTCTCATCTCAAAATCACATCAATGTTATAAATATGGAAAATACAAGATAAAGAATACATTATAATATTACTAAGATAAACTCATAAGAAATGAAGCGTGAAATGATATGGATGCAAAGACGTGAAGCTTGTGCCACCAAATCTGAACATGGTGGAAAAGAAACTTACACTACAATATTAACATGATTAATGATAATAACATGTAGCCCAAGTAAGAATGAAAAGCCATTTTAATGTTAAAACATTTAGACATTTCACACTTTAATTTACGACATCTGTATTATTCCATCATCTTTATTCAAGCAATTTAAACATACAAATTTAAAAGAATAAAGAAACCAACAGACATCCAAGACAACTGGGGCCTTTACTGACCACCAGGCATGGCGTGAACGAAATACAAATTACACATACACAATCTTTAAAACACCTAAAAAGATACAAAAAAATATAAATATTATAAAAAATTTAATTAATGACATTGATCATCAGGCGACAGATACGCCACCCTGGTAGGCTATCTGAGGATATTGACATTCCACTCTTTTTCATGTCTTGCCTGAAAGATGGAAAAAGAAGACGTGAGAGCCACTTTGGAGATGTCATTCCTCAGATCTTTGTATTTAATGTGCGACTTGGCTACATGCAGGAGGCGGTTAAGACGAGTCTTGTTCGATTTTGTAATTAGACCTCTTGAACCAACCTCGAATGGAATGTAACTGCAATTGTAGCCAGTGTCAGTAATGTCGCCTACCAGAGAAGCATATCTGTCAACCTTAAGCTTGTGAGACTTATCAATGTTCGTTTCAAAAGGCACGGTGAGTTCTAACAGAATGATTTTTTTCTCCTCCGGAAACGTTAACACAATATCGGATTTTTGAACTGTGGGTATGACGTCAGGGGGAACCGTCCCCCCTGCAGTAAGGTACCCTTCAATGTCCGCCGTGATGAGAACACGTTTATTGAGAAAAAGTTGGCTGTTCTCCAGAGCGGTAATTATGATGCGGATGATGTTGTTATGACGCCAGAGGTACCGATCAAGCATATGGTTGCAGTTGTTCAAGATATGAAGAAGGGTACCCTTACATGCACAGAGGGGGCAGTTCCCGTTCAGTCGTTTCCCCCATTTATAGAGATTTGTGAAGATTTATCGACTAAATCCATGAATGCAAAATTATTGCATTTACTTGTAATAATGTGCTTTTGGTTTAAGACGAGTGTCTACTTTCAGGCTTCCAGCGTTACGCCTGAGCAATATTAACGTCAAATGATTCTGACAGAAAGCAAAAATGGAAATTGTGTTTGTATGACCAAAGTAAAAACTGTCACCGAATATTACCGTTAGATTCCACTACATGTTAATCTGTCCATTCCAATTTTTATCAACTTGTAAAAAAAGTAGTCGAATACACAGACAGTCAGGGTCAATTATTATCGATAGTTATAAGGATTATTTAGTGTCCTTTAGATTTGTAATTCTGAGCAATATAAATTTGAATTCATAAATATATCAAAAGCTGGAAATAAAATTTCAGGACTTTGAGCTTATTATTTGTATTACTTATTAATAGGCATATCACCTCAAAACAAGAAATGTCTTTAAAAAAGACAATGCCTCCAAGATACCAGTGGACACCTTTTGTTATTAGTTAAGGAGATACTTATAATGCTAGCTTTAATCTTTTTTAAGGTACCGCTATTGGATATAGATTTTTGTCTGATTAAAATATGTGAGTCCATTTTCTCCTAATACAAGACTGAAACTTTTATTTTAATCGGATATTCGGTTACCAAAATATGGCCTGTCAAAATGGAGCGAAACCAAGTCGTTGGCAACAACTTTCTTTTATTTTTGTTATGCAATGTTGTCAGGTAGGCCTTATTTTCTAATTATATATGCAAGAATTATGCAAAGTAAAATTTTCAGATAGGCTACAAAATAAGATATAAAACCCATGGATGCATTTAGCAAATTTGAACACCACTGCAACAGTCCGACACACCGCTAGTCCGAATCTAAAAACACTTTAACAGTCCGACACACCCCTAGTCCGAAATACACTGCGCTAGTCCGAGTCTGGAAAACACTTCGTCAGTCCGAAACTGCAGAAAACCAAAGCGGTAGTCCGAATCTGAAAATCACAGCGCTGGTCCGAATCTGAAATTACGGCGCTAGTCCGAATAATATCGGACTAGCGCAGTGTTTCCTAAATTCAGATTCGGAATAGCGCCATGTTTTGCAAATTCGGACTAGCGCAGTGGTTTTCAGTTTCGACTGGCAGAGTGTTTTTAGATTTGGACTAGCGCTGTGTCGGAGGAGTGTTTTCCAGATACTGCCAACTGCCAAGGGCTAGTAAAGGACTAGCCCCGGGTCTAGCCTTAGACTAGTCATGCTAGCATCATGCACTCAGTCATGTACTACACATAACTGTGCGACATACAATGTAGATTTGACACGGGTTCTGTTTTGTATTTTAATTGAGGTCAAACTCATGAACTTTCCATTTAAATGTTGATATCAAGATGAACAGAAATAAATAATCCATTCTACTTTCTAGTCATAAACCGGCACGGATCTCACTGTTTAGTGTCATGTATGGTCACTGATGCTAGCATCATGCACTCAGTCATGTACTACACATAACTGTGCGACATACAATGTAGATTTGACACGGGTTCTGTTTTGTATTTTAATTGAGGTCAAACTCATGAACTTTCCATTTAAATGTTGATATCAAGATGAACAGAAATAAATAATCCATTCTACTTTCTAGTCATAAACCGGCACGGATCTCACTGTTTAGTGTCATGTATGGTCACTGATGGTATATGGTCATGAGTTTGCAATATTGAAATTGTTATTGAAATCAGTTTGCTAGCCCCCGGCCTAGCCCTAGACTAGTCATATGCTAGCATCATGCACTCAGTCATGCACAACACATAATTGTGCGACATACAATGTAGATTTGACATTGAGGTCAAACTCATGAACTTACCATTTAAATGTTGATATCAAGATGAACAGAAATAAATAATCCATTCTACTTTCTAGTCATAAACCGGCACGGAACTCACTGTTTAGTGTAATGTATGGTCACTGTCACTGATGGTCATGAGTTTGCAATATTGAAATTGTTATTGAAATCAGTTTCTTCCAAGTTCAAGATAAAAGTAACATGATTGTATTGAAATGTAAGTTATAAACATTCTTCCTGCTGTCCAGCGGGTATGAACTATTATTATGATGTAGACATGATGATTGCGGCCTAGTCGAGCCTAGCATGCTAGCCTGCATGTCAGTCGGTCTGCTGACTCGCCGCAAAAATACCTCCAATTTTGCACAAAACAATCCATGATGTCAAATTATCACATCCAAAGTGTCGCCATGAACGTCAGCTTCAACTTCTCCAGCCAAAGTTTTTCCATTGATAATCTGGTTTCATGTAATCATGAAATTAAACCTTGTTTAATGTGTATTCCCATTGCCACACACAGCATAACGGTTGTCCGACTTTATTTCTACGATATTGCTGATGTGATGAGGCTGCAATCCATAATTAAATACCGAATTAAAAAAAATACTAGTTTGCGTCTGACGTCAGGACAAAGGCGCGCTGTGATTGGTTGCTGACCTGCGCAGTATGGCATTTTTGGTCTGGTTGGCAGGACGGCATACGCAAGCTAGTCTTTTTAATTCGGTCTTCAATTATACAATATATGAGTTTAAAAAAATTCTAATGCATAATTCATGAGCTTGATAGACCCGCACCATTGGCGCCACGTGCTAGGTGTTTCTAGAATCCCTATAGAATAAGATTAATTTTAATGCTAATTTATTGCACATGCTGAGGAAGCGTGATTACCTTTTTGAACATTCGGAAATGGCGATAGGCGAATTTATGTATGGCGCAAAGAGGTGGGGATATTTATTGGGCTCTCGATATTGGGCGGAAATTAGAGTACTTGTCAGAATATAAATTTGTACAATCGGCCTACATGCCGCGCAATGTGCGGCATTTTAGGTGTAAATTTCAAAGCATACTACCTCCTGCGGAGGCAGAATAAGCGCAGGAGAAACACGTTATTTAATGTTTCTATCAAAAATCAAAAAACGGAATTGAAATCGGTCAATGCATTGTGATGTAGTGTCAATTTTAAGATGCTCGTAAATGGAATTAAACCTGCCACAAATGGCTATAATGACAAAATTAGCACATTTCGAGATTTTGAAGGTTTATTTGGAGGTTGTTTAAAAAAGCAGCGTTAATTTAAGTATCACAGGTTAAATGCCTATCTGTCCTAACTTCGTTAAAGAAAACAAAATTTAAAAATCTATCATTGAATAATTATAATAAATTAACCAAATATACTATTTAAGCAAATTCAGCCAATCTGCATACAAATTAAAGGTGAAAAAATGAATAAGTTCAGCTAATTAATATGCAAAATTGATGCTAATAGAAAACCGTACATGATATCAGGGTGCGTTTTTTTAAAATTTCAATTGATAAAAAAATATACACAAAAAGTAATTCATTATGCAAATTAGCGCATTGCAGGTAATTATGTATTCATGATATTTTTATGTAAATTAGGCATGGGTAATTTTGGTTTTTTTCAATATTTAATAAAAGTCTATTCATTCACCATAAATATGTCAAGTATGAACCTGTTATGATATTGAATAAAGAAACTGCAGTTAATTACTTTAAAAATATAATTAAAAATATAATTTAAAAAAAAATTCTGTAAACATGGTACAGTGTCACCATTACTCAAAGCCAAATCCGAAAAGTAAAAATAAAAATTCATTTGCAATGAGACTTTAAATTAACATTTTGTTATCTGGATTAACATGTGAGGACAAATTAATGGTAAAAGGATCAGCCATTCCACTGTACCGCGTATACAAAAAATAGTATGGCCTTGGACACACACAATGGCTTAGAGCTATTGTGGTTTGGAAAAATACTCCCTAAAAATATCTTTGATAATGTTTTGTTTCAATTAGTTTTCCTCAAGTGTTTCATTCTTTGTCGACGGAAATAATTTACATGCTAAATTTACACGCGCGCTTTTCAATTCACTGTTATGCTTGCATGCACAGTGTAGCAGAATTATTGTGCAGCCACTGTGACAAATTGTAGTCACAATTGTCATACAAATAATACTTCAGATGGAAACTTTTGAATACCATGATGGTCCTAAGACATCGTTGATTTCGAAGATCAATTTGACACGTAAGCAATACTCACTAAATCTAATGATAATAATGTATCGTTAATTCTCCTTTAAATGGACCATTGAAAGAAAATATGATTTGGTATCAAAATAAAGCCCATAAAATATAGAATCAATTTCTAAAACAATTGAAGAACTAACTATTTTAGAAATAAAAATACAATGAAAACAACGTACTCGATTTACCCCCTTCCGACGCTACATCGCGCGTCATTTATCAAAAGTAGAAAATTGGGCGCTTTCCTGATGACGTCATTGTGGTTACGCGTTTTGTGTTGCGTTGACATTTTTGCCGGGATATTTGACAACTGCGATCGCGATCTAAATATCAGATGCAATAATCATGGTAATACAACCACTTATAATTATTTAAAGGTCAAGTAAAAACAAAATTCCAGTTGATTGTCCACATGTTATCAAAAAGAGGAAGTGGAGGGCCTTTTTATTTATCATTTATTAGTTATTTTTTACAATGCAAATGGATCATTTAGGCCTATGTATTATTCCCGGACATTATTACTAGTTGTGTAATTTGTAGAGAAGGATGATATGTTCGAGGCTCTTGTTATTTGATGGTTCTCTGAGAGGATGATTAAAACAATGCCTCTAAATTGAAATGCTTATTAGACAGAAGCAAATCTAAACTATTGACAATATTATTAACTTTTGAAACATTTAAAAAAACAAGTTTTCCCTTATAATAAAGAAAATAGCATTAAACATTTCAGACTTCCTCATTTGCAATGCCATGCGAAAGGAAGCGGACGGGGACGATCAATTGGTTTTTTTTATCATCATCTTCAAAGCATATGCAGCTTCCTATTTTACTTATTCATAAATCAACCCCCGGTCAACATGCCCATGATTCCGATGACTTTATGTAGGCCCTACATGGCATATATAAAACCATAAAACTAATTATGAGTAGGCCTATATTAGACCTATAATATAGTGACGATGTTGAGGGGAATATCGCCAAGATTTGTCGCAACACATAAATTGCAGATGATGTGCCGGCGCGAGCACCTCCTATGGGTAGGCCCTATTATCATTATAGTAGGACCTACCTTAAAAAATATTCAAGAGATGATTATTTTTTCCAAAAGCTTTTTCTTCCATAAGTTAACTTTCAAAAGTGCTTATTTTCATACCCCAAACAATGCAAAGTAGGCCTAGGCCCTTTTATTTTGCAAATTTATTCCCCTATAGGCCTACCATGTGTTACACGGGAGACTTGCCAATATTATTTGAGCCGTTGGCACTGGGGCAGTAGCTGAACGGCAGATGAAGAAGTTGGTTCAGAAGAACATGACATGCAAGCTGTTCTTGAAATAAATTACGAGGAGCGCTATACAAACATAGGCCTACATAGGTCTTCAAAAAGCCTATATGCTACAAACATCAAATGGGAAATATTATAGGCTTACACTTATTTTAATCCATGGATAGTTAGGACCGAAGTAGGCCTAGGCTATGCGAAATTGATGTCAGTCATTTCTAAAAACGAAATATCCAGCCAGGCGCGCTGCATTTTACAAGATTTAGCCAATCAACATAAACTTTGTAACTGTAGGCCTACCTTTGATAAAACGCTCGGACACTTTGCACTTTCAAGTATCAGTGGGAGTTGAGATTGGATTAGGCCTATAAGCATTTCCCATCATGAACGTAAACTAAAAATATTGTTCATATGATAATTGTTTGGAGTGGCCTTTATATGTTCCTCTCGTGATTCTTTATCTTCAAATTTGTTTCTCATTTTTCATAGGCTTTTAAAAATAAATAAAAATAAATTTCGGCTTTTATATAGGCCTAATAACGCCTTTTCCCAGATCTCGGAGGGTTCAAAGCGCTGTAATTTCGCTGCCATGGTACTTATCACAATCAGATCGCATCATCTAGGCTGGATGCTGCCGAACCTGTCGCAAATCTAGCCGCACTTGGATTGTAACATCCACCAATTATCTTTTCAGCTCCCCAAATTTCATTGGGTGAAGGAAGTTTTTGATAACCAAACGATTTTTGAGAAGCAGGAGGAAACTGGAGATCCCGAAGAAAACCTGCGGGATCGAGATAAACCAAGTTTACATGAGTCTTTGGGCCTTGAAGTTGAACCCGGGACCTCAGTAGTGGTGCAAGGCGAGGAAACAACCGCGCCAACTCGCTCTCCCGAGCCTGACTTTTGTTTTGAACCTGGTCCCATAAGTGTGTCTCTACACGGAGAGACCGTTTAGAAACAAGCAACACACTTTAATCACTCGCAATACAGCTTCCTAACTTCGGAGTCAGGATCGGCTTGCGTTTTAGGCCTGGCGGTTAACCCCCTCCTCAATTTCTGGGATTTGTTAGATTTGTTTTTTTTTAGATTTTTCAATTATTTTAGACTTTGGAATGATTTATGGGTTTTTCATACATAGGCCTATAAATAAGTTTATTAGAGAACAAGGACCACTTCCAAGTCTTTTTGTGGTAGGGCCTACTCTAGGGGGTTTATCCCTCAGAATCTCACATTTGAAAAAAAAAAATAGTGCGTCATCGTTTCCTCGAGTACCTTTTGAAAAGATCGAAAACTGCAGATAATGCTGATTTTACACTGAAAAAAAAACACCTCCCTCCCTCATCAATTCATAAAAATCCTCTGGACGAGAACCAAAATATTAATTTTATACGGCCTAACATAGGCCGCACGCCCGTGAGGTAGGCTAATTAGGCCTAAAGAAATTAAGTCGCATGTCATGGGCTAACCCGAAACATCATTACCTTCTCTTTCCTATCCTCACCAGATATTTCAGAGGAAATATAAGTAAAGAGTTGCTATATCAGAATGCCTCAGTCAAAACAAATGATACACTCTTGCAAACGCCGAGCAGCTAGCACTGACAGCTTAATTGACTTTATCAACATGAAGGCCTAGGCCTAACTTACTTATGTTTCCCCGTTGTTGGCCAATTTTGTAGGCCTAGCTAGAATTTATATATAGGCCTATCATAGAAGTCATTGTAGCTTTGTAATTTATATTAGGCCTATAATATCCTTTTTAATATACTTGTTAGGCCTAAAAGGCACATAAAAGTTCATTGCTGTAAACACGTTCATGCGTTGGTTTAGGACCAAGTCTGGACTATGCAGTGTTGCCATGCAGCGGAAAGGATAACCACTTTGACGTCACAGGGGTTGCCACGAGTCTCTGCACATATGAATTGGGCGGAACGACGCGACATTGGGCGCTTTGTCTTTATTTGCTGATTTGGGGGGTAAAATAAAGGAAAATTGCGTTTATCATTTTAGAAATGGATTCTATATGTTATTAGCTTTATTTTGATACCAAATCATATTTTCTTTCAATGGTCCCTTTAAAAGAAATACAGATTCCTTGGGGAAAATGCGATCGCCATCGGCTGCGCGTAATGAGCACCGTCGAAATAATACTCCACAAATAATCCGTCGCTATTTTATTTTTATAACATGTTATATTCAATTCTGAACTTGCTATATAAACATGCACTAACGTTTTCCTAACATGAATGTCAAAAACATAAGCAGATTATGTCGAAAGGTAAGATTTATTATCACTGATAACGTATATCAGGTCTGTTCCATAACATTAATTTAATTAATCTGAAATCTCTCTCCACAATGTAAGAAAAAAAGAAAGTGTATTAAATTATTTTCATCCTATTATCGTTAAGTGCTTTCTGGTGTTATTCTGCTGTGCAAGATTTTACGATTTTTATTATTAAGCAAAATGGATTAAAATTGTCGCAAGACCTTAATTTACACACATCATCTCCTATTTCCTCAATCTCAATGTAGTTAATGGTAATTACCTGATTTTGACATTACGCCTTGAAACTAAATATTTTCGAGTGTTGGATTGTTTTTACTTTGGTTTATTATGATAGGAAAATTACACCAAATATCAACGAAAGTTAATCAATTTAGAAATCAAACATGGTATTTTCTTTCAAATCTGCCGTAAAGCTAGACGTTGCATAACGCTCGTGTGTCTAGACTGAAGGTAAACTTAAAATGCCGTATAGTGTAATTTTAATACTCGTATTATATCAATGTGATAAAGAAAAATTAACTATTTCAAAAATGGAAATAATGTTGAGTAAAGCGTGAATGTAGTTTCATACGTGCTGGTGATTAACAATTTCTAAAAGTTTAAACTTTCAGCACAGCAAATTTAACTGACCTTGAACTTTCGATGTGCGATACTAGCAATCTTTATCATTATACAATGTTATTACCACAAACAATGTGCAAACTATGTTTACATGAAATTACTTTTATTACGTGTCACAGAATTATCATGATTTGAGAATGCACAACGTGTAAAATATAATATTTGAACACTCCGGCAATCACAACATTATGCATTGTTAGAAAGAAATAATTATCAAGCACGAATCACGTGGCTCCATTTTAAACGCATATTGACCTTAAAAACAAATAAATAAAAAACAGCCGTCTCTCACCACGCGATATTCAAACTTCCCGGGCACTGAAATTGCCTGTGGCAATGACGTCCCAGTAACATAATGAAGGCTTGCGACAATTGAGCACAAATAACCCTGACGCGCGAATTTTGAATATCGCATGTTGAGAGACGACTGTTTTTATTTTATTATTTAGGCAATATGAGTTTGTTTTAAATAAAACCATGTGATCCGCGCTTGATAATTGTTTTTCTAACATACGAAACACAGCATTGTGAGTCATGTTTTATATTTAATATACACGTCTCTTTCCAACTGCTTAGGTGGCCGAGTGGTAAAGACATGGATTTATAAACAATGAAGTGATCAATGGTGCCAGTCACATTGAAGCCGCGGAAACTACTTTTCTTTTCATAATGCATGATTGTATTCCGAAATTAGTTATTTGTCGGTAAATCATATATATGAACCCTTCTAATAGCTCGGATAGCGACGTTTTCAAGTATTTTCGTGGGACTGAAAGCACATCAGACATATTGAATTGCAGTTTGAATACGAGGAATGTTTTTCTGATATCACACAGAAGATCTACATAGGTCTTGCTCGGCCGCCCCACACTTCTTTTGCCGTGACTGGGTTTCCACAACACTAAGTCTGACACCACCTGCCCTGTACTTCTTAAACAGTGACCAGCAAATTGTAGTCTTCTTTTCTTGATTTTATCAGTTACCTTTGGAGTTCTCCATACAGTTTTTTATTTGTGGTATGTGTCCTCCAGCTTATATCAAGAGCTGATGCAAGTAACCCGTAAGCAAAACAAAGTTTGTGATCAGAACCACCTACCTACCTGCCTACATGTTATACAAAAAAAGCCAGGTACACCAACTTGATGTGGGGAGCAAAACAATGAAAAGATCGTTTTCGAGCAGATAAACTGCCCTTCCTCCAGGACAAACAACAAAAATATATTACAGCAAGTGATTGAACTAGCTATATGTGGGTAGCAACTAGCAAGCATCACAAATTAATCAAATAATACAGCAAGTAATATAACTTAGATAACAAGCAAAATATCAAAACCACTGGAGCCATTAAAGTAGCGACTCTACAGCAAGATCGCTCTCTTTCTTTCTGCTTTAATTACCGCATACGCTTTGCAAAAGCCTTCTTGCGCGTTGCTAAAAAGCGAGAGAAACAGAAATGCACATTTTGCGTATGCGTTTGCAGGGACAACCTAGTTTTGGTAGCAACATGGCGGATCCGTGCAAATGACGATGCATATGTGCAAGTGATGTCATTATTTTTAATAATGACCTTTGGATGGCCTTCCGTCTCAATTTTTTTTACATTTTAACTGTTGTGACAACCTCAACTTTGGTCAAAATTGAACAAATCATATAGCTACGATGGCTCATGTAAATAACAGAAGAAGAATCCGATAAACTGAACAGAAACAGAACCTTAGCATTAAAATGCACCTTAAATGATGCGCATTGGTTAAGTAGTACGCAGTACTAAAATATGGACACTCCTAATTGCTTTAGCAGAGATATTTATCCCTCATTTCACTAGCTAATTCCAAGACGTGAAATCTGTCACATTAAGTCTGAACTCAAGATGCCTGTCAGGTCCATTGGCCAAGGCAATTAAACACTGGCTAATCGTATACCGGGGAACATTGGCATTGGACATCACAGCACAGTAAAGATCAATTCGATATCTGGAATAAAGTTCGATTCTAAAGAGAATGTTTCTAGAAATAAGTTGTAAGGGCGTAGTAGAAAGTTTCATAGGTGTATTATTTGCCGCCATTTAAATCATTTAATGCTCGGATGTGACATATGATTTGTAAGCCTCCAATGCACAAGCAATTTTATACAAGAGTTCCAGCGATTTTGTAATGATTAAGAGAATAAAGTTCGATTCTAAAGAAAAATGTTTGTATAAATAAGTTGTAAGGGCGTAGTAGAAAGTTTCACAGCTGTATTATTTGCCGTCATTTAATGCTCGGATGTGACATATGATTTGTAACCCTCCAATGCACAATTTGCACAAGCAATTTTATACAAGAGATCCCCCTGTTCTGTAATGATTAAGAGATTTATCTGTGTTTTTAGCGTGGATAAAGTTAAAACCCTTTGTTGTAGACATTGCATTAGTGATAGCAACTTTGTCACAAAATGGGTTATGAATTTCTTTTTAAAAACACAAATTTGCATTTATAATACTTTCAAAAAGACTTTGGTAAATAGTCTGCGAGCAACTTATTTGCATTTTTATGAGAATATTTATCGCTATATTTATTTATATCTCAATTTTAACAATTGTGCAAATATGATACATTACATAAAGTAATTCACAGAAAGTTACGATATCATATCATACGAATAACATGAATTTATTTATAAGTTTAGAAATACGATGCAAGATGGTTTCTTATGTAATTCGATCTCAGATCAACTTTTTCTCTCAGTATTCAATGCAGTATATCCACTCAATTTCAGCTAGAATGTGTTTAGTACCAATGTTTAAATAATTGTTGAATGATAGAAAAGTTTGAATCTATATATATTTCCTGAAAATTTAGTGGTTTGTTTTTGCAACGTGTTTTTTTTAAACCTACAATTTTACCTCCTTAAGGCATCTACTACATCAGGTAGCATCCTTTACTCACACTGGTTTGTTACTGTTTATTTCGGATGCATCAGAAGGATAAATTGTGAAATCCTCTACTAGATGTTTGCAAAGTCATTTAATCCTCAACTAGATGTTTGCAATTATCACATGATACCCTGTACGCTTTGCTTCAAGAAAACACATGTAACATTTGCCATTTCATCTGATATTTGAGAAATATCAAGTGTTCATTTTATACATCATTAAATATCGGGAAAGCATTTTGTTAAGGTAAAAAAAACTTTTTGTGTGGTTATTTCCTTACTATTTGCCTAACCTAATACATATTGACATTGCTTCAATTCTCGCTATTCACAATAAGGGCGCCGCCAGCGGTTTGCGATGTAATCGTGATGTATCATGGGAAAAGGTCGACATCCAAGTCCGCGCAATACGAATATTACCATGCTATTACATAGGTACACGTGACAATATTTTTTAGTTTGTCAATAAAACGGTATTACACGCAAATCGATAGAGAAAAAATGAATTGTGCACATTTCAAATCACATTATTTAGTATTATTGCATATCGATTCGCGTGTAACACCTTTATTTTGACAAACTAAAAATATTGTCACGTGTTCCTATGTAATAGCATGGTAATATTCGTATTGCGCGGACTTGATGTCGACCTTTTCCCATGATACATCACGATTACATCGCAAATCCGCTGGCGGCGCCCTTATTGTGAATAGCGAGAATTGTGGGATGTAATAATTATATTAAGTTTGAATAAAAATGGCTTCATTATTTTATGTTTGATCGCAGTCACTGAAACAAATGCAAATCATTTGATAATGTACCACGTGGGAAGTTCCTGCTATCTAAGTGCTTAATATTATACAAATAATGAATGTTTATGAGTGCAATGGTAAGAATATTTTCATGAGTTGAAAAATGGAATGTTCCATTCAACGAAGCGAAGCTGAGTTGAATGGAACATTCCATTTTTCAACGAATGAAAATATTCTTTCCATTGCACGAATGAAAAACATTCATTATTTGTTTTATATAACATCTAAATAGATCTTTGTTATTTGATTTGTTGATTGTAATGGCTTTGCAGGAGTTAAAATATTGTACGAATCGTAGACAAATATGGCTTTTTTTAGCAATACATTCTTGTATCACCAAAAAATAAGCTATTCAAAAGTATTATTTTAAGGGTCTATTATTATTTATACCAGGCGTTTGCTACGCAGTAAAATAGAATTTAAGCTTACCTAGCCACCGGGCCTAACCAATGCGTATTGTAAGCTTACCTTTTCACTTTTCTTGTTTTCTACTTTTTCTTTCCCCAAAGAAAAAAAATTCGGAATATGGCTATTCGCGGCTTTCCTTGTAGATGTGGATTATATTTCTTCAAAAATATTCATCCAGAATTGCCGCAAATTAAGTTTGTTGTTTTAAATATCCCGTAACACGGTAGGGCCTATGCTATGCATACTGTTCGCCGATCGGACTGAAAAAAACACACCGTGTAATCTAGCCGTGCAATAGAACGTACGGAATATAACGAAAATGCACAGTGCATATAACGAAAATGCACGGCGCATATAACCAAATTCCACGGTAGTGACGTAGGCCGTAAAATAGTTTATTTATTGAATGACATGTGACCAACAATCAACCAATCAAATGACAAGGATCTACTTAGGTGTTATATAATATCTTATTTTATACCGCTCAGTATTTTACTTCACAAATTATCTAAAGCAAAGTAGTTTGTTGTAATTGGAGTATTTTGCAATCGCTATGAACGGTAGCTTTCTGCATGATGGTAGAGTGTTGGCGATATAACCATTTTGTTTCGTTTTTAGCTTTCTTAACAATTTATTAACTGATTTGTGAATAAAATTGTTTCATGTGAGGCACAAATAATATATGCAAGGGTCACATTATTTAGGATCAAATAATTATTTTCTGTCGTTTTTTCTTAGCAAAAATTACTTATTTTTGGGCTTTATATTTTTGTACAACCATGAACACGTTGATTTTATTAGCGGATTTTTGTTTATATTTTCCATGGCACATTATGATAATATCATAGTGACACAATATAGAAACTGCTGCTACTTATAAAAAGATGGAAGAGATCAAAACCAAAATGTAGCATTTTGTTCAACAATCCAACTCCCTGCTTAGACAAAACGTGGATGACATTAAGCGAGGATTAATAATAATAATACCGGGTAATAATAATAATAATAATAATAATAATAATAATAATAATAATAATAATAATAATAATAATAATAATAATAATAATAATAATAATAATAATAATAATAATAATAATAATAATAATAATAATAATAATAATAATAATAATAATAATAATAATAATAATATGGAAATTTATAACGCGCAAGTATCCGTCAGAGCCGCTCACTGCACAACAACAGGGATATGGCCACAAAGGGGAACATGATGAACAGAGCAAAATACAGAAAATATACAAAATACCATATTAAGAAAAACATTCTACATTACAAGTCATCAGCAAAAGCGATATTAAACAGATGTGTTTTTAACAACGATTTAAAAGAGTCCAAAGTAGTACAGTTTTTATGTGAGTTGGTAGATTGTTCCAAAGTTTAGGATCACAAATGACTAAAAAACGGTCGCCAAAAGAGTTGCTAGATCGTGGTTCCTGAAGAAGATGAAGATTGGCTGAACGAAGTTCCGTGCGCCCAGGTATATAAGTGTGCAAGAGTTCAGAGATATATGTCGGTGCAAGTCCATTTAGTGATTCGAAAACAAAAGTGAGAATCTTAAATTCAATGCGTAGTTCAACAGGCAGCCAGTGCAAGTCAATGAGAATTGGAGTGATGTGCGAAGGTTTCTTTGTGAGCGTGATGAGGCGAGCGGCAGTATTTTGAACCAATTGCAGACAACGAAGTTATGATTGTGGAAGAACGTACAAAAGAGAATTACATGTGTCCAAAGCCAGATATTATAAGAGAATGAAAAATGAGTTGAGTTCCTTCTGTTGTGAGATATTTGCGTATCTTGCCGATGTTACGGATTTGATGATAGGCGGCTTTGAGAGAAGATGCAACTTGCAGTTTATGAAACATGTCGGAGTCAAAGATGACACCCAGATTTCGTGCATCACAAGATGGTGTAATTTGCGATTCTCCGATGACAATATTACTAATGATGGATTTAGATTTCTGATGTTTTGTGACGATGATGAGAAATTCGGTTTTGGTGTCATTGAGTTTAAGAAAGTTTACACGCATCCACAGTCTGATATCCTCGATGCCAGAAATACTTTGAGAAGAATCACAGGTCCTTCAAATCAAGAATATTTGAGAAAGTGTGTCAAAATTCAAGTTCTAAGTCAAGTTTAATATTCTTTTTAATAAGTAAACGTAACATTGTAGACATTATTAACGATCTTGCATCTTTTCTTGTATCAATAAAAATGGATTGTCGTTAATAAGATGATCATAGGAAAGCGAACTGATTTATAGGACCTTGGTGAATTCCGAGCATTTCAACCAAACAAACGATTAAAAAACAGGAAAAAATGAAAAGTAAGGCAATTACGATACATTTATCTCGAAGGTATCTGTTGTCACGTTATTGCCGTTTGCTTTCAGCATAAATCACTTCAATTTCCCTTGTGATCGTGAAATAGATAATGCTCAAAACTTCTATAGACAATTGTGACAAATGTTTTCCCATAGATATTCATTATTGCCAATAATAAATTGGCAATATACTTCAGGCAAAATATTTTTAATAAATTACTGAGTTTGGCGAATTGGTAAGGCTAAAAACTTCTACGGTTTATATTATTTTGGTAAACGGATTTTTGCGTTGCGTAGAGTAAGGTTGTCCGCACCCAATAAAATTTCAAATTTTGTTTTTGTTTACGTTAATGGTGTCAAATAATGTTAATTAGTTTTAAAAGCACTGAAAGCTCCCTGCGAGCTAAAACTTTTCACGCCAACACAATACACTAATGTTGACATAGCCTGAAATAGGCCTTCTGTCCTGTCATCGGTGTGAAGATATTATGCCTGTAGTCTGGATACGGTCACTGAATTACCTAAATGTATTATACCTTAAGCAATCACACAGTATTATATAATACCAGAGACTGTGTATGAACACCTAATTAGTCACACATCAATAATGTCAACATTTACTCAAAAGGGTGAAATTTCCTTTTTGGAGGTCAAGATTGTCAACATCTCATACTGTCCTTGTTGGAGGTTGCCAACATGAACATCCCATACCTATAATAGGGGCTGTTGGTGTAGCAAAGTGAGCAGGATATTGCAGTATAATTATGTTAATTATAATATGATCCAATTGTCTATTTGCCTTACCAAAGCACTGAATTTTATTTAGTGAGCCTGCTCTGCTTTGTGGTAATGCTATTTTCTCAGCATTGTATGATCATAACTTTATATGAAACATAGTAAGGAAATGTGAATTGCACAGTGGTATAGCCAGGACTTTTTCAGAGGGAGGGGGGTGGGCAAGGCAAATTTCATGAGGGGGGCAAATTGTCACAAATGGGCTAAAAAGTAAAAAGTACAACAAAGTTATCCTCAATGGGCTAACAAATAAATAGTACCACAAATGCATACAAATCTTAAATATCAGGTCAGCCAGCACAGCACAGGGCGCCAAGAGGGAAGTGAATAAAATTGTGTTCATCTGCTCAGTGATGTAGCAAGGACTTTTGCAGGGGGCAGCAAGGTACATATCAAGGTGGGGGACAAACTTGGACGAACATGGTAAAAAGTGGGCTAAAAGGTACAACAAATTTTTCCAAAATGGGCTAAAAAGTACTGTATAAACAAATGCATTAAAATCTTAAAAATCAGTGGCGGCCAGTATCCCACAGGTGCAAGACTTCTCACGGTGGATATGATATGGTGGCAAGAAGACTTGCTTCGATCATGATCTAATTGCAATTTCAAGCCATTGATTTATATTTATATTTATATGGAAAAGATACTAAATATTATATGTGACTCCTCGCCACAACTGAGCCCGGATGTCGCCAATCATCATTTTTGAGATATTCAACCAACATATTCTGCTTGAAATTAGCTTTAAAATGATGTATATCATGTCTATAGTACTTGACATTTAAGTAGTGAAAAATCAATAAAACAGTCAATAAATCCTTTCTTTCCTATTGTTTATTGTTAAGTTCGATGGAGCATATCTCAATAGTGGCACTGGCGACATCCGGGCTCAGTTGTGGCGAGGAGTCACATATTTCTAAATGATAATCTCCTCTCATACCGTTAATCACATCGAATAAAACATTTAGATGTACACAAAATATACAAAATTTACCAACTGCGAAAGACGGGTGACCACTAGTTAAATGAAATTGGCAAGTTCAACGTATTCACAATCCAATTACTTATGTTCAATAATTAAAATAATGGATGGGTAACCTCAAAGGATCTATTCATATTCACATGAAGGTTATATCTTACCATACATTTGAGTTAAGGAGAGCATTCTGAATGTTTGAGAATAATTTCCATATGTATAACCATATTATTTCTTGATCTGATTTCCCCACTTCGGTGTATCTGTAAACGGAAGTCGCCTTTGGTCATGAATATTAAGAGAAAATGTCTTTGCTTTAAATATGACATCTCATACTTTGATGTGAGATGTAAATGTTGATTTCATGTGGCATTTAGTAAACTCATTATTTTATTTATCATACATATTTTTATAAATTATTTGTACTCGTATAGTTTAACTGTCGTGTTTAATAATATGAATGGTTACATTTGATAACGGGAAACATTATTTTTAACAAGCCATGGATTAGATTATGTGAAGATGAATCACCACTTTTGAGTGTTTCTTTCTTTAGATTTTGGTATAATTATTACTGATTACAAATCTATGAAATAGGTATTGATATTGCTTCAATCTATCGAAAGTGATAACTACATCAAGTTTTAAATGAAGCATCTAAACATAAGTCAATTCTGTTTTGGGGATAAATGGTAGCCCTGAAAAGGACGTTTGGTTTGTCTCTGGTTCTTCTGAAGTGAGCATACCGTGCTGCTCTGCCCTCTATCTGGTTGCCTCATTGACGAATACAGGTTTCACGTGCGCCGAATGCAGCAGTAATACGGTTGCGAAGATGTTGGAAGTGAGCTGGTGATCCTCGCTCATAGGGAATGCGTTCCAAGCCTTATGCTATTATCTTCCCATGTCATTAACCGCGTGTTTCATTTTAATCTTGATGTAGCCAAACCTCATCCGCGGACAGAGTGAAAAACGTGTTCTTTAAAAGAGCATTATCTTCAAAAATTGTGAGCCGATTGAAATAATTGCTTTGGTTTATTAAAGCTAACAATAAAAGGTTTCTTATTAACATATCAAAATATATTTGATAAACTTTTCACCTTTCAGAAATATGAGAAAATGCGGGCGCAATAAGGGTTCTGGTTTGTTTTTGTTTTGTTTTGGGGGGCCATCCTGTACAACACGGGCGACATCATTGTTTTAAGCAAAACAACGATCAGTCCCGTTGTTGCTATGCGCCTCCGATTGGTTCAAATTACGAGTAACACGTATTGCGTCAACGCGCACATTCTGAACCGTGTTATATCGTGTCATAGCCGTTATTGCTAGCCTGAACAGAGACCTGGAGAAAATGAGGATATGGGCAGACATATGGAAGGTGACCTTCGAGCCATCAAAATGCAAGGCAATGGCAATATCAAGAAAAAAGAAACCAACCAACCTAGATCTTCTGTTTGGCACGACCAAACTGGCTGAGAAGTAGGAGCTGGAGATTCTGGAGTCACAGTCGACAGAAAGCTGATCTGGACAAAGCACAAGCAGGACGTAAGCTGGGCGCTCTGAAGAGAGTTGCAAATAAACTTGATGGCAGAGGCAGAGCAACCGTTTACAAGGCTCAAGTTCGCAGTGTGGTGGAATACGCCTCACTGTCTTGGATGAGTGTCAGCGCCACCACTCAAGGATTACTAGACTCTATCCAGAGAATGGCCCTTCGAATCATATGCGTGAGAGAAGAGGAAGCAAATACAGAGCTGAACATCACCTCTCTCCATCAAAGACGTCAAGTGGCTACAGCAACAGTCCTCTACCAAAAGTTGTGTGACCAGTTTAAATTTACCTCAACATAGTTTAAGTTTGTTTTAAGTGCTCAAAAGAGATGAGAAAAAGTCACACGTAAGTTGAAATTAGCTTTTGCTTAAATTGATTACGGAAATGTTTAAGTGAATTAGATTCCTTAAATTGATTTTCTAGTGTATTCCAAAGATGGGTACCACTAGTACGAACAGAATGGTCCGAAAATGTTTTCTTATTTTAGTTAGATTGTAGTTGTTACAATGTCTTGTCGAATAGTTGTGGATATCAGACCGTTTCTTAAAGTAATATTTAAACGAGGAAGGTAGCTCATTCACGGAAAAAATGGGTGCAGTATGACTTTTGTAATGACTATTAGAAATTGCCCTTATTGCCCACTTTTGAAGCTTGACAAGTTTACAAACAGAGAAAGAGGCTAACGCATCATACACTGGAACATGGAAACATTCAAACATTACAAACTAGCGCACGAGATCAAATTAATGATGCTTAATCGTTATTCTTAATATTTCAATATACAGGGGAGAGAAGAATTACGCATTGCACACTAGCACATTTAAACATGAATTTACAAATGGAAACATAACATGCATAGGCAGATATACCAGAGTAAAAACTCCGGACATACCTGCCTGTGCGGGGACTTGAACCCCAGACCTCTCGCTTGTCGGGCGAGCGCTCTACCACTGAGCTACACAGACTGTCCCTGACAAGTTTGTCTAAATAGGATTTAAGTATTTCCCCAGATAAGTATACCATAGTTCAAATACGGTAAAATAAGGGTACAGTAAAGAGTGAATAAAATACGGTTGGGGACAAAGTGTTTAAGTTAATTTATTACACCGATGTTTCTAGCAATTGTTTTGGACACACAATGAAGTGTTGTTCCATGTAAGGCACTCGTCAATTAACACAACTGGGAATTTGGTATGTTTAACTCTCTCCAAACAGGTATTGTCTAAAATTACATACATATCAGATTTATCAATATTTGATACCATATGCGATGTTCCAAGAAACATATAGTTCGTTTTGCTAGCATTAACTGATAATGTGTTAGCTTTGAACCAATTGTTAACTTCTTTTAGTTCTTCATTTATCAGATTGATTTGATTTTTAATGTTGGGATGCGAATACAGAATAGTTGTGTCATCAGCGAACAGGATCAAATCTAGTACATTTGAAGTGTTATTTATATCATTTACATAAAGTATACAGAGTAGAGGGCCTAGTATCGACCCTTGGGGAACACCGCAGATAATATCTCTATGTTCAGAGTCACATGAATGATAAGAAACATGTTGTTTCCTATTACATAAATAGCTTATAAACCATTCTAATGCAATTCCACGAAATCCGTAATGTTCCAGTTTGTGCAGAAGTATATTATGATCAATGGTATCAAATGCTTTTGATAAGTCAAGAAAGATATTGTAGTTTCGTTTGTCTCAACGGCATTGTTGATCTTATCAACAAGTTGTAAAATTGCCATATATAATATAAATTTGCACCCAACATAATTTAAATTCAATTTAAAATCATCAACCTTAAAACTTTAAGTGTGTGAGCTTTATTATGCTCTGGCTAATCGTTTGTTGGGAAAAATTGGCATGGGACATTAAAGCAACGCCCAAATATTTGATATCCAGAATACAGAAAGGTTTTCCTATAATAAGTTTTATGTGCGTAGTAGAGCTCAGTCATGCCGCATATGA
This sequence comes from Amphiura filiformis, assembly GCF_039555335.1. Classification (NCBI taxonomy): domain Eukaryota; kingdom Metazoa; phylum Echinodermata; class Ophiuroidea; order Amphilepidida; family Amphiuridae; genus Amphiura; species Amphiura filiformis. The sequence continues at coordinate 58,932,551 of NC_092642.1, forward strand.
CTTGGTAAGCCTATAATGCACAATTTTTCCAAGCAATTTTATGAAACAAATCCCTCTGTTTTGTAATGTTTAAGAGATATGTCTGTATGTTTAGCGTGGGTAAAAGTTAAACCCCTTTGCTGTAGACAATTGCATTGGTTGTACCATCTTGGTTATAAAATGTGTTATGAAACTCCTTTCATAAACATAGTTTTGCATTTAAATGCTTTCGAAACCACTTTGGTAAACAGGCCTGGATAAGACTAATTTCCATTTTTATGAGAAAATTCATCGCAGTAATTGTACAAATATAATATATCGCATGTCTTTATAGAAAGTTGAGATATCACCCAATTTAACGAGTGAATTTAATAGATTTAGAAGTTTAGAAGTGGTTTGTTATATAATTTGGTCTCTGATCGCTCAGTAATCACTGCAGTAAATCCACTCAATAGCTGTTAGAATGCGTTTAATACTAATGTTAACATTAAAATTAAAATCCATATATCTTAAACTTTAGCGGTTTATTGTTTCAACTTGTTTGATTAAAACAAACCAATGGTTTTTACCTTATATTGTTATCTCCAACATCTCATAGAGCCTCCATAGCTTCCTTAACCAGTTACTATTGGTGTCGGATATATCAGAAAAGGATAAGTCGTGAAATCCTCAACTAGAATTTTGTAAAGTCATTTAATCCTCAATTAGATCGTTGCAATTATCATAAGATATCCTGTATACTTGCTTTGAAACGAAACCTGTAACTTGTATCAAAACAAAGGAATGCGATAATATTGTCAGTATCATTTCATATTTGAGAGATATCAAGTGTTCAATTTCAATATCATTGAGGTATTGACATTACTTCGATCTATCAACTTTATGTAATAACTATATCATGGTTTAGCTTCATTGTTAAAATTCGCAATCACTGAAACAAATGCAAACCATTTTACAATGTACCGCGTGGGAAGTTTTTACTACCTAGGCACCTCAGTATGTTGTACCATAGAACTTAACAAATCTTCGAAAGCAAAGAAGTATTTTGCAATCGTCTGTGAGAGGAAACTTTCTGGTATAGAGTAAAACATCATGTTTTCATGTTTTCACAAATTAACTAATTTTCAACAGTTAACCCCAGTAGAGTTTCCATTTGGCTTGGAATATAACTCGGAATTACCATCAAATGACGTAGAATAATACCTCTGGGCCATTCCGTTGCATTTAGTAAATAAAATGAATTTTGTTCTTTAAAAGCAAAACTCCAACAAATGGTATCTATGATCAAACAATCTTTTTTTTTCATATTTGCACATGAATAGACAATATTCGTGACAATATGTTCAGTACTAAACACGGACTTCACCAGAGTTTAATTACCACAATTTCACTAGTTAATTTCAAGACGTAATATTTTGATATAAAATTGGATTGATTGAGCCCATATTTATTGGTCGAGCTCTGAGTTTTATAAAATATTGACGAGGCGTAGTCGATTCCAATATTTTAAAACTCATAGCGAGACCAATAAATATTGGGCGTAAAGCATCCAATTTTATCATTATTATGTTTTGGATCTAATATTTTCACAAGATTCATATTTTCCAAGATTCATCAAAACATAATATAGTCCAAAAAGTTATTTTTTAGTTAAAACAAGCAGCCAGTATCTGTACTCTTAAATTCTTTTTTAAACCACACTAAATGAGGTTAAACAGGTTTTGTTGAAATTTGTTGAAAATTAAAGAAACGGTGATCTAAAGTAGGCTATCAAGTATGATGTTGATAACATCCCGGTTCAGTATGCTGTTGAGGTAAAGAACAAGTTTGAGCAGTTAATGAAAGTGAACGAGGAGGAACAGACACCAAATGAACTGTGGGAGAACATAAAAGAAACAGTCAAGAATATAGCCAAGAAATACATCCCGAAGAAAAGGAGAAGAAAGCAACCCTGGATATCACAACACACACTGGATTTAGCTGACAGCAGGAAAGAAGCAAAAGCAGCTGGTGATCAGAATAAAAGGTCACGACTGAACAAGGAGGTGCTAAGAGTGTAAAGGAAGATAAGAGGAACTTCATCGAGAGAAAAAGTCAGGAAATGGAGAGATGTAAAGGTGATTCGAAAGCAGCCTTTGGCATAGCAAAGGAGTTAACAAAGAAGTGGGTTTCAAGAATGGATGTAATAAATGATGCAAATGGCATTACGCTAACTGAAAGTGACGATATCAAGAAAAGGTGGGTGTAATGTGGCACCAAATTGTTTGAGGCACAAGACGAACAAGTGTATACTCGCGGTGAAATTATGGAAGAGAAGCCGCCACCACTTCGATCAGAAGTGGATCAAATGAAGAATGCAAAGTCATCTGGTATTGATGAACTTTGACTTTTCCCCCTATACTTTTTCTGAATCCTTATGACGAGAGTGATACATTAGTATGTTTTAGCAAGATTTGACCAAATTTGAAATTTCACCCCTGCATAAGCGGCCATTTTGGATTCATGTAAATTAGGCACTGTTCCACTGCTTGGATTTTCGGGGACTTTTGATATGTTTTTGTGTGATGTTTTGGAAAATGGAAGCATGCAAAATGGATTCTGTTGCAGTTAGTGGTTGGTATTTTTTTTTTATTTGACTAGCCTAAAATCTAAGAAAGGAAGGAAATCAAAAGTTGCACTTAGTTTTAATGTGCTAATCAATGACAAGCACGGCGCTAGTTATCTTGTTCGAGAACTCTTTGTGTACAAATCAATATGGTATGCAATGGAGCAAACTACAACTTTTGAATACTAAGTATGCACCTTCCTTTGTTTTTCGGATCATCGTGTCTTTATATCCTAAATGAGTTCAACGAATGAGGTCTTAAAAGCTAAAAGACGCATCTGTAGGCTGCTGGTTCCAGTTATGACATATCTGTCTTTGTTCAGTATATACAGGGGTGAACATAACTGGAACCCTAATTCTTTTGCGCACTGTAGAGGCTGAGGCTTTGATATAAAATTGGATCGATTGAGCCCATGTTTATTGGTCGATCTCTGAGTTTAAAAAAATATTTGACGAGGCGTAGTCGATTCCAATATTTTAAAACTCATAGCGAGACCAATAAATATTAGGCGTAAAGCATCCAATTTTATCATTATTATGTTTTGGATCTAATATTTTCACACACTTGGATTCATCAAAACATAATATAGTCAAAATTAAAACAAGCAGCCAGTATCTGTACTCTTAAGTTCTTTTTTTAAACCACATTAAATGAGGTTAAACAAATTTTGTTGAACAGATTTTGTTGAAATTTGTTGAGAATTAAAGAAATTGTGATCTAAAGTAGGCTATCAGGTATGATGTTGATAACATCCCGGTTCAGTATGCTGTTGAGGTAAAGAACAAGTTTGTTAAAAGAAAATCGAGGCCTAATTGTTCTTTCTTCCTTCCATTAGGCCTCCTAGTATTTGAATTTTATTTGCATGAAAAGAAAAAGCAAGAAAGAAAGAAATGCAAAAATAGGGAAGACAAGAAAACAAATGAAGACACAGGATAAGAAATCACATTTTGATGAATTTTAGCTCTTATTGTACTCATTTCGAGATGTTCGAGTCATATTTTGATTCATTACGATCCATTTTCATCCTTTTCGATCCGTTCCATCCTTTTCTCATCCGTTTCCATCCATTTCCATCCTTTTCCATCCATTTCCATACGTTTCGATACGTTACTAAATTTACAACTACCCCTTAGTTTTAATGTGCTAATCAATGGCAAGCACGGCGCTAGTTATCTTGTTCGAGAACTCTTTGTGTACAAATCAATATGGTATGCAATGGATCAAACTACAGCTTTTGAATACTAAGTATGCACCTTCCTTTGTTTTTCGGATCATCGTGTCTTTATATCCTAAATGAGTTCAACGAATGAGGTCTTAAATCTAAGCTAAAAGACGCATCTGTAGGCTGCTGGTTCCAGTTATGACATATCTGTCTTTGTTTAGTATATACAGGGGTGAACATAACTGGAATTCTTTTGCGCACTGTAGAGGCTGAGCTCATGACGCCTGTCAGATCCATTTACGAAATCAAAAAACACTGTTTAATCGTTTGAGAGGAAAAGTTAATACCAATTAATTCTGCAATTTGATATCTGGAAGAAAGTATAATTCTAAAGAAAACTTTTTTTGAAATAAATTTTAAATGGGTCGAAGCTGATTTCACGGGTGTATGGGTTTTCAGCATTAAAGTCATTTAATGCTGGGATTGATGCAGTAAATGACTTTGAAAGCATATAATGTACAATTTGCTCCGGCAATTTGATAGTAAATCTTCCTGTTCAGCAAAGTTTAAGAGATTTTGTTTGTATTTAAACCATTTTGCTCTAGAGAATTACATTAGTTGTACCATCTTTGTCGCTATATGATTTATGAATTTCTTTTGAAAAACGTAATTTAGAATTTAAATCCTTTCGAAATCACTTTAGTAAAGAGGCCAGCATACGAGTTATTTGCATTTTGATGAGAATATTTATCGCTGTATATCATGTATATGCATGTATTTGTGACTCTTTTCAACAATTGTTCAATTATGATATGTATAATCTACATAGAAAGTTAAGACATCATTCATACGAATGGAACAGATTTAAAAGTTATATATCAGTAATCAATACAATAAATCTATTAAATCCCTGTTGAAATGTGTTTAGTACCAACGTTTAAATGATTGTTAAATGTAAGAACAGTTGAAATACGTATAGGATATTTCCTTTTCGATATCATTAGATATCGGGGAAGCATTTTATGAAGGTCACAAATCCCTTTATGTGCTTCATTCCTTACTTTTGGCTAATTTACTGTTTGCATAACCTATAAAATACCGCAACGTACTGGTATTGGTTCGATCTTCAGCTTGAATAAAATTTAATGAATTTCAGTGGCGTACCGTGGCCGCCCCAACCCCGGGGGGCTGAAGAAGAAACAATTTTGCCGCCCCTTCTTTAACAGCCCGAAAAGGTTGACCCAATTTTTTTCACGGTCGTTTGAAAAAGTGAAGAGCAAAAAAAAAAAAAACAACCTTTTTTCAAATTCTCTTATGCTTTTTCAAATTTTTGCGCCCTTTTTTATTTGCTAATTCGTTTTGCCGCCCCATTCATTTTGGCCGCCCCTGTTTTTGCCGCCCTTCTTCTTCCACCGCCCTTCGTTTTTGCCGCCCCTACTTTGACCCCGGGGCTGGCGCCCCAAAGCCCCCAAAATACGCGCATGAATTTAATGGATTTGGAAGAACGTCGAAAATTGGTTTCTTATTTAATTCTAATCACCGTTTTTGCTCAATACAATAAATCCAGTCATTTTCTGAATGTGTTTAGTACCAATGTTCAAATTGTAATATTAGAACAGTTAGAATCTGTATCTGTTGATGTCCCCTGTGTAATTTACTTTGATCATTTAACTTTATTTACAATTTAAAGCTATTTTATGAGAGAGATGAGGGACGGGAATTACATTCCATTCAAGAGTTTGTGTATAAAGACATATTAGAGCAGTCCTGTTTTGATCAGAAAAACGAATTCAAACAAATTCAATCATATCTATTTTGGACTTGGAAATCCCCATGAATCTCAATGTGGCCATTGTATTGCATCATGTAGGAAAAATAGCTTGGAATTTCCAGTTTACCACTATGGAATATATATAAGAAAGACAAGGGATAGTTTCTCTTGGCAGTTCTGAGTTAGAAAGTGGTTAGGCTTTCTAATGTGTTATCTATGTGACTTAAAAATTATATGTGATCCAGTCAATTTGAATAGCCAATAATGCGCTATTATTCAGCAATATTTTTAGTGCAACAAAGTGTTCTTCTCTTCCCAAAAGGGGAATATTATTCTTCTGTCGACTTGTTGAAGTCTGGTGTGCAAAAAAAACCACATCTGTCAAATAAAGTGGATCAATGCAGAAAAAGCCTGTTACCTGGAGAAAGAGGGTGATTGGTGAAAACAGTACCATTTTGGAGGTTGTTATCAGTGCGAGGATTTATACGCAAAGGATTTATGAATTCAAGTGTATAGTGGACTTCGCTGAAAAGTGAATCAGAATTATACATCAGTCATCCGGTACATTGTGTGTAACAAACTTTGTAATCAACAAAAAGACGACTGCCGGTTAAGTAGTATTATTAGAGTGATTTGTATTAAGTGTATGCTTTTATGTTATGTGAAAAACCACATTATCACTCATATTATACCTTTCATTAAATATTCAGACATAGTGACGTAATATGGATACTGTTGGTACTTATTTTTCTATAAAGATACAAGAGACTCATGGGTAAACTTCTAACCAAATAGTTTATAACAGTATATGACATGTTGTTCAACAATCCAAAGAGTCGCAACTGAGGTGCAACTCCCTACCTAGACGAATTAGAGTTAGCTGAGTTTAATTCGGACTTTAACATCAGGAGTTTTGAGAAACATCAAGCTAAGAATGATGAGATGAAAACAAGAAATGATATCTACTATACTAATGAAAAATATTGGTATTTATTGGTACATTAACCTAGAGTTTACAACCAAACAAACGGTAAAAAATTGAATCAAATTTAGTGTAATGCAATTATGATACATTTATCTCGAAGGTATCTTTTGGCATATTATCTCTTCAAGGTCCCTTGAGATCGTCATAATACGCAAAACTTCTTCAAACAATAATGTGAGAAATGTTTTCCCAAAGATATTGCTACAGCATTCAGTATAGTAAATAACAACTTGGCAACCGACTTCAGGCAAAATATTAAAAGACATTTGCAGTTTGAACGAATTCACAATCCAATTACTTGACTGTTCAATACTGTGGTTAAAATAATAGATGAGTGGCCAAACCTCAAAGGATCTATTCATTTACCCATAAAGGTCATGTCTTACCCTACATTTGTTTGACATTCAGAATGCTTGAGAACATTTTTCATTTGCGTAACCAGATTATTTCTTCAAATAATTTTTCCACTTCATTATCTCTATTACAGAGTCTCTCTGAAAGAACTTTACAGTCAATAATTGTAATGTTTTAGTATTGTAACTCCCCGAATGTATGTCATTTATGTAATTGTATGCCTATAATAAGACAGCTTTTATATATTTTCTTGATTCACTTCTTCAATGATATCTGCTGAATTATCAAGCACTGGGTCTTCGACAGAAATGATTCAATACACATTATTTTTGACTCGTGGAATTGATAAAAAGGAAAAGAAGGCTAAGGCTGCAGCTTGTAAGAAGGCAGCCGCTGAGAAGAAGAAGGCAAGAACCCGGGCAAGAAGAGAGGCAGCAAAGGTAAAGAAAGCCACCAAGGTGACGGCCACGAAAGATGTAACAAAGGCAAAGAAGGCTACAAAGAAGTCTACCACTAAGAAGAGCAAGAACCCAACGAGAAGAAGGCAGCACTAACAAAAGACAAAGGCTACAAAGCCAAGAAGGTTCAATAGCCCTAATTAAGAAAAAAACCAGTGGTAGCGGCGTTATCACTCGATTTCATACATTATTCCTTTCTGGTTTATTGTTGAATTTGACTGTACAAAGACACACAGTCAGTGGCGGCGCCACGGGGACCCCCCCTCCCCCACACACACACACACACACATCCCCCAGTAAAACCTACAATTACGAAAATTTTCATATTTTGCTGCAAATTTCCGTAAAATTTTGTGTTGATTTTGCCCCCTGAAATTCACTTTGCCACCCCCATCCCCGACAAAAATCCGTGGCACCGCCACTGCAGCCTTTATAGAATCCTAGGACATCTGGTCGTCTTGCATAGACATGAAATATAGGTTTACTATTATATACTGGTAGTACCCGGATGCTTACTTCATAATAACATTTGTAACTTGCCCCAAAATAAAAGAATACATTTAAATTTGCTACATCATCTGAAATTTGAGAACACGGTTGTTGCCTTCGATCATTCATAATTAGAGAACGGCTTTATTACTTTAAAAATGACATTTAGTAAAACTTATTTGTGTTGTTTGACTGCCGTGTTTTAATGTGATGGGTTACATCTGCTAACGGGAAATCATTTCAACAAGTCATGTGTTAGATTGTGAAAAGGTGAAGCACCTCTTTTGCGTGTTTCATTCTTCAGATTTCGCTATATTATTGTTTGCATAACCTATGAAATTGATGTTGACATATCTTCAATCTGTGGAAAGTGATAACTACATGTACATCAAGGTTTAAATAAATCTTCTTAATCATTATATATCTCATTTAGGAATAGCTGATGTTTTCTGGCAGGTAATATAAATGATGGGTAACCTGTGTGTGCAGCTTTCAATAACTTCCTAAAGCGATCAAAATTGTAAATTGAAAAGTAAATGCAAATTGTTGTACATTGTATTGCAAATATCAATGTTTTGGTCTTTATTGAAAACACAACATCAATGGGTTAGTGGAAGAAACTACTATCTGCAATGAGGGATATATTTATTCACTTTGCTACGAAATAACAAAGTCAAAGGTCAAAGTCGTACATCACTTGAGTGTGACAACAATTCTCAAACATGGGAAATTGTAACATATTTTCAATGAAATGATTGCCGAAACATATTGTTTCATATCGTTCACTTTTTTCTTGATTAATGTAGGCATTTGTGAAGTATTCAACTAAATCCCCCACAGAGTTATTTCTTGAATAATGTTAGCATTTGTAAAGTATCCAGCTAAACCCCCGGCAAAGTTGTACTTTTACACAAAAATTTCTCCCAAGGTAGTTTCTTTTGTATTTAGTCATCTGTTTAATTATTTATGACGTACACATAATACAACTCTGTTAAATAAAGAGAAATACTCATTAGAATAATTGCCGTAGTTTATTTAGTTCAAATGCAATGAAAGGAAGCAATAATTGAGTATTATTTTTACGGCGTCCTTTAATGTTTACACAATAGAGAAATCCTTTTAAAATAATCAACCCTCAGCTACAAACCTTCTGAACTTTAGTGTTTTTTGAATTTCGTATTGTATAAATAAATTACATATATACGTCACAGAAATATTATGTCAAGTCACGTATAAAATTCGGTATTTAATAAGCATAATAAAAATGACACAGCTCGATGCATTGCAATTTAATTTTTACCACTTCTTGCAATGCCATTCTATAACAAATTCATTTCACTAATACAATGCAGACATCAAGACACAAACAAATACAAGCACGTAATCTCAAATACGTGCCGTCAATACAGAGCTTGTAGGTTTACTTGGAAACACTGTTTTGCAACATCAGAAGCAAATCAAAACGAATCAAAATAAGATGAAACAACAGGGACGATAATATTATATTGAATAATAATGGTAATATACTTAAAATACTTGTATTTCACAAATTTCACAAATCGAAGTTAAAATATTTTATCTTTGTGCAATTTACATTTTAATATGATTATTTTCTGGATTGTAAAAATAAAAATAAAACTTTTATTTCCCTTCTAACGTAAACCTTTGTTAGTATTGCATAAATAAGATAATGCAGGACAGAAGGGTTTGGCGTGCTGTTGTAGTTCGAGGACACCACTCATCTTAAGCAAGTAAGCAAGTAAGCAAGATAATGCTGCGAAAGTTTCTTCAAAAACTTTTCTCTACAATCTTATTCAAATGATTATATTCAATGATATCGACGAAGTTGCATATTAGTAACGTATTCAAAATAATTCAATAACACATATTCAATCACACTGTTCGCATATTAAAATTAGTACACTCTGCCTGGGTATATCGTCATCAAACACGACTCAGCGCTATCTAGGAAGCCGTTTGCTCAACAAGCAATAGACTTGATGAAGACAACACAGTCTAACCAGACAGCCAAGGACTGGACAGCTAAGACGTGGAAAGACCAATGGCTGCAGACTTCCTCACCACTCCAGCGCTTTGTCACAGACCCAACAGACACCATCCCAGGCTTCAACCTACCCAGGTCTGCTTGGACAAAATTAAACCGCCTGAGAAGTGGAGTTGGACGCTTCAATGCCAACCTGTTCCAATGAGGCTTAAAGGAAAGCCCAGCATGCGAGTGCGGTAGTGAGGAACAAACAGCCGACCACATCATCTCATCCTGTCATCTCCATAGACCACCGAATGGTATATCCGGCCTGATTGAAGTCGACGAAGCCACCAGGGACTGGTTGATGCGTACTGGGCTTGAAATTTAATGAATTTTATTGTTTTGGCTTTTATATCTTGTTTCTTCCTGACATACGCAAGAAGAAGAAGCGCTATAGTCAAACTGACTTTGCCATCAACATAGGCCTTGTATAAGTTTGTTAAGGAATTTTCATTTATATATCAAACGAAATTGTTATTTTATTTGTTTAGTGGAGCTATATGTTACCTTACGTACTAAATTTATTTGTCCGAAGTATAGCTGTTCATTTTTAAGTATAGCTGTTCGCCTTTTGAACATGTCTCCCCGAGTACCCGAGTATTGGATCTGTGACGCACATGAATACAAATGTTGTATAACGTATTCCCAACATGCATTAGCTATTATATGAAACAGGATAACGGAATGAACGGTTGATAGCAGGTTGAAAGTAAAGAAAGAACACTTAATAATTATAATTTGGTGGTCCCATGGTGCTTTCCGCAGCAAGGAAACAGTCTTGGTGAGTAAAGTATGCATAAACGTTCTGGTGTAATAATTAAACAAAAAATTAATAATGGTTGACAATTATTTGAATCATTATTTTTGAAAATCTTAACCTGGAAAAGAAATAAGTTAATTCGTTCACCAACTAAAAATATACCAAATTAAAATAACGACGACAACAACAACAACAACAACGATAACAACAATCACAACATCGTACCAATAATTATGAACAAAGACGAAGGAGGGTATCAATTATCTCATATTTTTCGTTGAGTTTCTGCATCAAGATTAAAGAAATCGCCTGAAGAAAAAAGGTAATTCTAAGATTAGTGCTTGAAATTCATCGGTTTCCAGCCACTTCTCATTAAGGTGGCTGTGTACTCTAGATGTTATTTCTTTCGCGAAATTCAGCTTTTTTGATATGTATGTACTTTGTTATGTTTTTTATAAATACAAGGAAAGATAATCCAGATTTGTAAACCCCAACTGCACTATTTTATGGATTTTATTTCACTATTTCACTCATTTTCGAAATTTTAAAAAAGAGAAAATCTTTGTTGTACCAGCGGGGTACACGCGCGCAACAACGCATCGATCTGCGTAGTCGTGCAATTTGTTAACGCACATATACGCAACGGATACGCGACGCATATCTGCATGCGTGGTGCATCCTATGGAAACACTAATTTCAAGTGGTCAAATGGCTCCGTTTTAGCTGATAAAATGTGGGGTTTTTTTCAAGTTGTTTCCCCCGATTTAAATATTAAGTTGTTAATGGATTTCGCTCTACCTTGTCAAGGGGCTGTGGATTTACCCCATGTTCACGTAATTTGAGGTAGAAAAACGAGAACTGCCGCATTCTCCTGTGAGCTTCGATGAAAGTGCAAAATGTGACCACTTTAAATTTCAACGGCCATTATTTCAATGTTCATTTTCTCGGTAAAATGACGATTTAGGTACACGATAACTCAATAAATACATCATCTATAGGTAAGAAATCATGCTCATCGTAAAAAGCAAAATCGACTTAAGAAACCGTTTTCATATTTTTTTATATGTTAGTCTATTTCCGATTTTAGGCATAATTTTGTGCAAATAGGTGTTTGTGAATTTTAAAAAGTCGATTTTTATGCCTTATATGGTCAATATCTCAAATAATAAGGCCAATATCAAACATTTTTGGAAAGAGTGGTTTTTTGTTATGATGTACAAAAAATTGTCAAAAATTCACATTTTTGTGATTTTCTTCAAAATTGTTGTTTGTACACCCAATCTGTATTTATATTCAGATTCCTAGATGTCCTGCCGTTAAAAAATGTATACTTTTATACGTCTTGCGTGAATAATGACAAAGTTATGACACTTTTACAACATGCATGTCTGAGAGTACACAGCCACCTTAAGTGTTGACAAGACAACAATTAAATGAAACACATGCACACAGTAAGTGCAATTTCTGGATCAGATACACACAACTAAGTTTACTATACCGATCTTGATAAATCTTTTCAACCAAGCAATCGATAATATTTTCATAAAGTACTCTCAGCGCAAAAAAGGCAACAGATTCAATATACAATTAAGAGTTGAGAACTGTGAATTACCACATTACTCTCCTAATAGCCACATTGTCTCGATCTGACTCCGCGTAAATGGGGAGCTTCTGCTAGTTATGTATCATTATAGTGCCTTATTTATAGGAGTGTAAAATATCTGTTAGAGGCCTTTCAGTGTTAAAGAAGTATGACAGCATTTACAATCACCCATGAGTGGGAGTTTCTGCTAGAAAGCAAGATTTTGTTTTCAGAAATTCATTTTAAATTATTTTCAAATTCAATGGACGTTTTTAAATAACCCCTAAAACCGGCAAAAATAGTAGGTTTGGCGGACAATTTAAAAAGTCCACTTTAAAAGGTTCAAAAATTCACATTATGCCAAAAAGCTTTACTGAATCATTTCTAGCAGCCAAAATTTCCATAGAATCCACTCGTTTGATAAAAGATTAGCCAAAAAATGGTCGCATGTGCCCACCTCTAGATACCCGCAAAGGTTATTTCCTTAATAGCCTACATTTCAGCAGAACTTAATTATTAGTATGCTTGGGAAGTATACATACCATAAATTTAGGGCCTCATAACTGTTAAATTGTTAAAATTTGGCAAAATTGCTCAGTCTTGGAGAAAGTCCCCAAACCAGTTTTTTCCCCATTTTTGACAACGTAACGAAAACATTGATGCATTTATATTTGCTTCTATTTTCCAACATTTTAGTGACAATTTTGTTATAACAATATAAAAAATCATGGGATTAGCAAACATGGACATTTTTTTTCTCGTGTATGATTTAATTGATGCGTATTAACTTGTTGCTCGAGAAATTGTACAAAATAATAACTTTGTACTGAGATGTTGATGCGTCTAACGCATTCCCAACTGCGGGGCTCGTGCATTAGACGCAGCAACACCTCAATACGCGTGTAGTATTTTGTACACTTTTACTCCCAACAAGTGATATACATTTAGTAACCTATAACTCAATCACAATACAACTAGGATATTATTTTTGTATTTCACCTACGCATTTCCCAAAACTGGGTCTGGTAATCTTTTTGTTTCCTTGCTCCATTTATATTGATCTGTTTTAACTCATTTTGGCAATTTTTGTCTTTATTCCTATATCTCAAGGCGTAAATGTGCTCTACTTCAAACAAAAGTGATAGATCGAACCACTTATTTTCGTGTATGTGTTGGGTAAATATAATATGCCTGCCATCGGAGAGGAACATAACATGAAAAACGGTGGCTTTTTTCCACGAAGGAGTGAACGCTTACAGGTTGAATTCCCAGTCTGCCTAATCACGAAGCTCCCGTTGCAAAGTGGTTACGGCTCTGGTCTCGTAAAGCAGATGTCCTGGGTTCAATTCTCGTGCGGGATCACTTTTCCTATTTGTCCTCCTTTAATCATGGCTTGACGACGAAACTGATAAACTTTCATCATAGTTTGCTTATTCCCGTCGAAAAAAAAGCCACAGTTAATTCATAAAAATCATCATCTTATTCTGTTGTGATATAGTTGATGATGATATATTGAAATAATTTCTAAATAGAATATCCAAACTAACAAGGGGTATACATGTATGTAAATAGTCCTTTCGCCCTGGCCCTGATCACACTGATGATAAAGCACAAACTGAAGATCATATTTGACCTTTTATCTTTAGCATGACTTTGGAATACTTTTATGGAAAACAAATGATTGTTTTCCTTGCACTTGCAGTTACAATAAGGAGAACGACACTTATGCGACTGAAAAGTCTGCATATTGATGCCATAAAACAAATGTGCACAAGGTGTGCGTTATTTCCTTGCAGGGGCACTCAAATGGTTATGAAGTATATCTATATGCATAATCAATTAGGAACAACAACATTTGTAAAACGTAGTGTGTCATATATATAGGATAAAATAGTTTTGCATACCGACATGTATTTTTGTACATTTGGTTACTTAACAACATAGTTACAATGTCTCTTGAAGGCATCGTTATTCCCACATCTACCCCAACATATTTGGTAAATTTATCTTTAACTGATAACTATTATATAAGACGAGTTCACTAAAACCTCCCTTGCTGATATTGAATGAGGAATGGTTAATAATAGAAAGTCGTGGAATATATTTACTAAAGTAGGCCAAACAGATCAATAAAAGGGAGAATAATCTTACAAACTAACATAAGATTTGGAACGGATATTGACTGCAAAACCGTCTAAGCCTACAATAAGAAACACATGACGTCATTAAGAATCATGAAGTCGATCGGCAGAAATGCATGGCTAACAATAAGAGAAATCAGATTACACTGTTAAACATTTCAGTTGTTGTTGTAGTGAACATGATAGCAACGAAATCGTGTAAACTGGAAAGGTAGTTATGTTCGAAATAGCAGTTTTGGAGGGAAAAAGACTCTGAGTGATTTCTGCAATAAAAACAATAATATAGCCTCTCAGAGCCCAATTTGATTACTGTCCCAAGATTCAAATGAAATGTGTATGGCTCTTTTTTACAATTCTCGTCAAAGGTGATCCAAAATATAAGTCCTCGTCTTTGCAAATCCTTCTTTCACAAATTTTGATGTCTAACGCACTTTGGTTTGGGGTTTGGCACTTTTTGAATATTTGATCAATATATCATCGATTCTTTGATTGGTTACCTGATTGATTGATTGATTTAATTGTTTATTCAGTGATTGATTCAAGTTTATTTGTTTTTATTTCAATATGCATCAATGTTATAAATATGGTAAATACAAAATAAAGAATACATTACATGTAGGATATTAGGGATGAAATCAAAACTCGACTGGCGGTTAACCGCCGGTTCCGTCCTG
This sequence comes from Amphiura filiformis, assembly GCF_039555335.1. Taxonomy (NCBI): domain Eukaryota; kingdom Metazoa; phylum Echinodermata; class Ophiuroidea; order Amphilepidida; family Amphiuridae; genus Amphiura; species Amphiura filiformis. The sequence continues at coordinate 58,947,559 of NC_092642.1, forward strand.
TTTCCATTGACCAGACGGAACCGAACGGAACCGGCGCGGTCAACAGCTGGGCGAGTTTTCATGTCATCCCTTACTAAGATAAACCATAAGAACATGACTAGTAAAGATATGTGGATGCCACAAAGACCAAAAGCGTAAAGCTTATGGCACCTAATCAGAACAAGATGGAAATTTAACTTACACTACAATATTAATGTGTACAGTGATGATAACATGTGGCCGAAATAAGACTGAAAAGACATTAACATTTAGACATTTCACACTTGGTCTAATTTATGACATCTGTCATTTCATCATCATCATCATCAGTCGGCTGCGGAGCAGGCGACTACAAGCTTTCTCCAACTAATGCGATCTTGGGCAAGCGAAACAATTTTGTTTGGCTGCAGCATTCCTTCAGTATCTCCCAGGAGGTGCTGGACATACTGTAAGTATGTCCATTACCATTACCATCTGTCATTTACCATTTATCAACTAATCCATGAATGCAAAATTATTGCATTTACTTGTAACATTTGCTTTTGGTTTAAGACGATTTTCTACTTGCTGCCTCTCTACGTTACGCCTGAGCAACATTAACGTCAAATGTTTCTGAAAAAAAAAAAAAATGGAAATTGTGTTTGTATGACCAAAGTAAAAACTGTCACTGAACATTACCGTTAGATTCCACTACATGTTAAGCTGTCTAGTCCAATCTTTATAAACTTTAAAAAAAATAGTTGTCGAGTACACAGACAGTCAGGATCAATTATTATCGATAGTTATACGGATTATTTAGTGTTCTTTAGATTTGTAATTCTGAGCAATATACATTTAAATTTAAATTTAAAGCTGGAAATAAAATAGCAACTTCAACAACACATGACTTCCTCATGCATCTGACTTATGGGTATAATGATCAATTAATCCAGATTGTTACGTTATTCGAACGGGGGTGTCAGAGTTTTCCGAAACCAACATTTTCTACAATTACATTACCTCTGGTGTAATTTGGTGCCGTGTATATAAGCCGTCTTGAAAACGGTACCTTCCTATAAAACAAACACAACATAAACAAAACATTAACGGATGTCCGGTAGTTTGTTCCCATAACACCACTGCATTATACTATTATGCATATTGAGTGTTCCGTAGTCTCAACATGATACAAATATCGCTTCAAATACTACTTGCTACTGGAGGGAAAATCAAATTTATTTTCTAATAAGAAAAAGTCATGTAAAATAAGGCTTTGAATTACTTATTATTTAAAAAACATGACATATTATTGTCGTACAAATAATAATTCAGATGGGACATAGTGGCCAGTTGGGTAATACTTTTCGTCCGTGTTTCTGTCAGAAACTCAAGCCGCAAATTTTGAATACCCAAAATGTGATCCTAATTAAGACATCATTGATTTCGAAGGACTTACCTTGCAAGATCAATTTTACACGTAAGCAATACTCACTAAATCTAATGATAATAGCGTATCATTAATTCTCCTTTAAACGAAATACAAACCTTATTTTCTTAGATTTGTTGGGGGAAAGGCGATCGCCATCGGCTGCGCGTAATGAGCACCGTCGAAATAATACTCCACAAATATCCGTCGTTATTTTATTTTTATAACATGTTATATTGAATTCTGAACTTGCTATATAAACATGCACTAACGTTTTCCTAACATGAATGTCAAAACCATAAGCAGATTATGTCGAAAGGTAAGATTTATTATCACTGATATATCAGGTATATCAGGTCTCTTCCATAACATTAATTTAATTAATTTGAAATCTCTCTCGACAATGTAAGAAAAAAAGAATGTGTATTAAATATTTTCATCCTGTTATAGCTAAGTGCTTTCTGGTGTTATTCTTCCGTGCAAGATTTTACGATTTTTATTATTAAGCAAAATGGATTAAAATTGTCGCAAGACCTTAATTTACACACATCATCTCGTATTCCTTCAATCTCAATGTAGTTAATGGTAATTACCTGATTTTGACATTACGCCTTGAAACTAAATATTTTCGAGTGTGGATTGTTTTTACTTTGGTTTATTATGATAGGAAAATTACACCAAATATCAACGAAAGTTAATCAATTTAGAAATCAAACATGGCATTTTCTTTCCAATCTGCCGTAAAGCTAGACGTTATATAGCATGCATGTGTCTAGACTGAAGGTAAACTTAAAATGCCGTATAGTGTCATTTTAATACTCGTATTATATCAATGTGATAACGAAAAAATTAACTATTTCAAAAATGGAAATAATGTTGAGTAAAAGCTTGAATGTAATTTCATACGTGCTGGTGATTAACAATTTCTAATAGTTTAAACTTTCAGCACAGTAAATTCAACTAACCTTGAACTTTCGATGTGCGCCACCCATCTTTATCACTATACAATATTATTACCACAAATATTATTACCATTTTAATAACGTATCACAGAATTATCTTGATTTGAGAATGAACAACGTGTAAAATATAAAATATTAAAGCTACAATGTTTTATTTCATTTATATTTCATTTATTATATCTTAAAGGGGCACATAAAATTAACAGATATGGAAATAGGAGTATAAACTGACCAGTAGGTACCAGTTGTAGTCCTACTAATTCATGGCATATTGAATGGCCTAGGGGAAAGTTAGCCCATATTTTCAAGACTATCCTTGCCTTCAAGGTGAAAGAAACCTACTCATGTTACTCTCTGGCCATGGTCTGGCCTGTTGTTAGATCTTTCCCAGGGAAAGATGACATTCCAATATTCCCCTTTAACTCCCCAAATCTAGGTCTGCTAATCTTCCGTTTCCTTCCTTCATTTATATTTATCTAGTTCAACTAGTTTTGGATATATGTTTTGTTTTGTCCCAATGCGTCAGTAAAATGTGTTCTGCTACAAAAAAAAAAGTATCCGGTCCTGGTTTTGCTGCTTGCCAAGTGGCATTCATGGACTCCTCAAATACTTTTAAACATTCATAAAGCTTAAATTATTATCCAGATATTTTATTAAATCTATTATAGTTCTCAATTTTACGAATTCAATATTACGCAGGACTCAATCATGATTACGGACTATATCAATGTACAGTATAACACCTAAATCCATACACTCTCTCACACAAGTGATGTAGATTCGGAGACACCCGACGATTCAGGGAACCCCATTTGAAATTCACGCTCCCTGTGTGGATGATTAAGGTTATGTCTTACATAGATGGTGTATGAATTTCATCTGGATTAGTCCATGTTTTTGTTATTGCTTGATAAGGTATATAGTTAGGTTAGTCAAATTAAGAAAAATAAGCGGTTAACTCACCACTTATTGCAATTTATAACACATCAAAAGTCCTCAATTATCCAAGTACTGAAACAGCGCGTAATTTGCATAAATACAAAATGGCCGCTTAAACATAAAACATAAACATAAACAATGTGATTTATAAAGCGCCTTTTACAAAAGTAGGCAAAGCGCTAAAAGAAAGAAAGACAAGAAAGGAAAAAGAGCTAATGAGTGGGAAAGAGGTGGGTTTTAAGGAGATTCTTGAAAGTGGTAATATTTTCTTGACCTCGGACAGTGGTGGGCAACTCGTTCCAACAGCGCGGCCCCACTGTTGAAAAGGCGCGATCGCCAGCTTGTTTCTTGGAACGAGGCACTTCAAATGTGACAGGAGCGTCAGATCGAAGCGCATAAGATGTTTTGTGGGTCCGAGGTTGAAAATAAGAAGAGATGTAATCAGGTGATTGGGTGTGAAATGCTTTGAATGTCTGGAGAAGACTCTTGAACTGTATTCTTTGGGCAACAGGCAACCAGTGGAGAGATTGGAGAAGAGGAGAGGCATGACTGCGACTCGGTTGCCTGAAGATAAGACGGGCAGACTTATTTTGGAGGACTTGAAGACGGTTTAGGTGTTTTTATCTATACCATTGAAGAGTAAGTTACAATAGTCCAGTTTGGATAAAATGAGAGTGCGGACAATGTTATGACAAGTGTCGGTATCTAAGTATTTACGGATACGATTTAGATTTCGCAGCTGCCAGTTAATGGTACGAGACAAATTGGTAGTGTGATCAGCCATTTCCATGGAGTAATCAAAAATAACACCCAGGTTACGGATGCTAGGGGAAGAAGGAATTTCCTGATTACCAAGATGAAGGGTGAGATATTGCAGGGTCTTATAGTGGTGAGCAGATGAAGCAATAAAACAAAACTCAGTCTTAGATTGATTGAGTTTCAATCTATTTCTAAGCAGCATCACCGTGACAATTCGGATCAAAGATCGTATAAATCTGAACGTCATCAGCATAAATGTGGTAAAGTAGGTGATGGCTCTCAATGATTTGACCAACTTTGCGGGTGTAGTACGTAAAAGCCTGGGGGCCGATGACTGAGCCCTGGGGGACTCCATAAATGAGGTTTTTATCGTCAGAAAAAACACCATCTATATGAACTCTCCCAGTCCTACCCTCAAGGTAGGTCTTGAACCAGTTTTGCACCTTACCCTTGATACCGAAATCACCAGCGAGCCGTTCCAGAAGGATACCGTGATCCACGGTATCAAAAGCTGCTGAAAGATCAAGCATCAGAAGTAGAACGGCCCGCTGGTTGTCGATAGCCCTAAGAATGTCATTCTGGACACAGGTAAGCGCAGTCTCGGTACTGTGAGAAACTTTGTAGGCTGACTGGTACGGATCCGACAACTGATAGACATTGATGTAATTGGAGACCTGAGTAGAAACCACTTTCTCAATAAGTTTGCCCACAAACGGCAAATTTGAGACAGGACGATAATTGCTTAACAGGTTCCTATCAAGAGAGGGCTTCTTCAGGACTGGTGTTATAACTGCTTTAATAAGCTCTGCAGGAAAAACACCTGAAGAGAGGGAAACATTGACAATGGCAGTCAGAATGGGAGCAAGGGTGTCAAGATGTTGTTTGACCAACCATGTGGGCATGGGATCCAGAGGACAACTCTTGGTTGGACACTTCCCAATGATTTTACACAGATCGTCTTCAGTGATAAGTTGGAAATCAAAAAGGTTACATGAAACAACAGATTGATTCTCATGAGATATGGTAGAGTTACTGCTACATGGATCATACATATCAAGTTCACACCTTATCTTATTTACCTTACCAACAAAATAATCACAAAAATTATTAGCAAGTTCAGCAGATGTGTCACTATCCGGGAGCACATTTCCACTGACATTAAGCAGCTCATTTACTGTTTTGTATATTTCCTTAGAGCTACAAGTACAGTCTGCAAGTTTATTTTTGTAGAAATTTGATTTTTCCCTCACAATAACGTCGGCAGCAGTACTCTTAGCATCGATGTAGATTTGATAGTCGGCATCCAAGCCAGTCTTTCTCCAACGTCTTTCATAACGTCTCCTCTCACGACGGGCTTTTATCACATCGTCGTTATACCATTTTGGTTTGAACCGAACAGACCGAAGCTTAGACTTTACAGGAGCATGAGTATCCAAAACATTAAGACACGCATTATTATAACCCTTCACAAGATCATTAACGTTCGTGTGACGTTGCTCAAGAACAGAGTTTATCTTCTCTGCAAGATCAGTAGCAAAAATCTGCTGGTCAATAGCTTTAAAGTTACGTGAGACTCTATATGTTTTGGAAATCATAACTCTAGTTACATCAAGAACAGAATTTATCATGAGATGGTCAGAGTAGTAAGTAGGGTTTACATCCCATTCGCTAACCAATGTCTCATCCTCCTTAACAATAAGCAGATCTAAGGTGCGGAGAAGTCTATGCGTTGGAACATCAACAAGCTGATGATACCCCATGGAAGAGAGAATGGTGCAGAACTGTTTCACTTCAGGTTTTGAGGGCAGGTCACAATGGATGTTGAAGTCCCCGAGGACCAGAGTTCTACCAGACAGAAGATCCACGTTACTAAGGAACTCTTCGAATTCACTGAGGAAAGGAGATGTATTAACTCCAGAGGGATCTGGTCGATAGGCAACCACAAAATTTAAAGTGCGGGAGGAGTTGGATATGAGGGCATACTTAAAAGTCTTAGTTTCTTGAAATGATCTATTTTCCAGCTTGAGGTGAGATTTGTGAAGGATACCGATTCCACCACCGCGGGTACCACGAGGAAAATTCATAAATGAATATTCAGGTGGAGTGAGTTCACCTATGATAACATCATTATTGTGGAATAACCAAGTTTCAACAAGAAACACAATGTCTTGATCCCCCTCCAAAACAAGGTCGCAAAGAATATCAGTTTTATTACATATAGATTGAGAGTTCCATAAGCTGATCTTCATGAGATTGCTATCTGTTTGAAGAGAAGACCCAATGTTGTTATCATGGGTGTTATCCTGGGTGTTGTTTGGGATAAAAGGGCAGTGGTCCAGTGATGGTTGAGCAACATCAAGTGTCAGATTGCTCAAGTAACGGCGCTTTATATGTAAACCAGCTCGGGTGCCTCTGTGAGTAATGGGATTGCTGTTGATTCCAAGATCCACAACATGGGACCAGACATCAGGAGGAAGTTGGGATTTTTTGCAACAGCCCCCAAGTTCAAGAAGAGATTCACGAGTGTACTTAACAGTGTGTTTATGAATGTATTACATTTAATCAATGTATTACATTCAGCAGAAGGATTCAGAAAAAGTATAATTTTACGTGTCTCCGACATACAGTTCCTGATTTATAGACAAAAAGGTCAAAGGTCAAATTTTGGGGTATACAGGCGTCTACAGTTGACTGCACCAATTTTAATCCAACTGGTCTCAAATTGTTCCTGGTCCAAAATTAATCAAATTGAGAAAAGTTGCATTGTTTTGAATGTTTTATTATATAGGTAACGTCACAAAATAGGTCAAGGTCAACAGGGCTCAATGGATAATGATCTTTTTTGCTGTGTTACCAAAAACAAACCATCTGATATGGCAAACATTTTTTTAAATGTTATGGCAAGTGGAGTAATCTGAGACCATTTTTTAAAATCAAAATCAGATAATTTTTCAAATTTTGTCCCCTGTGGAATCCAAGAACTATACATCGGATATAGGGCAATTTATACTTTTTCTGAATCCTGATGACAAGACTTTAGTATGGATTTTGGTTAAGATTTCACCAACTTTGAAACTTCACCCGCTGCATTAGCGGCTATTTTGGATTTATGCAAGTTAGGCACTGTTTCACTACGGGGATTTTCGAGGACTTTTGATATGTTATTACGTATGCTTTTCTGAAATAAATGGTAATTAAATGGATTCTGTTACAATTATAAGTGGTGGGTAATTTCATACTTATTAATGTAATTATTCATTTGGTCATTTATTTCATGGGAGGTTCAGCCACACCCTCCATTTTAATAGTAAGGCGAAGGTTAAAAACATACATTACGTTTCACTACCTGGAGAGAATTGATAAAAAAATGAATTCCCTCCTGAGGTTCGTATCTGTCAATGAGTTGACCAGATCACAAGCCTTTTAGGATGTCATTATAGCTAATAATAATAATAATAATAATAAAACCATGCTTATAAAGCGCAATACATAATTAAGTCTCAAAGCGCTACATAAAAAACACTGTATACAAATAACAACAGAACAACAAGTTTAAAATGTAACCATGGTTACAGGCATGATATAGAAATGAAGCATTAAACATTTTTAACATTAAACAAGTATGTTTTCACAGAGCATTTGAATTGATCAACAGTCTTAGATATTTTAATATTGTAAGGAAGATTGTTCCAGAGCTCAGCTGCAGCAGAAGAAAATGAACGTTGACCATAAGATTGAGTTGACACTGGTGGAGTTACAAGAAGAAATTGAGAAGTAGAGCGAAGATTGCGTGTAGGCTTATATTCATGAAGAAGTTCTTGTAAATAAAGAGGTGCAAGTCCATGAAGAGATTTGTAGGTAAGAAGAAGAATCTTATACGTTATGCGGGATTTGATAGGTAGCCAGTGTAGTTCGCGGAGAATTGGAGATATATGATCACGAGATTTTGTAAGTGTTACAAGTCTGGCGGCTGAGTTCTGAATGCGTTGAAGCTTAGATATTTGTGAATCAGGAAGACCATAAAGTAAACCGTTGTTATTATCCAAACGACACGTTACGAAGGCATGAACACGTTTTTCTGTAGTATGTTGATCAAGATATTGACGAATTCTGCTAATTTTGTAAAGAGCATGAGAGGCAGATCGACAAATATTATTTATATGAGATGCCATGTTTAGATCATTTTCAAACAGAACACCAAGATTGCGCGCATTTAAAGATGGTTCAATCTGAGCATCGCCGATACACACAGTTAGAATACTATCACTGGATCTGAAGCGTGATGTAATATGAAGAACTTCAGGTTTGTCTTGATTTAACTTTAGATGATTAGCAGTAGACCAGTTTTTAATATCCCTAACACATAGTTCCAATCCTGAAATTGTAGCTGATGATTTATCATCTTTCAAAATAACATAAACCTGTGTGTCATCTGCATAGATCATTCTACTAAGCTAGAGGCAATATATAACACAGATGGGTTAATGAGTTACGTCGTACATAAAAATGACCTTTTGTGGTATTGTCACGGAGGTATAAGTGCGTTAGTGTTATAGACCTGACGGGGAAGTCCTCTTTTGGTCTATACGCTAGTGCGCTCGCCTCTTAATCCCAGGGTCGTCATGGTCGTGGGTTCGAGTCCCGGCAGGACCGGAAATGGCTCGAGGAGGCGCAGGATACTTCCGTGAGTGGTTTGTGACAAAAATGGTGGCAGCGGTGGTCTCTGGTGTTTCTTAACACCAGGGGGATCACCCATCGGAAAGGGTTAGGCGTTCACAAAAATGGCTGGCCGAGTATGCCTTGTATCAAGGACGACCAGTCTGGCCGAGTATGCCTTGTATCAAGGACGACCAGTTTAAACAGAGGAAGTAAGGCGCGAGGACGCGCCTTACGAAGAGGGGGAGTATGTCACGGAGGTATAAGTGCGTTAGTGTTATAGACCTGACGGGGAAGTCCTCTTTTGGTCTATACGCTAGCGTGCTCGCCTCTTAATACCAGGGTCGTCATGGTCGTGGGTTCGAGTCCCGGCAGGACCGGAAATGGCTCGAGGAGGCGCAGGATACTTGCGCGATTGGTTTGTGACAGTATTTGGCTCCCAGGAAGTGAGTTTTGCCTGAGTCAATTTGTGGTTATATGTTGACCCCTCACTACAATCGTTATTACCGTCGATTTGGTTGAAAAAAAGACATGAATGATCAAATATCTCCAGGTAACAAAACGTAATGATTCATCTATAATGAATCTAATGATTATTATATCTTGTATGATAATTATCTTCATGACAGAGGATTATGATGTTATCATACCACTATTAAGGGAAACACCACTACCCGGAAATATTTTCGTATCTAGTCAGTGAGTGTGTATTTGCACTTCACATCTAGTCAGTGAGAGATACGCATTTTGTTAATAATAAATAATAATATACGGCGAGGTACTTTCGAGGCAATTCGCGTAAACGGGGAGATGCACGCGATGCGTAATACGCGGAACAGTCATCTAATTTGTGTAATGTTTTCCCAATTTTGCAACAATTTAAGTGTATAAAAATGTAATTATTTCAATATTTAGAATGAATTAGTGGCATGATAAATTCGTTATAAGGTTCAGTGTCGGTATGGTGCGGGAAATTATCGTGCATTAGGTGCACGATAGTTCGCGCACGTTAATATCCCGTACCATACCTCAGCTTCACCTAATAACTAATAGGTCTACTATCTGAAGAAAAAAACGAAATCCAATAGGTATTAACCTTCAATCAAAACATCAAGTAAAGTTCGTTGCCATTTCTCGAAGCGACTCTCGTAACATGCAGGAGATAACCAGCTTCACATCTTCCAACTGATTTCATTTTCATATTTCCACTGTATGCTTCTTCAAATTAACTCCATTCAAATCCAATCTATATTGGGGTTATGTAATTCCCATGTTGCCTGATTTGATTATTATGTAAACTATATGGTATCCCATGAGTCAATATTCTAACACCTGAAGCGTTGAAAGTTCTTTTCATTTTCTGGTTAAAGTCAACATGTTACTGCACAGGAAAAGGCCTACAAATAACATAAAATATTAATAATTTTAAGCAGTTTTGTTTGTATTTCAACAGTTTCAAGTTTATCATGATAGCATTATCTCATAATTGGCTCAAAACCCCGTTTTTGAGGATTTTCTCCAGAACTGAGTATTTTCTCCCAAATTTTACCTTTGCCATTCTAAATATGTATACTTTATATAATTTTGGACAACAATTTAGCAGTAATGAGGGCCAAAAGTTTCCATAAATCCAGGGTTAAGATCAACCTTTTAAAGCTAACATGTTACTGCAAACGAAAAGGCCTACAAATAATATAAAGGATAAATAATTTTAAGCAGTTTTCCCTGTATTTTAACCATTTCAACTTTATCTTGATAGTATATTATCTCTTGTATTCAGCACCCGTCTATATTTAAAGGAAAATCATTAGGCTACGTCTGTGCAGTTACTTTTAGGACAAATGCTACTTTCTACTTTTTAAGGTATTGTGAACCACTTTTAGTCATCTTCTCACCCATAGAGGACAGTGTAATCAGTGATTTACACTCTCTATGGGTTGTACTTGATTTTGCCACTCATTTGAAGAAATAAGCGGTTTTGTTGTTGTTGTTGTTGTTGTTGTTGTTGTTATTGTTGTTGTTGTTGTTATTGTTGTTGTTGTTGTTGTTGTGTCGTCGTCGTCGTTGTTGTTGTTGTTGTTTTAATCTGGTATAGTTTTAGTTGATGCACGAATTAACTTTATTTCTTTTCCAGGTTATGACTTTTTTAAAGAATGATTCAAATAATTGTCAACCATTATCCATTTTTGCTTATTACACCAGAACGAAAATGCATACTTTGCTCACGAAGGCAATTAAGTTTCCATGCTGCGGACCACCAAATCATAATTACTAAGTGTTCTTCATTTGCTTTCAACCAGCTTTCAACCGTTCAGTCCGTTATCCTGTTTCACATAATAGCTAATGCATGTTGGGAATATTTTATATAACACTTGTTTTATTCATGTGCGCCACTGATCCAATACTCGGGTTTGTTTTTAGTTCAAAAAGGGGTCGCTCACCTCAGAGGAGACACGTTCAAAAGAAGAACTGCAATACTTAAAAATGAACAGCTGACCCATTCCATGTCAACTCAGGGATGTGCACCGCAGCACCTCTTCAATTTTTCTTTTCTGTGTGGTGGTAGATATTGATGAAAGTAAAATCCGAAAATTTGAGCTTCATACTCCATTTTTTTTCCCGTGGCATCAATTTGAAAGGTAGGGGGGTCAGCGTAAAACATGTGTCGCAACGCGAAAGACGACATTTGGAGGTCCATAAATGTATAAAGGGAACCCTTTACAACCTTGAAAAGTATGTATCATGGGGTACTTATTTGTGTAGAATTCAAATCTGGCATCAGAAAACTTGTAACTCCTTTACTCTCAAAGATATAGGGCCCTCAAAATGCAACTTCATCCATCCATGACCAACTTTGGGGGGTCAGAACTCCAAAAGTAAAAATAATTTTACAGTCAGAGCCCTTTGGTAGGACATTACTCTTATCCAATATTGTGCCTATTAGAATACTTTTAGCTATGCCTATTACCCATGCAAAACCCCAATTGTACATTTTTTGTACATTTTGACCCCCCTGAAACCAATGTCAGACATTTTGCCCCACCATCAACTTCAGGTATGTTGAAAATATGTCCTTGGACAACATTTCTGAGAGATATTGGCTAGGGGTCTTGATGGCTTCAACACATCACTTAGGTTTGCCTACTCCATAGAGTTGTACACATTTTTGATTTCGCATGTATAATGACTTGTGTACAACTCTATGGAGAATGCAAACCTAACTAATGTGTTGAAGCCATCGAGACCCCTAGCCAATATCTCTCAGAAATGTTGTCCAAGGACATATTTTCAACATACCTGAAGTTGATGGTGGATCAAAATGTCTGACATTGGTTTTCAGGGGGGTCAAAAGGTAGAAATTGGGGTTTTGCATGGGTAATATCTCAGCTAAAAGTATTCTAATAGGCTCAATATTGGATAAGAGTAATGTCCTACTAAAGGGCTCTGACTGGCAAAAAATGGACAATAAAATTACTTTTACTTTTGGGAGTTTTGACCCTCCAAAGTTGGTTCTGGATGGACGAAGTTGCATTTTGAGGGCCCTATATCTTTTAAAGTAAAGGAGGTACAAGTTGTCTGATGCCAGATTTGAATTCAACACAAATAAGTACCCCAGGATACATACTTTTCAAAGTTGTAAAGGGTTCCCTTTATACATTTATGGACCTCCAAACGTCGTCTTTCGCGTTGCAACACATTTTTTACGCTGACCCCCCTAAATTTCGAATTGATGCCACGGGAAAACGAAATGGAGTATGAAGCTCAAATTTTCGGGATTTTACTTTCTCATCAATATCTACCACCACACAGAAAAAGAAAAAATTGAAGAGGTGCTGCGGTGCACATCCCTGGAGTTGACATGGAATGGGTCAGCTATATTTCAGACAAATAATTTACAAATAACATATAGCTCCACTAAACAAATAAAATAACAGTTTCGTTTGATGAACAATATAAATGCAAATTTCTGAGCAAACATACAAGGTCTATGTTGACGGCAAAGTCAGTTGCGTGTTTGCTGATGATATACCCAGACAGAGTGTCCATTATGTGAAAAGTGTAATTGAATATGTGTTATTGAATTATATTGAATACGTTACTAATATCATTGTAAAAGATTGTAGAGACAAGTTTTTGAAGAAACTTTTGCAGCATTATCTAATGTATGCAATAAATTATTTGTTTTAAAGTAAATAAAGTTTATCAAAAATCACACTTTAAAGGTTTACTTTATAAGGGAAATTAAAGCTTTATTTTCATTTTTACAATCCAGAAAATAATCAAATATTAAAATGTAGAATGAACAAATATAAAATATTCTAACTTCGATTTATGAAACTTGTGAAATACTAGGTTAATATCCCAGGAAACACTAAAATGTTCTTAAAACGTTTATTCAAAACGATCTATTAACATTTAAATGTCGGGTTATATAAAAGTCATGAAAACGTTTTAAAAAACGTTATTGTCTAATATTTTGGGCAAACATTTTTGCAAATTATTTTGTCAACACTTAAATAATATTCTGTTTAGTATAATTTGCATTCAAGTTTTCAAAAAATTGTTTTGTGAATGCTATTAAAATGTTTTACACCCTTTATATAACCTGACATTTGAACGTTTTCTGTAAAACCTTTCGTGTTTGCTGGGATTACCATTATTATTCAAGATTATATTATTATCCCTATTGTTTTATCTTACTTTGTTTCGTTTTGATTTGCTTCTGATGTTGCAAAACAGTGTTTCTGAGCAAACTTACCAGCTCTGTATTGACGGCACGTGTTTGAGATTACGTGCTAGTATTTGTTTGTGTCTTGATGTCTGCAATGCATAAGTGAAATTAATTAGTTATAAAATGGCATTCCTATTAAATTGCAATGCATCGAGTGGTGTCATTTTTACTATGCTTGTTTAATACCGAATTTTATACTGGACTTGACATAATATTTCTGTGAATGAAAGTGATGTTTATATGTAACTTATTTACACATCATGAGATCAAACAAATAACATAATAAAGTAAAGATGTGTGAAGCTGGGGGTTGATTCTTTTTAAAATTGTGTACATGTTTAATTACTCAAAACACCTCGGGTTACAAATGCCTACACTATTCAGGGAAAAGGTAAACGAATGCATCGATATTTTTTCGGCAATCATTACATTGAAAATATTTTACAATTTCCCATGTTTGCGAATTGTTGTCACACGCAAATCATGTACGACTTTGATCTTGGAATCTAATGTCCGTATGGACAAAACAAGTTAGACCAGGTCTATCGTTAGACCTGGTCTAACTATAGAGATTAGTGCTACGGAGAAGGAATTTTGGGATTTGCATACCTTATTCTATATTTTTGTAGATCCTGTTAAGGCAAATACATGTAGCTTAATATTATATGTCTACAATTTAATTTTCGGATATTGCTACAAAGAAGGAAAGAAAAGATTAAGGGGTTCCATATAAACTCCATAGTTAGACCAGGTCTAAAGTTAGAAATGGACTAAACTTGATTTGTGCATGCGAACCTAAATAATTGATCTGTTGGTGGCAAAGAGACAAATAATGATACCATCCTAGTCCTCTGTATATTATAATATTACTCATCAATCAAATTCTAGTTTGCCAAAATATGGTGTTTATGTATACAAATATGCATTACTTTGAAGGGCATTAAAATATATAGAAAAAAAGTATGAAATTTAAAACTAGTTGGGTGTCGAAAGAGCTACTTAACTTAAGCAGCTAAACCAGCTAGATGAAAAATTATTTTCCAAAAACACACAGAATAATTCTTCCCATTTATAGTCATGTACTGAATCAACTTTCATATTGATTTTTTTTTAAGTGAATATGTTTAAATCATATTACATATTTTTACAATTATTGAATCTCATTGCAGATGGCAGTTTCTCACACTAACCCATAGATGTTGTGTTTTCAATAAAGACCAAAACATTGATATTTGCAATACATTTTACAAAAATTTGCATTTTCTTTTCAATTTACAATTTCGATCGCTTTAGGAAGTTTATGAAAGCTGCACACACAGGTTACCCATCATTTATATTACCTGCCAGAAAACATCAGCTATTCCTAAATGAGATATATAATGATAAAAAGCTTTATTTAAAATTTGATGTAGTTATCACTTTCCACAGATTGAAGATATGTCAATACCAATTTCATAGGTTATGCAAACAATAATATAGCGAAATCTGAAGAATGAAACACACAAAAGAGGTGCTTCACCTTCTCACAATCTAACACATGACTTGTTGAAATGATTTCCCGTTAGCAGATGTAACCCATCACATTAAAACACGGCAGTCAAACAACGCAAATAATTCTAAGAATATAAATGAGTTTTACTAAATGTCATTTTGAAAGCCGTTCTAAAAATGTGACCGTTCACGGCGAATGAGCCGTAAATTCCTCCCCCGGTCAATTTGTTTTATTTCGTGTTTAAAAATAAACATCATAAACTTAAAATGGTATATCATTTGACTTCAAACGATATCCAGAAGCGGGGTTATGGTTTGTTAAACTTTGCTCCTTCAACAAAATTATAGCTTTTTCGTTTCTACATGTGTCTCTTTTTCCACATTGCTGGCAATAAATATCAAACAGTCATAATTGGCGGTCATTTCAAATCATCCCCAAGTCAACGAGTTTTAAGAAAGTTCTGTCATTGTTAATTGTTGGTTATGCATATCTATACAAAATACAATGTCTGGTAACCCACCACTTGAACATGATTTAGCAAAAGCAAACAAACACCAGAGCTAATAAAAGTTCTATAGCCATCTAAGGTAGAAGCTTATTATCCACTTCAACAATAGGATAATTGATTAGTGTTTCACTATCAAAATGATTTCGATGTCGGGTCAGCTTAAGTTACCGATGAATACGACCTTCGTACACATTTTACACCGTAACTCAGAATACAATTTAGGGAATTTACGGCTCATTTGTGCTGCCGGGTCACAAATATGAATGATCGAAGGCAGGTACCATGTTCTCAAATTTCAGATGATACAGCAAATTTAAATGTATTCTTGTATTTTTGGTGCAAGTCACAAATGTTATTATGAAGTAAGCATCCGGGCACTACTAGTATATGATAGTGAACTTGCAAAACGATTAGGGATGTTCTAGATGGGTTTTTTTCGGGGAGGCACGGGGAAAGTAAAATAAATTTAAGGGGGGAAATCAACCAGTTTTACGCAAACTTTCAGCAAAATGTTTACTAAAGGGTAACTGGTTAACGCACAGATATGCAACGCATACGCGACGCATATCTGCATGCGTGGTGCATCCTATGGAAACACTAATTTCAAGTGGTCAAATGGCTCCGTTTTAGCTGATAAAATGTGGGTTTTTTCAAGTTGTTTCCCACGATTTAAATATCAAGTTGTTAATGGATTTTGCTCTACCTTGTCAAGGGGCTGTGAATTTACCCGATGTTCACGTAATGTGAGGTAGAAAACGAGAACTGCCGCATTCTCCTGTGAGCTTCGATGAAAGTGCAAAATGTGACCACTTTAAATTTCAACGGCCATTATTTCAAAGTTCATTTTCGTAAAATGACGATTTAGGTACACGATAACTCAATAAATACATCATCTATAGGTAAGAAATCCTGCTCATCGTAAAAAGCAAAATCGACTTAAGAAACCGTTTTCATATTTTTTTATATTTTGGTCTATTTCCGATTTTAGGCATAATTTTTTGCAAATAGGCGTTTGTGAATTTTAAATTAAAGTCCATTTTTATGCCTTATATGGTCAATGTCTCAAATAATAAGGCCAATATCAAACATTTTTGGAAAGAGTGGTTTTTTGTTATGATGTACCAAGAAAAAATTGTCACAAATTCACATTTTTGTGATTTTCTTCAAAATTGTTGTTTTTACACCCAATCTGTATTTATATTCAGATTCCTTGATGTCTTGCCGTTAAATAAATAAATAAATAAATAACAAATATATACTTTTATACGTCTTGCGTGAATAATGACAAAGTTATGACACGTTTACAACATGCGTGTCTAAGAGTACACAGCCACCTTAAGTGTTGACAAGACAACAATTTAATGAAACACATGCACACAGTAAGTGCAATTTCTGGATCAGATACACACTAACTTTACTATACCGATCTTGATAAACCTTTTCAACCAAGCAATTGATAATATTTTCATAAAGTACTCTCAGCGCAATATAGGCAACAGATTCAATATAAAATTAAGAGTTGAGAACTGTGAATTACCACATTACTCTCCTAATAGCCATATTGTCTCGATCTGACTCCGCGTAAATGGGGAGCTTCTGCTAGTTATGTATCGTTATAGTGCTTTATTTATAGGAGTGTAAAAGATCTGTTAGAGGCCTTTCAGTGCTAAAGAAGTATGACAGCATATACAATCACCTATGAGTGGGAGTTTCTGCTAGAAAGCAAGATTTTGTTTTCAGAAATTCATTTTAAATTATTTTCAAATTCAATGGACGTTTTGAAAATAACCCCTAAAACCGGCAAAAATAGTAGGTTCAAAAATTCACATTATGCCAAAAAGCTTGACTGAATCATTTCTAGCAACCAAAATTGCCAAAGAATCCACTCGTTTGATAAAAGATGTGCCCACCTCTAGATACCCGCAAAGGTTATTTCCTTAATAGCCTACATTTCAGCAGAACTTAATTATTAGTATGCTTGGGAAGTATACATACCATAAATTTAGGGCCTCATAACTGTTAAATTGTTAAAATTTGGCAAAATTGCTCAGTCTTGGAGAAAGTCCCCCAAACCAGTTTTTTTCCCCATTTTTTGACAACGTAACGAAAACATTGATGCATTTATATTTGCTTCTATTTTCCAACATTTTAGTGACAATTTTGTTATAACAATATAAAAAATCATGGGATTAGCAAACATGGACATTTTTTTCTCGTGTATGATTTAATTGATGCGTATTAACTTGTTGCTCGAGAAATTGTACAAAATAATAACTTTGTACTGAGATGTTGATGCGTCTAACGCATTCCCTTCTGCGGGGCTCGTGCATTAGACGCAGCAACACCTCAATACGCGTGTAGTATTTTGTACACTTTTACTCCCAACAAGTGATATACATTTAGTAACCTATAACTCAATCACAATACAACTAGGATATTATTTTTGTATTTCACCTACGCATTTCCCAAAACTGGGTCTGGTAATCTTTTTGTTTCTTTGCTCCATTTATATTGATCTGTTTTAACTCATTTTGGCAATTGTTGTCTTTATTCCTATATCTCAAGGCGTAAATGTGCTCTACTTCAAACAAAAGTGATAGATCGAACCACTTATTTTCTTGTATGTGTTGGGTAAATATAATATGCCTGCCATCGGAGAGGAACATAACATGAAAAACGGTGGCTTTTTTCCACGAAGGAGTGAACGCTTACAGGTTGAATTCCCAGTCTGCCTAATCACGAAGCTCCCGTTGCAAAGTGGTTACGGCTCTGGTCTCGTAAAGCAGATGTCCTGGGTTCAATTCTCGTGCGGGATCACTTTTCCTATTTGTCCTCCTTTAATCATGGCTTGACGACGAAACTGATAAACTTTCATCATAGTTTGCTTATTCCCGTCGAAAAAAAAGCCACAGTTATTCATAAAAATCATCATCTTATTCTGTTGTGATATAGTTGATGATGATAATATTGAAATAATTTCTAAATAGAATATCCAAACTAACAAGGGGTATACATGTATGTAAATAGTCCTTTCGCCCTGGCCCTGATCACACTGATGATAAAGCACAAACTGAAGATCATATTTGACCTTTTATCTTTAGCATGACTTTGGAATACTTTTATGGAAAACAAATGATTGTTTTCCTTGCACTTGCAGTTAAAATAAGGAGAACGACACTTATGCGACTGAAAAGTCTGCATATTGATGCCATAAAACAAATGTTCACAAGGTGTGCGTTCTTTCCTTGCAGGGGCACTCAAATGGTTATGAAGTATATCTATATGCATAATCAATTAGGAACAACAACATTTGTAAAACGTAGTGTGTCATATATATAGGATAAAATAGTTTTGCATACCGACATGTATTTTTGAACATTTGGTTACTTAACAACATAGTTACAATGTCTCTTGAAGGCATCGTTATTCCCACATCTACCCCAACATATTTGGTAAATTTATCTTTAACTGATAACTATTATATAAGACGAGTTCACTAAAACCTCCCTTGCTGATATTGAATGAGGAATGGTTAATAATAGAAAGTCGTGGAATATATTTACTAAAGTAGGCCAAACAGATCAATAAAAGGGAGAATAATCTTACAAACTAACATAAGAATTGGAACGGATATTGACAGCAAAACCGTCTAAGCCTACAATAAGAAACACATGACGTCATTAAGAATCATGAAGTCGATCGGCAGAAATGCATGGCTAACAATAAGAGAAATCAGATTACACTGTTAAACATTTCAGTTGTTGTTGTAGTGAACATGATAGCGAAGAAATCGTGTAAACTGGAAAGGTAGTTATGTTTGAAATAGCAGTTTTGGAGGGAAAAAGACTCTGAGTGATTTCTGCAATAAAAACAATAATATAGCCTCTCAGAGCCCAATTTGATTACTGTCCCAAGATTCAAATGAAATGTGTATGGCTCTTTTTTACAATTCTCGTCAAAGGTGATCCAAAATATAAGTCCTCGTCTTTGCAAATCCTTCTTTCACAAATTTTGATGTCTAACGCACTTTGGTTTGGGGTTTGGCACTTTTTGAATATTTGATCAATATATCATCGATTCTTTGATTGGTTACCTGATTGATTGATTGATTTAATTGTTTATACAGTGATTGATTCAAGTTTATTTGTTTTTATTTCAATATGCATCAATGTTATAAATATGGTAAATACAAAATAAAGAATACATTACATGTAGGATATTAGGGATGAAATCAAAACTCGACTGGCGGTTAACCGCCGGTTCCGTCCTGTTTCCATTGTTTAGAACAATAGAAACCAGACGAAACCGAACGGAACCGGCGCGGTCAACAGCTGGGCGAGTTTTCATGTCATCCCTTACTAAGATAAACCATAAGAACATGACTAGTAAAGATATGTGGATGCCACAAAGACCAAAAGCGTAAAGCTTATGGCACCTAATCAGAACAAGATGGAAATTTAACTTACACTACAATATTAATGTGTACAGTGATGATAACATGTGGCCGAAATAAGACTGAAAAGACATTAACATTTAGACATTTCACACTTGGTCTAATTTATGACATCTGTCATTTCATCATCATCATCATCAGTCGGCTGCGGAGCAGGCGACTACAAGCTTTCTCCAACTAATGCGATCTTGGGCAAGCGAAACGATTTTTTTTGGCTGCAGCATTCCTTCAGTATCTCCCAGGAGGTGCTGGACATACTGTAAGTATGTCCATTACCATTACCATCTGTCATTTACCATTTATCAACTAATCCATGAATGCAAAATTATTGCATTTACTTGTAACATTTGCTTTTGGTTTAAGAATTTTCTACTTGCTGCCTCTCTACGTTACGCCTGAGCAACATTAACGTCAAATGTTTCTGACAGAAAGCAAAAATGGAAATTGTGTTTGTATGACCAAAGTAAAAACTGTCACTGAACATTACCGTTAGATTCCACTACATGTTAAGCTGTCTAGTCCAATCTTTATAAACTTTTAAAAAAAATAGTTGTCGAGTACACAGACAGTCAGGATCAATTATTATCGATAGTTATACGGATTATTTAGTGTTCTTTAGATTTGTAATTCTGAGCAATATACATTTAAATTTAAAGCTGGAAATAAAATAGCAACTTCAACAACACAGGACTTCCTCATGCATCTGACTTATGGGTATAATGATCAATTAATCCAGATTTTTACGTTATTCGAACGGGGGTGTCAGAGTTTTCCGAAACCAACATTTTCTACAATTACATTACCTCTGGTGTAATTTGGTGCCGTGTATATAAGCCGTCTTGAAAACGGTACCTTCCTATAAAACAAACACAACATAAACAAAACATTAACGGATGTCCGGTAGTTTGTTCCCATAACACCACTGCATTATACTATTATGCATATTGAGTGTTCCGTAGTCTCAACATGATAAAAATATCGCTTCAAATACTACTTGCTACTGGAGGGAAAATCAAATTTATTTTCTAATAAGAAAAAGTCATGTAAAATAAGGCTTTGAATTACTTATTATTTAAAAAACATGACATATTATTGTCGTACAAATAATAATTCAGATGGGACATAGTGGCCAGTTGGGTAATACTTTTCGTCCGTGTTTCTGTCAGAAACTCAAGCCGCAAATTTTGAATACCCAAAATGTGATCCTAATTAAGACATCATTGATTTCGAAGGACTTACCTTGCAAGATCAATTTTACACGTAAGCAATACTCACTAAATCTAATGATAATAGCGTATCATTAATTCTCCTTTAAACGAAATACAAACCTTATTTTCTTAGATTTGTTGGGGGAAAGGCGATCGCCATCGGCTGCGCGTAATGAGCACCGTCGAAATAATACTCCACAAATAATCCGTCGTTATTTTATTTTTATAACATGTTATATTGAATTCTGAACTTGCTATATAAACATGCACTAACGTTTTCCTAACATGAATGTCAAAACCATAAGCAGATTATGTCGAAAGGTAAGATTTATTATCACTAATATATCAGGTATATCAGGTCTCTTCCATAACATTAATTTAATTAATTTGAAATCTCTCTCGACAATGTAAGAAAAAAAGAAAGTGTATTAAATTATTTTCATCCTGTTATCGTTAAGTGCTTTCTGGTGTTATTCTGCCGTGCAAGATTTTACGATTTTTATTATTAAGCAAAATGGATTAAAATTGTCGCAAGACCTTAATTTACACACATCATCTCGTATTCCTTCAATCTCAATGTAGTTAATGGTAATTACCTGATTTTGACATTACGCCTTGAAACTAAATATTTTCGAGTGTTGGATTGTTTTTACTTTGGTTTATTATGATAGGAAAATTACACCAAATATCAACGAAAGTTAATCAATTTAGAAATCAAACATGGTATTTTCTTTCAAATCTGCCGTAAAGCTAGACGTTATATAGCATGCATGTGTCTAGACTGAAGGTAAACTTAAAATACCGTAGAGTGTCATTTTAATACTCGTATTATATCAATGTGATAAAGAAAAAATTAACTATATATTTCAAAAATGGAAATAATGTTGAGTAAAAGCTTGAATGTAATTTCATACGTGCTGGTGATTAACAATTTCTAATAGTTTAAACTTACAGCACAGTAAATTCAACTAACCTTGAACTTTCGATGTGCGCCACTCATCTTTATCATTATACAATATTATTACCACAAATATTATTACCACTTTTATAACGTATCACAGAATTATCTTGATTTGAGAATGCACAACGTGTAAAATATAAAATATTAAAGCTACAATGTTTTATTTCATTTATTATATCTTAAAGGGGCACATAAAATTAACAGATATGGAAATAGGAGTATAAACTGACCAGTAGGTACCAGTTGTAGTCCTACTAATTCATGGCATATTGAATGGCCGAGGGGAAAGTTAGCCCATATTTTCAAGACTATCCATGCCTTCAAGGTGACAGAAACCTACTCATGTTACTCTCTGGCCATGGTCTGGCCAGTTGTTAGATCTTTCCCAGGGAAAGATGACATTCCAATATTCCCCTTAACTCCCCAAAACTAGTTCAACTAGTTTTGGATATATGCTTTGTTTTGTCCCAATGCGTCAGTAAAATGTGTTCTGCTACAAAACAAAGTATCCGGTCCTGGTTTTGCTGCTTGCCAAGTGGCATTCATGGACTCCTCAAATACTTTTAAACATTCATAAAGCTTAAATTATTATCCAGATATTTTATTAAATCTATTATAGTTCTCAATTTTACGAATTCAATATTACGCAGGACTCAATCATGATTACGGACTATATCAATGTACAGTATAACACCTAAATCCATACACTCTCTCACACAAGTGATGTAGATTCGGAGACACCCGACGATTCAGGGAACCCCATTTGAAATTCACGCTCCTGTGTGGATGATTAAGGTTATGTCTTACATAGATGGTGTATGGATTTCATCTGGATTAGTCCATGTTTTTGTTATTGCTTGATAAGGTATATAGTTAGGTTAGTCAAATTAAGAAAAATAAGCGGTTAACTCACCACTTATTGCAATTTATAACACATCAAAAGTCCTCAATTAAGTACTGAAACAGCGCGTAATTTGCATAAATACAAAATGGCCGCTTAAAAATCATATCAATGTATTACATTCAGCAGAAGGATTCAGAAAAAGTATAATTTTACGTGTCTCCGACATACAGTTCCTGATTTGTAGACAAAAAGGTCAAAGGTCAAATTTTGGGGTATACAGGCGTCTACAGTTGACTGCACCAATTTTAATCCAACTGGTCTCAAATTGTTCCTGGTCCAAAATGAATCAAATTGAGAAAAGTTGCATTGTTTTGAATGTTTTATTACATAGGTAACGTCACAAAATAGGTCAAGGTCAACAGGGCTCAATGGATAATGATCTTTTTTGCTGTGTTACCAAAAACAAACCATCTGATATGGCAAACATTTTTTTAAATGTTCTTGCAAGTGGAGTAATCTGAGACCATTTTTTTAAATCAAAATCAGATAATTTTTCAAATTTTGTCCCCTGTGGAATCCAAGAACTATACATCGGATATAGGGCAATTTATACCTTTTCTGAATCCTGATGACAAGACTTTAGTATGGATTTTGGTTAAGATTTCACCAACTTTGAAACTTCACCCGCTGCATTAGCGGCTATTTTGGATTTATGCAAATTAGGCACTGTTTCACTGCGGGGATTTTCGAGGACTTTTGATATGTTATTACGTATGCTTTTCTGAAATAAATGGTAATTAAATGGATTCTGTTGCAATTATAAGTGGTGGGTAATTTCATACTTATTAATGTAATTATTCATTTATTTCATGGGAGGTTCAGCCACACACTCCATTTTAATAGTAAGGCGAAGGTTAAAAACATACATTACGTTTCACTACCTGGAGAGAATTGATAAAAAAATGAATTCCCTCCTGAGGTTCGTATCTGTCAATGAGTTGACCAGATCACAAGCCTTTTAGGATGTCATTATAGTTAGAGGCAATATATAACACAGATGGGTTAATGAGTTACGTCGTACATAAAAATGACCTTTTGTGGTATTGTCACGGAGGTATAAGTGCGTTAGTGTTATAGACCTGACGGGGAAGTCTTCTTTTGGTCTATACGCTAGTGCGCTCGCCTCTTAATCCCAGGGTCGTCATGGTCGTGGGTTCGAGTCCCGGCAGGACCGGAAATGGCTCGAGGAGCGCAGGATACTTCCGTGAGTGGTTTGTGACAAAATGGTGGCAGCGGTGGTCTCTGGTGTTTCTTAACACCAGGGGATCACCATCGGAAAGGGTTAGGCGTTCACAAGAATGGCTGGCCGAGTATGCCTTGTATCAAGGACGACCAGTCTGGCCGAGTATGCCTTGTATCAAGGACGACCCGTTTAAACAGAGGAAGTAAGGCGCGAGGACGCGCCTTACGAGGAGGGGGAGTATGTCACGGAGGTATAAGTGCGTTAGTGTTATAGACCTGACGGGGAAGTCCTCTTTTGGTCTATACGCTAGCGCGCTCGCCTCTTAATACCAGGGTCGTCATGGTCGTGGGTTCGAGTCCCGGCAGGACCGGAAATGGCTCGAGGAGGCGCAGGATAGTTCCGCGATTGGTTTGTGACAGTATTTGGCTCCCAGGAAGTGAGTTTTGCCTGAGGCAATTTGTGGTTATATGTTGACCCCTCACTACAATCGTTATTACCGTCGATTTGGTTGAAAAAAAGACATGAATGATCAAATATCTCCAGGTAACAAAACGTAATGATTCATCTATAATGAATCTAATGATTATTATATCTTGTATGATAATTATCTTCATGACAGAGGATTATGATATTATCATACCACTATTAAGGGAAACACCACTACCCGGAAATATTTTCGTATCTAGTCAGTGAGTGTGTATTTGCGCTTCACATCTAGTCAGTGAGAGATACGCATTTTGTTAATAATAAATAATAATATACGGCGAGGTACTTTCGAGGCAATTCGCGTAAACGGGGAGATGCACGCGATGCGTAATACGCGGAACAGTCATCTAATTTGTGTAATGTTTTCCTAATTTTGCAACAATTTAAGTGTATAAAAATGTAATTATTTCAATATTTAGAATGAATTAGTGGCATGATAAATTCGTTATAAGGTTCAGTGTCGGTATGGTGCGGGAAATTATCGTGCATTAGGTGCACGATAGTTCGCGCACGTTAATATCCCGTACCATACCTCAGCTTCACCTAATAACTAATAGGTCTACTATCTGAAGAAAAAACGAAATCCAATAGGTATTAACCTTCAATCAAAACATCAAGTAAAGTTCGTTGCCATTTCTCGAAGCGACTCTCGTAACATGCAGGAGATAACCAGCTTCACATCTTCCAACTGATTTCATTTTCATATTTCCACTGTATGCTTCTTCAAATTAACTCCATTCAAATCCAATCTATATTGAGGTTATGTAATTCCCATGTTGCCTGATTTGATTATTATGTAAACTATATGGTATCCCATGAGTCAATATTCTAACACCTGAAGCGTTGAAAGATCTTTTCATTTTCTGGTTAAAGTCAACATGTTACTGCACAGGAAAAGGCCTACAAATAACATAAAATATTAATAATTTTAAGCAGTTTTGTTTGTATTTCAACAGTTTCAAGTTTATCATGATAGCATTAAATCTCATAATTGGGTCAAAACCCCGTTTTTGAGGATTTTCTCCAAAACTGAGCATTTTCTCCCAAATTTTACCTTTGCCATTCTAAATATGTATACTTTTATATAATTTTGGACAACAATTTAGCAGTAATGAGGGCCAAAAGTTTCCATAAATCCCGGGTTAAGATCAACCTTTTAAAGCCAACATGTTAGTGCAAACGTAAAGGTCTACAAATAATATAAAGGATAAATAATTTAAAGCAGTTTTCCCTGTATTTTAACCATTTCAACTTTATCTTGATAGTATTAACTCTTTTATTCAGCACACGTCTATATTTAAAGGAAAATCATTAGGCTACGTCTGTGCAGTTACTTTTAGGACAAATGCTACTTTATAAGATTCAGCGAAATATACGTTTGCCGATTTAACACAGGTCTTAACCTTGGAATTATGGAAACATTTGGGCCTCATAACTGCTTAATTGTTGGTCTAAAATTTGACGATTCCATCTGTGAGGTCAAACTTGGGCAAAAAATGCTCTGTTTTGGAGAAAGTGGGGCCCAAATTCTTTCGGACAACGTAACAAAAAATACCGGTTGGGTGATTTTCTCCAAAATTGAGTTTTAGTCATCTTCTTACCCATAGAGGACGGTGTAATTAGTGATTTACACTCTCTATGGGATGTACTTGATTGTGCCACTCATTTGAAGAAATAAGCGTTAATTTTGTTGTTGTTGTTGTTGTTGTTGTTGTTGTTGTTGTTTTTGTTGTTGTTGTTGTTGTTTTTGTTGTTTTAATCTGGTAAAGTTTTAGTTGGTGCACGAATTAACTTTATTTCTTTTCCAGGTTATGACTTTTTTAAAGAATGATTCAAATAATTGTCAACCATTATCCATTTTTGCTTATTACACCAGTACGAAAATGCATACTTTGCTCACGAAGGCAACTGAGCTTCCATGCTGCGGACCACCAAATCATAATTACTAAGTGTTCTTCATTTGCTTTCAACCAGTTTTCAACCGTTCAGTCCGTTATCCTGTTTCACATAATAGCTAATGCATGTTGGGAATACTTTATACAACATTTGTTTTATTCATGTGCGCCACAGATCCAATACTCGGGTTTGTTTTTAGTTCAAAAAGGGGTCGCTCACCTCAGAGGAGACACGTTCAAAAGACGAACAGCTATACTTAAAAATGAACAGCTATATTTCAGACAAATAATTTACAAATAACATATAGCTCCACTAAACAAATAAAATAACAGCTTCGTTTGATGAACAATATAAATGCAAATTTCTGAGCAAACATACAAGGTCTATGTTGACGGCAAAGTCAGTTGACTATAGCGCTGAGTCGTGTTTGCTGATGATATACCCAGACAGAGTGTCCATTATGTGAAAAGTGTAATTGAATATGTGTTATTGAATTATATTGAATACGTTACTAATATCATTGTAAAAGATTGTAGAGACAAGTTTTTGAAGAAACTTTCGCAGCATTATCTAATGTATGCAATATTAAATAAAGTAAATAAAGTTTATCAAAAATCACACTTTAAAAGTTTACTTTATAAGGGAAATTAAAGCTTTATTTTCATTTTTACAATCCAGAAAATGCAGTTTAATTTGTACATATCAAATGAAACACAAAATTATCCCTGCAGCTGAAATGGGATCGCCCTCGTGATGTCACGCGATGTTTTCATGAGGAGCCAATTGGGCGCCTTGTTTGGTTTCAGGCGGGCCAATCACGGGCATCCTTGCTTGGAGCCGTCGGTGGCCATTTTGTTGGCTAAGGCCATTCTCTGTCAGTTTTTCAGCAAGAAAGGATGCAGAAATTTTTTATCCCACCCACCACTCCCCATATGTCATATTTGATATCTGTTTAAAATTGATTTCAAGAGTTTGATAGTGTGTCATAAAATTTGAGTCTCGCAGTAGTGAGACAAGTACACATAAAGTGTCGGTCTTCAAATTAAAAGGTAATTAGGAATGAGATGAAATACGAAAGAGAAATGAAAATATATTCGATTGAGAGTTCTCCGAATTTGAATAATATTCTAATTACATTGAGGTTTGTTGAGTTACATAGTAGTATGACTATTGTATAAGGGTGTGAGAGTGTGCGTGAGTATATCACTTTAGGTTCAGTTTCTATCTCAGCACTCAGCAACACATTCTATTCTGTTGCGCAGTTGTATTTTTTTTTTAAATTCTATTTTGTATAATGTGTTCACTCTAATGAGTCTTCAGAAGCATTAACAAAACCGATACAATTGGTACCACTTTCAGTCTTAGGTGGTAATACCCTTCAGTCTTAGGTCGAGTAATTTTAATTATAGCAGGACGGGAGGAATTAACACCAGGTTGGCATGGATAGCTAGACAGGGCCAAGTACTATGCCCTCAGATTTTCTTGTTCATCAAAGTATAAATAAAATGAAATATTGGGTTCAAGTTTTTATGAGGTTGCGCAGCCGGCTGGTTATCGCGTTAATTTCTGTTAAAGGCTGCCTTTTGTATTAGACATGGTATCCTAGTTATGTATTCGAAAAAAAAAATCATTAATGTGCAGAGCATGGCACTGTGTTTGCTTGGCGTTGGCAGCGAAAAATAACGGGTTTTGCAATTAACTCCTTCAACATGTTCAAATCGGGTTAATGGTCCACTGTGGTGAAGAGGCCTCAACCGTAAAATTCAGAGGCTCTTCAAATAATCATAAGTGTGGATCTTGCGGTATTTACTAGCAAAGGAAATGAGGGGATCAGAAATAGCTTATTCCATGGTACAGGGTACGGATGTTAACAAGTAGTCCTTGTGGCAGATTTTTGGATCATTTTTCTAAAATGATCGATTTAATGTACAGAATTATACATGTACTACATTAATAAATTCGATTTAGTAGTTCCAATATCCGTAGGCATCTACCTACTGGGTATTTGGCATGGGTATATTTACCGATGTCCATAATGTAATCTGAATATGAATATAATTGGAAAATGAGAAAGGTATCAGCCATTTAATTTCTTTTGACGCGCTAGATGACTGCCTAGCGAATTCATGTAAGTCCGCGGCATTTTATATTCTCTCCATTGGTATTATGGAGCTTTTTATTTCCTCCTCCGAGGAGATGATCGTGTAGAGGATTGCCTAGCGAAATATTTGTCCATTGGTATATAGAGCTTTTCCTCCTCGATAAGGAGTTGATCGCTAGATGAGTGCCTAGCAAAATAGTTCCCAGTGTGTTAAGGGAACTCTTGGGTTATAGGCGCAACTAGCTTCCCAGTAATTGTTGGGAGGCTCGGTCGGGTATTTACTCCGTTCGAAAAAGTTGTCCAGAAATCATTATTATTTGGCTGATTCCAGGGACTTTTCTAAAAACATTGCTTGAATAAATTATGCGTTCTTTCTGAATGGCTGACCAGAGGCCCAAATTTTGGTGTAAGTGTTTTCGTCATTTCAGTGTCTGGGATAATAATCAAATATTAAAATGTAGAATGAACAAATATAAAATATTCTAACTTCGATTTATGAAACTTGTGAAATACTAGGTTAATATCCCAGGAAACACTCAAATTTTCTTAAAACGTTTATTCAAAACGATCTATTAACATTTAAATGTCGGGTTATATAAAAGTCATGAAAACGTTTTAAAAAACGTTATTGTCTAATATTTTGGGCAAACATTTTTGCAAATTATTTTGTCACCACTTAAATAATATTCTGTTTAGTATAATTTGCATTCAAGTTTTCAAAAAATTGTTTTGTGAATGCTATTAAAATGTTTTACACCCTTTATATAACCTGACATTTAAACGTTTTCTGTAAAACATTTTGTGTTTGCTGGGATTATCATTATTATTCAAGATTATATTATCATCCCTATTGTTTTATCTTACTTTGTTTCGTTTTGATTTGCTTGTGATGTTGCAAAACAGTGTTTCTGAGCAAACTTACAAGCTCTGTATTGATGACACGTGTTTGAGATTACGTGCTTATATTTCTTTGTGTCTTGATGTCTGCAATGTATAAGTGAAATTAATTAGTTATAAAATTGCATTGCTAGTAACTTATTTACACATTATGAGATCAAACAAATAACATAATAAAGTCAAGATGTTTGAAGCTGGGGGTTGATTCTTTTTTAAATTGTGTAAATGTTTAATTACTCAAAACACCTCGGGTTACAAATGCCTACACTAGTCAGGGAAAAGGTAAACGAATGCATCTATATTTTTCGGCAATCATTACATTGAAAATATTTTACAATTTCCCATGTTTGCGAATTGTTATCACACGCAAATCATGTACGACTTTGCCCTTGGAATCTAATGTCCGTATGGACAAAACAAGTTAGACCAGGTCTATCTTTAGACCTGGTAAAACTATGGAGATTAGGGCTACGGAGAAGGAACTTTTTGGTATTTGCATACCTTATTCTATATTTTGTAGATCCTGTTAAGGCAAATACATGTAGCTTAATATTATATGTCTATAATTTAATTTTTGGATATTGCTACAAAGAAGGAGAGAAAAGATTAAGGGGTTCCATATAAACTCCATAGTTAGACCAGGTCTAAAGTTAGAAATGGACTAAACTTGTTTTGTGCATGCGAACCTAAATAATTGATCTGTTGGTGGCAAAGAGACAAATAATGATACCATCCTAGTCCTCTGTATATTATTACTTATCAATCAAATTCTAGTTTGCCAAAATATGGTGTTTATGTATACAAATATGCATTACTTTGAAGGGCATTAAAAAGTAGAAAATTAATGAAATTTAAAACTAGTTGGGTGTCGAAAGAGCTTCTTAACTTAAGCAGCTAAACCAGCTAAATGAAAAATTATTTTCCAAAAACACACAGAATAATTCTTCCCATTTATAGTCATGTACTGAATCAACTTTCATATATTTTTTTTAAGTGAATATGTTTAAATCATATTACATATTTTTACAATTATTGAATCTCATTGCAGATGGCAGTTTCTTACACTAACCCATAGATGTTGTGTTTTCAATAAAGACCAAAAAAAAATATTTGCAATACATTTTACAACAATTTGCATTTTCTTTTCAATTTACAATTTCAATCGCTTTAGGAAGTTTATGAAAGCTGCACACACAGGTTACCCATCATTTATATTACCTGCCAGAAAACATCAGCTATTCCTAAATGAGATATATAATGATAAAAAGCTTTATTTAAAATTTGATGTAGTTATCACTTTCCACAGATTGAAGATATGTCAATACCAATTTCATAGGTTATGCAAACAATAATATAGCGAAATCTGAAGAATGAAACACACAAAAGAGGTGCTTCACCTTCTCACAATCTAACACATGACTTGTTGAAATGATTTCCCGTTAGCAGATGTAACCCATCACATTAAAACACGGCAGTCAAACAACGCAAATAATTCTAAGAATATAAATGAGTTTTACTAAATGTCATTTTGAAAGCCGTTCTAAAAATGTGACCGTTCACGGCGAATGAGCCGTAAATTCCTCCCCCGGTCAATTTTTTTTTATTTCGTGTTTAAAAAATAAACATCATAAACTTAAAAATGGTATATCATTTGACTGCAAACGATATCCAGAAGCGGGGTTATGGTTTGTTAAACTTTGCTCCTTCAACAAAATTATAGCTTTTTTCGTTTCTACATGTGTCTCTTTTTCCACATTGCTGGCAATAAATATCAAACAGTCATAATTGGCGGTCATTTCAAATCATCCCCAAGTCAACGAGTTTTAAGAAAGTTCTGTCATTGTTAATTGTTGGTTATGCATATCTATACAAAATACATACAATGTCTGGTAACCCACCACTTGAACATGATTTAGCAAAAGCAAACAAAGACCAGAGCTATTAAAAGTTCTATAGCCATCTAAGGTAGAAGCTTATTATCCACTTCAACAATAGGATAATTGATTAGTGTTTCACTATCAAAATGAGATCGATGTCGGGTCAGCTTAAGTTACCGATGAATACGACCTTCGTACACATTTTACACCGTAACTCAGAATACAATTTAGGGAATTTACGGCTCATTTGTGCTGCCGGGTCACAAATATGAATGATCGAAGGCAGGTACCATGTTCTCAAATTTCAGATGATACAGCAAATTTAAATGTATTCTTTTATTTTTGGTGCAAGTCACAAATGTTATTATGAAGTAAGCATCCGGGCACTACTAGTATATGATAGTGAACTTGCAAAACGATTAGGGATGTTCTAGATGGGTTTTTTTCGGGGAGGCACGGGGAAAGTAAAATAAATTTAAGGGGGAAATCAACCAGTTTTACGCAAACTTTCAGCAAAATGTTTACTAAAGGGTAACTGGTTAACGCACAGATATGCAACGCATACGCGACGCATATCTGCATGCGTGGTGCATCCTATGGAAACACTAATTTCAAGTGGTCAAATGGCTCCGTTTTAGCTGATAAAATGTGGGTTTTTTTCAAGTTGTTTCCCCCGATTTAAATATCAAGTTGTTAATGGATTTTGCTCTACCTTGTCAAGGGGCTGTGAATTTACCCGATGTTCACGTAATGTGAGGTAGAAAACGAGAACTGCCGCATTCTCCTGTGAGCTTCGATGAAAGTGCAAAATGTGACCACTTTAAATTTCAACGGCCATTATTTCAATGTTCATTTTCGTAAAATGACGATTTAGGTACACGATAACTCAATAAATACATCATCTATAGGTAAGAAATCTTCATCATCGTAAAAAGCAAAATCGACTTAAGAAACCGTTTTCATATTTTTTTATATTTTGGTCTATTTCCGATTTTAGGCATAATTTTTGGCAAATAGGCGTTTGTGAATTTTAAATTAAAGTCCATTTTTATGCCTTATATGGTCAATGTCTCAAATAATAAGGCCAATATCAAACATTTTTGGAAAGAGTGGTTTTTTGTTATGATGTACCAAGAAAAAATTGTCACAAATTCACATTTTGTGATTTTCTTCAAAATTGTTGTTTTTACACCCAATCTGTATTTATATTCAGATTCCTTGATGTCTTGCCGTTAAATAAATAAATAAATAAATAACAAATATATACTTTTATACGTCTTCCGTGAATAATGACAAAGTTATGACACTTTTACAACATGCGTGTCTAAGAGTACACAGCCACCTTAAGTGTTGACAAGACAAGAATTTAATGAAACACATGCACACAGTAAGTGCAATTTCTGGATCAGATACACACAACTAAGTTTACTATACCGATCTTGATAAATCTTTTCAACCAAGCAATCGATAATATTTTCATAAAGTACTCTCAGCGCAATATAGGTAACAGATTCAATATACAATTAAGAGTTGAGAACTGTGAATTACCACATTACTCTCCTAATAGCCACATTGTCTCGATCTGACTCCGCGTAAATGGGGAGCTTCTGCTAGTTATGTATCGTTATAGTGCTTTATTTATAGGAGTGTAAAAGATCTGTTAGAGGCCTTTCAGTGCTAAAGAAGTATGACAGCATTTACAATCACCTATGAGTGGGAGTTTCTGCTAGAAAGCAAGATTTTGTTTTCAGAAATTCATTTTAAATTATTTTCAAATTCAATGGACGTTTTGAAAATAACCCCTAAAACCGGCAAAAATAGTAGGTTTGGCGGACAATTTAAAAAGTCCACTTTAAAAGGTTCAAAAATTCACATTATGCCAAAAAGCTTGACTGAATCATTTCTAGCAACCAAAATTGCCATAGAATCCACTCGTTTGATAAAAGATTAGCCAAAAAATGGTCGCATGTGCCCACCTCTAGATACCCCCAAGGTTATTCCTTTAATACCCTACATTTCAGCAGAACTTAATTATTAGTATGCTTGGGAAGTATACACACCATAAATTTAGGGCCTCATAACTGCTTAATTGTTAAAATTGGGCAAAATTGCTCAGTCTTGGAGAAAATCCCCCAAACCGGGTTATTTTTTGCCCATTTTTTTGACAACGTAACGTAAACATTGATGCATTTATATTTGCTTCTATTTTCCAACATTTTAGTGACAATTTTGTTATAACAATAGCAAAAATCATGGGATTAGCAAACATGGAAATTTTTTCTCGTGTATGATTTAATTGATGCGTATTAACTTGTTGCTCGAGAAATTGTACAAAATAATAACTTTGTACTGAGATGTTGATGCGTCTAACGCATTCCCCCCTGCGGGGCTCGTGCATTAGACGCAGCAACACCTCAATACGCGAGTAGTATTTTGTACACTTTTACTCCCAACAAGTGATATACATTTAGTAACCTATAACTCAATCACAATACAACTGGGATATTATTTTTGTATTTCATCTACGCATTTCCCAAAACTGGGTCTGGTAATCTTTGTGTTTCCTTGCTCCATTTATATTGATCTGTTTTAACTCATTTTGGCAATTTTTGTCTTTATTCATATATCTCAAGGCGTAAATGTGCTCTACTTCAAACAAAAGTGATAGATCGAACCACTTATTTTCTTGCATGTGTTGGGTAAATATAATATGCCTGCCATCGAAGGAGTGAACGCTTACAGGTTGAATTCCCAGTCTGCCTAATCATGAAGCTCCCGTTGCAAAGTGGTTAAGGCTCTGGTCTCGTAAAGCAGATGTCCTGGGTTCAATTCTCGTGCGGGATCACTTTTCCTATTTGGCCTCCTTTAATCACGGCTTGACGACGAAACTGATAAACTTTCATCATAGTTTGCTTATTCCCGTCGAAAAAAAGCCACAGTTTTTCATAAAAATCATTATCTTGTTCGGTTGTGATATAGTTGATGATGATATATTGAAATCATTTGTAAATAGAATATCCAAACTAACAAGGGGTATACATGTATATGCAAATAGTCCTTTCGCCCTGGCCCTGGTCACGCTGATGATAAAGCACAAACTGAAGATCATATTTGACCTTTAACCTTTAGCATGACTTTGGAATACTTTTATGGAAAACAAATGATTGTTTTCCTTGCACTTGCAGTTACAATAAGGAGAACGACACTTATGCGACTGAAAAGTCTGCATATTGATGCCATAAAACAAATGTGCACAAGGTGTGCGTTCTTTCCTTGCAGGGGCACTCAAATGGTTATGAAGTATATCTATGCATAATCAATTCGGAACAACAACATTTGTAAAACGTAGTGTGTCATATATATATATGATAAAATAGTTTTGCATACCGACATGTATTTTTGTACATTTGGTTCCTTAACAACATAGTTACAATGTCTAGTTACAAGGCATCGTTATTCCCACATGTACCCCAACATATTTGGTAAATTTATCTTTAACTGATAACTATTATATAAGACGACTTATTTAAAGTTCACTAAAACCTCCCTTGCTGTTATTGAATGAGGAATGGTTAATAATAGAAAGTCGTGCAATATATTTACTAAAGTAGGCCAAACAGATCAATAAAACGGAGAATAATCTTACAAACTAACATAAGAATTGGAACGGATATTGACTGCAAAACCGTCTAAGCCTACAATAAGAAACACATGACGTCATTAAGCATCATGAAGTCGATCGGCAGAAATGCATGGCTAACAATAGGAGAAATCAGATTACACTGTTAAACATTTCAGTTGTTGTTGTAGTGAACATGATAGCAAAGAAATCGTGTAAACTGGAAAGGTAGTTATGTTCGAAATAGCAGTTTTGGGGGGAAAAAGACTCTGAGTGATTTCTGCAATAAAGAAAATAATATAGCCTCTCACAGCCCAATTTGATTACTGTCCCAATATTCAAATGAAATTTGTATGGCTCTTCTTTACAATTCTCGTCAAAGGTGATCCAAAATATAAGTCCTCGTGACACTTTGCAAATCCTTCTTTCACAAATAATGACGCTATGGTGTTTTTGATGTCTAACGCACTTTGGTTTGGGGTTTGGCACTTTTGGAATATTTGATCAATATATCATCCAGTCTTTGATTGGTTACCTGATTGATACGATTGATTGATTTAATTGTTTATTAAGTGATTGATTCAAGTTTATTTGTTTTTATTTCAATTCACATCAATGTTATAAATATGGTAAATACAAAATAAAGAATACACTACATGTAGGATATTAGGGATGAAATCAAAACTCGACCGGCGGTTAACCGCCGGTTCCGTCCGGTTTCCATTGTTTAGAACAATCGAAACCAGAAGGAACTGAATGGAACCGGTGGTCAACAGCTGGGCGAGTTTTCATGTCATCCCTTACTAAGATAAACCATAAGAACATGACGATTTAAGATATGTGGATGCCACAAAGACCAAAAGCGTAAAGCTTATGGCACCTAATCTGAACAAGATGGAAATTTAACTTACACTACAATATTAATGTGTACAGTGATGATAATATGTGGCCGAAATAAGAATGAAAAGACATTAACATTTAGACATTTCAAACTTGGCCTAATGTATGACATCTGTCAATTCATCATCATCATCATCAGTCGGCTGCGGAGCAGGCGACTACAAGCTTTCTCCAACTAATGCGATCTTGGGCAAGCGAAACAATTTTGTTTGGCTGCAGCATTCCTTCAGTATCTCCCAGGAGGTGCTGGACATACTGTAAGTATATCCATTACCATTACCATCTGTCATTTACCATTTATCAACTAATCCATGAATGCAAATTTATTGCATTTACTTGTAACATTTGCTTTTGGTTTAAGACGATTTTCTACTTGCTGCCTCTCTACGTTACGCCTGAGCAACATTAACGTCAAATGTTTCTGACAGAAAGCAAAAATGGAAATTGTGTTTGTATGACCAAAGTAAAAACTGTCACTGAACATTACCGTTAGATTCCACTACATGTTAATCTGTCCATTCCAATTTTTATCAACTTGTAAAAAAAAGTAGTCGAATACACGGACAGTCAGGGTCAATTATTATCGAAAGTTATTATGATTATTTAGTGTTCTTTAGATTTGTAATTCTGAGCAATATAAATTTGAATTCATAAATATATCAAAAGCTGGAAATAAAACATCAGAATTTTGAGCATCAAAAATCAAAAAACCGAATTGAAATCGGTCAATGCATTGTGATGTAGTGTCAATTTTAAGATGCTCGTAAATGGAATTAAAACCTGCCACAAATGGCTATAATGACAAAATTGGCAAATTTCGGGATTTTGAAGGTTTATTTGGACGCTTGCTTGAATAGGCAGCGTTAATTTAAGTATCACAGGTTAAATGCCTATCTTTCCTTACTTCGTTAAAGAAAACAAAATTTAAAAATATGTCATTGAATAATTATAATAAATTAACCAAATATACTATTTTAGCAAATTCAGCCAATCTGCAGACAAATTAAAGGTGAAAAAATGAATAAGTTCAGCTAATTAATATGCAAAATTGATGCCAATAGAAAACCGTACATGATATCAGGGTGCGGTTTTTTTTATTTCAATTGATAACAAACAATACACAAAAAGTAATTCATTATGCAAATTAGCTAATTACAGGTATGATATTTTTATGTAAATTAGGCATGGGTAATTTTGGGTTTTTTCAATATTTAATGAAAGTCTATTCATTCACCATAAATATGTCAAGTATGAACCTGTTATGATGTTGAATAAAGAAACTGCAGTTAATTACTTTAAAAATATAATAAAAAATATAATTAAAAATATAATACAAAACATACAAAGTTTGACATTTTGACGATGTCTGCAATAGAATTTTCATTTTTTTTTCTGTAAACATGGTATGTGTCACCATTACTCAAAGCCAAATCCGAAAAGTAAAACTAAAAATTCATTTGCAATGAGACTTTAAATTAACATTTTGTTATCTGGATTAACATGGGAGGACAAATTAATGGTAAAAGGAACAGCCATTCCACTGTACCGCGTATACAAAAATAGCATGGCCTTGGACACACACAATGGCTTAGAGCTATTGTGGTTTGGAAAAATACTCCCTAGAAATATCTCTGATAATGTTTTGTTTCAATTAGTTTTCCTTAAGTGTTTCATTCGTTGTCGACGGAAATAATTTACATGCTAAATTTACACGCGCGCTTTTCAATTCACTGTTATGCTTGCATGCACAGTGTAGCAGAATTATTGTGCAGCCACTGTGACAAACATTATTAACATGTCATGACGGTCAAATTGTAGTCACAATTGTCATACAAATAATACTTCAGATGGAAAATATTGGTCAATTGTTTCTGTCAGGAACTTTTGAATACCATAATGGTCCTAAGACATCGTTGATTTTGAAGATCAATTTGACACGTAAGCAATACTCACTAAATCTAATGATAATAATGTATCGTTAATTCTCCTTTAAAAGAAATACAGATTCCTTGGGGAAAAGGCGATCGCCATCGGCTGCGCGTAATGAGCACCGTCGAAATAATACTCCACAAATAATCCGTCGTTATTTTATTTTTATAACATGTTATATTGAATTCTGAACTTGCTATATAAACATGCACTAACGTTTTCCTAACATGAATGTCAAAAACATAAGCAGATTATGTCAAAAGGGAAAATTTATTATCACTGATAACGTATATCAGGTCTATTCCATAACATTAATTTAATTAATTTGAAATCTCTCTCGACAATGTAAGAAAAAAGAATGTGTATTAAATTATTTTCATCCTATTATCGTTAAGTGCTTTCTGGTGTTATTCTGCCGTGCAAGATTTTACGATTTTTATTATTAAGCAAAATGGATTAAAATTGTCGCAAGACCTTAATTTACACACATCATCTCGTATTCCTTCAATCTCAATGTAGTTAATGGTAATTACCTGATTTTGACATTACGCCTTGAAACTAAATATTTTCGAGTGTTGGATTGTTTTTACTTTGGTTTATTATGATAGGAAAATTACACCAAATATCAACGAAAGTTAATCAATTTAGAAATCAAACATGGTATTTTCTTTCAAATCTGCCGTAAAGCTAGACGTTATATAGCATGCATGTGTCTAGACTGAAGGTAAACTTAAAATACCGTAGAGTGTCATTTTAATACTCGTATTATAT
The DNA here is from genome assembly GCF_039555335.1 of Amphiura filiformis. NCBI lineage: Eukaryota > Metazoa > Echinodermata > Ophiuroidea > Amphilepidida > Amphiuridae > Amphiura > Amphiura filiformis. The sequence continues at coordinate 58,986,176 of NC_092642.1, forward strand.
CAATGTGATAAAGAAAAAATTAACTATATATTTCAAAAATGGAAATAATGTTGAGTAAAAGCTTGAATGTAATTTCATACGTGCTGGTGATTAACAATTTCTAATAGTTTAAACTTTCAGCACAGTAAATTCAACTAACCTTGAACTTTCGATGTGCGCCACTCATCTTTATCACTATACAATATTATTACCACAAATATTATTACCACTTTTATAACGTATCACAGAATTATCTTGATTTGAGAATGCACGACGTGTAAAATATAAAATATTAAAGCTACAATGTTTTATTTCATTTATATTTCATTTATTATATCTTAAAGGGGCACATAAAATTAACAGATATGGAAATAGGAGTATAAACTGACCAGTAGGTACCAGTTGTAGTCCTACTAATTCATGGCATATTGAATGGCCGAGGGGAAAGTTAGCCCATATTTTCAAGACTATCCTTGCCTTCAAGGTGAAAGAAACCTACTCATGTTACGCTCTGGCCATGGTCTGGCCAGTTGTTAGATCTTTCCCAGGGAAAGATGACATTCCAATATTCCCCTTAACTCCCCAAAACTAGTTCAACTAGTTTTGAATATATGCTTTGTTTTGTCCCAATGCGTCAGTAAAATGTGTTCTGCTACAAAACAAAGTATCCGGTCCTGGTTTTGCTGCTTGCCAAGTGGCATTCATGGACTCCTCAAATACTTTTAAACATTCATAAAGCTTAAATTATTATCCAGATATTTTATTAAATCTATTATAGTTCTCAATTTTACGAATTCAATATTACGCAGGACTCAATCATGATTACGGACTATATCAATGTACAGTATAACACCTAAATCCATACACTTTCTCACACAAGTGATGTAGATTCGGAGACACCCGACGATTCAGGGAACCCCATTTGAAATTCACGCTCCCTGTGTGGATGATTAAGGTTATGTCTTACATAGATGGTGTATGGATTTCATCTGGATTAGTCCATGTTTTTGTTATTGCTTGATAAGGTATATAGTTAGGTTAGTCAAATTAAGAAAAATAAGCGGTTAACTCACCACTTATTGCAATTTATAACACATCAAAAGTCCTCAATTATCCAAGTACTGAAACAGCGCGTAATTTGCATAAATACAAAATGGCCGCTTAAAAATCATATCAATGTATTACATTCAGCAGAAGGATTCAGAAAAAGTATAATTTTACGTGTCTCCGACATACAGTTCCTGATTTGTAGACAAAAAGGTCAAAAAGCAAATTTTGGGGTATACAGGCGTCTACAGTTGACTGCACCAATTTTAATCCAACTGGTCTCAAATTGTTCCTGGTCCAAAATGAATCAAATTGAGAAAAGTTGCATTGTTTTAAATGTTTTATTACATAGGTAACGTCACAAAATAGGTCAAGGTCAACAGGGCTCAATGGATAATGATCTTTTTTGCTGTGTTACCAAAAACAAACCATCTGATATGGCAAACATTTTTTTAAATGTTCTTGCAAGTGGAGTAATCTGAGACCATTTTTTTAAATCAAAATCAGATAATTTTTCAAATTTTGTCCCCTGTGGAATCCAAGAACTATACATCGGATATAGGGCAATTTATACCTTTTCTGAATCCTGATGACAAGACTTTAGTATGGATTTTGGTTAAGATTTCACCAACTTTGAAACTTCACCCGCTGCATTAGCGGCTATTTTGGATTTATGCAAATTAGGCACTGTTTCACTACGGGGATTTTCGAGGACTTTTGATATGTTATTACGTATGCTTTTCTGAAATAAATGGTAATTAAATGGATTCTGTTGCAATTATAAGTGGTGGGTAATTTCATACTTATTAATGTAATTATTCATTTGGTCATTTATTTCATGGGAGGTTCAGTCACACCTCCATTTTAATAGTAAGGCGAAGGTTAAAAACATACATTACGTTTCACTACCTGGAGAGAATTGATAAAAAAATGAATTCCCTCCTGAGGTTGGTATCTGTCAATGAGTTGACCAGATCACAAGCCTTTTAGGATGTCATTATAGCTAGAGGCAATATATAACACAGATGGGTTAATGAGTTACGTCGTACATAAAAATGACCTTTTGTGGTATTGTCACGGAGGTATAAGTGCGTTAGTGTTATAGACCTGACGGGGAAGTCCTCTTTTGGTCTATACGCTAGTGCGCTCGCCTCTTAATCCCAGGGTCGTCATGGTCGTGGGTTCGAGTCCCGGCAGGACCGGAAATGGCTCGAGGAGCGCAGGATACTTCCGTGAGTGGTTTGTGACAAAAATGGTGGCAGCGGTGGTCTCTGGTGTTTCTTAACACCAGGGGGATCACCCATCGGAAAGGGTTAGGCGTTCACAAAAATGGCTGGCCGAGTATGCCTTGTATCAAGGACGACCAGTCTGGCCGAGTATGCCTTGTATCAAGGACGACCCGTTTAAACAGAGGAAGTAAGGCGTGAGGACGCGCCTTACGAGGAGGGGGAGTATGTCACGGAGGTATAAGTGCGTTAGTGTTATAGACCTGACGGGGAAGTCCTCTTTTGGTCTATACGCTAGCGCGCTCGCCTCTTAATACCAGGGTCGTCATGGTCGTGGGTTCGAGTCCCGGCAGGACCGGAAATGGCTCGAGGAGGCGCAGGATACTTCCGCGATTGGTTTGTGACAGTATTTGGCTCCCAGGAAGTGAGTTTTGCCTGAGGCAATTTGTGGTTATATGTTGACCCCTCACTACAATCGTTATTACCGTCGATTTGGTTGAAAAAAAGACATGAATGATCAAATATCTCCAGGTAACAAAACGTATAATGAATCTAATGATTATTATATCTTGTATGATAATTATCTTCATGACAGAGGATTATGATATTATCATACCACTATTAAGGGAAACACCACTACCCGGAAATATTTTCGTATCTAGTCAGTGAGTGTGTATTTGCGCTTCACATCTAGTCAGTGAGAGATACGCATTTTGTTAATAATAAATAATAATATACGGCGAGGTACTTTCGAGGCAATTCGCGTAAACGGGGAGATGCACGCGTTGCAACAATTTAAGTGTATAAAAATGTAATTATTTCAATATTTAGAATGAATTAGTGGCATGATAAATTCGTTATAAGGTTCAGTGTCGGTATGGTGCGGGAAATTATCGTGTATTAGGTGCACGATAGTTAATATCCCGTACCATACCTCAGCTTCACCTAATAACTGATAGGTCTACTATCTGAAGAAAAAAACGAAATCCAATAGGTATTAACCTTCAATCAAAACATCAGGTAAAGTTCGTTGCCATTTCTCGAAGCGACTCTCGTAACATGCAGGAGATAACCAGCTTCACATCTTCCAACTGATTTCATTTATATATTTCCACTGTATGCTTCTTCAAATTAACTCCATTCAAATCCAATCTATATTGAAGTTATGTAATTCCCATGTTGCCTGATTTGATTATTATGTAAACTATATGGTATCCCATGAGTCAATATTCTAACACCTGAAGCGTTGAAAGTTCTTTTCATTTTCTGGTTAAAGTCAACATGTTACTGCACAGGAAAAGGCCTACAAATAGCATAAAATATTAATAATTTTAAGCAGTTTTGTTTGTATTTCAACAGTTTCAAGTTTATCATGATAGCGTTATCTCATAATTGGCTCAAACCCCCGTTTTTGAGGATTTTCTCCAGAACTGAGCATTTTCTCCCAAATTTTACCTTTGCCATTCTAAATATGTATACTTTTATATAATTTTGGACAATAATTTAGCAGTAATGAGGGCCAAAAGTTTCCATAAATCCAGGGTTAAGATCAACCTTTTAAAGCTAACATGTTACTGCAAACGAAAAGGCCTACAAATAATATAAAGGACAAATAATTTTAAGCAGTTTTCCCTGTATTTTAACCATTTCAACTTTATCTTGATAGTATATTATCTCTTGTATTCAGCACCCGTCTATATTTAAAGGAAAATCATTAGGCTACGTCTGTGCAGTTACTTTTAGGACAAATGCTACTTTTCACTTTTTAAGGTATTAATTTTGAACCACTTTTAGTCATCTTCTCACCCATAGAGGACAGTGTAATCAGTGATTTACACTCTCTATGGGTTGTACTTGATTTTGCCACTCATTTGAAGAAATAAGCGGTTTTGTTGTTGTTGTTGTTGTTGTTGTTGTTGTTGTTGTTGTTGTTGTTGTTGTGTCGTCGTCGTCGTCGTTGTTGTTGTTGTTTTAATCTGGTATAGTTTTAGTTGATGCACGAATTAACTTTATTTCTTTTCCAGGTTATGACTTTTTTAAAGAATGATTCAAATAATTGTCAACCATTATCCATTTTTGCTTATTACTAGGCATATCACCTCAAAAATAATCGCAGCAGAAACATGTTATTTAATGTTCCTACATTATTGAGCTTTATTAAAGCATCAAAAATCAAAAAACAGAATTGAAATCGGTCAATGCATTGTGACGTAGTGTCAATTTAAAGATGCTCGTAGATGAAATGAAATCCTGCCACAAATGGCTGTAATGACAAAATTGGCACATTTTAAGATTTTGAAGGTATATTTGGACGCTTGCTTGAAAAAGCAGCGTTAATTTAAATATCACATGCTAAATGCATATCTTTCCTGACTTCGTTACAGAAAACAAAATTAAAAAATCTATCATTGAATAATTATAATAAATTAACCAAATATACTATTTTAGCAATTTCGGCCAATCTGCAGACAAATTAAATCTCAAAAATGACTAAGTTCAGCTAATTAATATGCAAAATTGATGCCAATAGAAAACCGTACATGATATAAAGGTGCGGTTTTTTTGCACACATATGTATACAAAGTTCTTTCAATTGATAACAAAAAATACACAAAAAGTAATTAATTATGCAAATTAGGTAATTACAGCTAATTATGTATTTATGATATTATTATGCAAATTAGGCATGAGTAATTTTAGGTTTTTTTTTCAATATTTAATGAACGTCTGTTCATTCATCATAAATCTTTTAAGTATGATCCTGTTATGAGGTTGAATAAATGAACTGCAGTTAATTATTTAAAAACAATACAAAAAAATTAAAAGTTTGACATTTTGACGGTGTCTGGAATATAATTTTCATTTTTACTGTAAACATGGTATGTGTCACCATTACTCAAAGCCAAGTCCGAAAAGTAAAAATTAAAATTCAGTTGCAATGAGACTTTAAATTAACATTTTGTCATATGGATTAACATGGGAGGATAATCGGTAAAAGCAAAAGCATTTTACTGTACCGCGTATACAAAAATAGTATGGCCTTGGACACACACCGTAATGGCTTAGAGCTATTGTGGTTTGGAAAATTACTCCCTAAAAATATCATTGATTAATGTTTTGCTTCAACTAGTTTTAGGGAAGTGTTTCATTCGTTGTCGACGGAATTAATTTACATGCTAAGAAAGATTAGTATTTCAGCTAAATGGTGGTAGTTCCTTTATTTCAATAGGCCTATATTTACTGATTTATGAGCGATCTTCAAAAATCCATAAAAACAGGCAGTAGCTCTTAAACAAAACAATTTTTTTATTTAAGGATCCGATGTTAGCCTCGGAAAGGCTTCACACACCATATATTAAAAATTTAAACAATTTGGATAAATGAAGCATATGAAGAAATTCATTTATCGACATGGATGTTTTCTAAAATTGGCCAAATTTGAAGCGCGCCCTTTTCAATTCACTGTTATGCTTGCATGCACAGTGTAGCAGAATTATTGTGCAGCCACTGTGACATACCTATTATTACACCAGAACGAAAATGCATACTTTGCTCACGAAGGCAATTAAGTTTCCATGCTGCGGACCACCAAATCATAATTACTAAGTGTTCTTCATTTGCTTTCAACCAGCTTTCAACCGTTCAGTCCGTTATCCTGTTTCACATAATAGCTAATGCATGTTGGGAATATTTTATATAACACTTGTTTTATTCACGTGCGCCACTGATCCAATACTCGGGTTTGTTTTTAGTTCAAAAAGGGGTCGCTCACCTCAGAGGAGACACGTTCAAAAGACGAACAGCTATACTTAAAAATAAACAGCTATATTTCAGACAAATAATTTACAAATAACATATAGCTCCACTAAACAAATAAAATAACAGTTTCGTTTGATGAACAATATAAATGCAAATTTCTGAGCAAACATACAAGGTCTATGTTGACGGCAAAGTCAGTTGACTATAGCGCTGAATCGTGTTTGCTGATGATATACCCAGACAGAGTGTCCATTATGTGAAAAGTGTAATTGAATATGTGTTATTGAATTATATTGAATACGTTACTAATATCATTGTAAAAGATTGTAGAGACAAGTTTTTGAAGAAACTTTCGCAGCATTATCTAATGTATGCAATATTAAATAAAGTAAATAAAGTGTATCAAAAATCACACTTTAAAAGTTTACTTTATAAGGGAAATTAAAGCTTTATTTTCATTTTTACAATCCAGAAAATAATTGTGAAATACTAGGATAATATCCCAGGAAACACTAAAATACTCTTAAGACTGGGGGTCTGGATCAATTCAGCAATGTGCGGACAAAGCCAAAAATAAAGGTTCATGGAATTTGCCTAAATCTTGTGATAGGAAAGGTATTTGGGTCTAATGATTTTGTAACTTGATCAAAAATTCGAAAATCCCTTGTTGCCATGGTAACGGTTCTTTGAAGATTGCCACAGGGAAAGTTCATTTTTTCAATTTTACAGTTCGAAAAAGACACATTTTTCTAGCTAGCACTAATGAAATTGCTAGAAGTATGGAACAATTTAAATTGATGCTGATAAATACCTATGTATTAGACGTTACAAAAATAGTATTGCCAGTTTTCTCACCCACCTAGAATATTGTGTAATATGCAATGCAAAATCCTCTTTTTGCAATTTTTTCATTAGTAAAAGTGGTATAACTTTGAAATTCAATAACTCTCAAGAAGAAGTTTGCTGATTAAAGTCAGGGGCTGGATGAGAATGACTATGAATGGGGATGATCAACCAACCAATAAAAAAATTGGGGTCTTTACCCCATAACGAAGTTTTACTTTGAAGAAAGTTCGCTATTTTCGATAAAAATGAGCTAATTACATAGCACTTTCACAGTATAAAAATCCTTTATTGGCTTGTGATTTGCAAATAACATACCCAGAATAGTTCATTGACCCATCATAACCATTGGTTATCATTTATTTAAATAATTTTCACTTAGTAAACTGCCAGTGACCCTCCCCAGCCATATGGTTTAATGCATGAAAATGTGCAAAGTTGGGCGCAAAATGGTTTCCATGGGCATTAATTTCTTGGTGGTGGTGGATAAATCGATTATAACTATTGAAACCAAATAAAACACATTATATTTCAGTTGGTCACTACTCTGGAGTAGGCTAGGGGTTTCCATGTATAATAATCATTTCTACTTCTTATTTAGGCCTATATTCACTACTGGACTCATTGATTGACTTTATCTGAAATACCTCACCAATAATCTAAATATGGTTTAAACATAATGAGAATGTGATAATTTCGTGGATTTATAATATTAAAGTCCTTTTTACCAGTTGTTTCTACCTTATCTGGGGTTTATAGCAACAACAGCAACTGACATACCAAGTAACATTTTTCTTTGTTTTATACAATGTTATCTATAAATCTAGTTCTAAGACTGCATGATACTGAAAACAAATCTCAAATGTAAGAAAGATCAAACATTGTACAAAACAATAGAAAAATGTTTATAAAAACATGGGGACTGGACAATGCACTTGAATTATTGTTTTTAAAATGCAATGTCACATTTTAAAGTTAAATGTGGACATGGTGAAGCCATTGCCAACCCATCATAAAGTGATGCTCAAGTCTTTACTTTGTGTAGATTGTTGTTAGAATTATAAACGGAGTCGCTCATGTGTGGGATTTTCTAATGAGATCATGAACAGTGCCTGACAGATGTCTGTGAGAGTTTTGATGCTGACACTGCTAAGTTTGTCATCTTGTACTCTAAATAATCTATTTGTCCCCAAATTTAAGTAATAGGAGTAATGGGATGATAAAGTTCTGGTTTCTGCACCGTTTGCTTTAGGCACTCTTGATATACCATTGTATCTGCAGGATCTGCAAGTTCATCATTGGTCTCTCGTAAAAAAACTACTTGTGTGTTGTGGGGTCAGATACTCGTCTCAGATGTAGGCCTACTAAACATGCTAAATGGCCTCTTGTTGCTATTTTACATCCGCCAAAAAAACGCATTTGCTTAGCAACAGCAGAAGGGTCTCTTTATTCCGAACCCGGATTCCCAGTGACCTCTCCATGCTCATACCCATCAATAATAAATTCTTTCTGCTTCTTGGAAATTGGGTTTGTTTGTTTCTTGCTGACTATAGGTTAAATACCACTAATTATGTATTACACGGGGTTCAATGGCAAAATGGCTAATTTCGGGTGGACGTTTCTCATATTCAGAACTCTCACAGTTAAATGCCACTAATATCAGGTGAAACTATATGATTTAGATGCCAAATGATCAAAAACACAACATAGATTGACCTGAGACTTTTCTTGTTTTAACGCACTGAACCGTAAACACCTCAAAATGGCAGTGCGCACTCGAAGCTGAAAGTTACAATATGGTAGGGCGAATATTTTCTAAAACCGTAGCCGTGCGTATGAATTTTGGTACTATTACAACAAAATGTCATATAATGAGAGAAAATATACCATTTTGAAGCATCAAACCCTAAAAAGTACTTTTTGGCTATATTACTTGGTCAATTTCAGCGATTTTAAAGCAGTCTTTTCAGATGCCATGCAAACAAATAGTTACTCGTCGTATTTCCATGTATCGCCCAGGCCTATTAGTGGTATATAACCTTTAGGGCTAATTCATGACCTAATCATATCTCTGATTCAGAAAGAATGCATTGCTGTCCGTTTGTATTTCCTCTTATCTTGGCTAGAAGGCTTTTTAATTTTGATGTTTGTAATTTTGTCATATTTTCCTGACTGAATGTGAGTAGCGTCAATGCTTCAATGCTTTATGAATGTCGATGTACATGTTTCCTTGGGTAACTGAATAGCGTTTGCAATACCCCTTGAATCCACCGTAGCTAGTAGATTCATTTACTGAAGATAAAGCTTCACATACTTCCTATTGCTGATTGGTGTTCTCGTAGAATTGGTGAACACTGTTGATTGTACTGGGTTAGTACTAGTAGCTGCCTGATGTTAAAAGCAGCACATAGTTCATGATGTTGATGATTTTCAAATGTTTCTTGGTTAACATTTTCTGATGTTGAATTCCCTGAAGATCCATCTGCTGGAGATGAAAATTTACATGCTTCCTGATGTTGAGGGCTAAGCTTAAAACTTCCAAACGGCGTGCCAAAAAGAATTGCTTGCCCCTTCCGGCCTGCCAACAAATCTTTGCTCCCCCCCCCCCCCACATGACATATGTTTGAGTTCCCAATTTGCAAACCTTATAATAATGGTCTAGATGTACATGTATAATGCAAGCGTAGTGAGCAAAGAATTTGGCATATTTGAACATTTCTGCACTGTTTTTCTAAGCCCTTATCAGAGCGTGTCTGTAGTATAGTCTGCCCCGTAAATGTGCTCCAATGTCCATTGCCACCACCTAGCTTGAAGTGGCAAACAAAAACCTGGGCAAATCATTATTGCACAGCCCCTGATTGGTGTTCTCGTAGAGTTGGTGAACTCTGTTGTTTGTACCGGGTATCTAGCTGTCTGATGCTAAAAGCAGTGGCAAACTTACAAAAACCTGGGCAGATCAGATATGTCGTTTACCGGTATATTGACACTACCCTATATGAGCTCCTCTGCGACGGCTAGGAACCATGGTATAGGTTCATTTGACCTGCCAAAAATTGCTCCCCCCTTTTTGGGGGTTGCCAACAATTCTTGGACCCCCCCCATATTTACCCTTCCTACAGGGCTTATCATTATTGCACAGCCCCTGATTGGTGTTCTCGTAAAGTTGGTGAACTCTGTTGGGCACACACCACTAAATAATCGTCCCATTGAAATACACGAGAAAATGCAAGAAAGTAAGTTTGTTTTTCTACCCCATGTAACAACATTTTGAATATTTTGATCAAACCAACGTTTAAATAAAGATTAAACTTTTATTTAAATTTGATTTTTTGGGACAAGTTGAGACTAACTTAAAAGATACGAACTCCTGAACAGCGCCATCCCGAATTTCAGCCGACACTCTTGCCTCCTTACCAGTTCCGGCCATGATATTGTTCCGAGGGCCTATACCCATGCACATTCGATTCGGAACATTTTCTGAACAGATTGTAATGTTGAGCTCCTATTGTATCGTTTTTATCAAAACAACCAAGAGTCACTCAAATTTCGTTCTCTTTGGACGCCGATATATTTCGCATAGGCGCTATTTTTTACCGGAACTATGAAAGGTTACACCAAATGCGGAAGGATTTAGTGTAGTGCACCCTGTTGTTTGTGGGTGCACTACACTAAATCCTTCCGCATTTGGTGCACTACACTAAATCCTTCCGCATTTGGTGTAACCCTTCATAGTTCCGGTAAAAAATAGCACCTATGCGAAATATATCGGCGTCCCGAGGGAACCAAATTTGAGTGACTCTTGGTTGTTTTGATAAAAAAGATAGAATAGGAGCTCAACATTACATATCTGTTCAGAAAATTTCTGCATCGAATGTGCATGGGTAATAGGAACTCGGAACAATATCATGGCTGGAACTGGTAAGGAGGCGAGCGTGTCGGCTGAAATTCGGGATGGCGCTGTTCAGGAGTTCGTATCTCTCAAGTTTGTCTTAACTTGCTCTAAAAAAATAAATTTAAATAAAAGTTTAATCTTTATTTAAGACATTGGTTTGATCAAAATATTAAAAATGTTGTTACATGGGGTAGAAAAACAAACTTACTTTCTTGTATTTTCCCGTGTATTTCAATGGGACGATTATTTAGTGGTGTGTGCCCTTCGAAGACTCATTTTTAAATGCTATGGACATGATTAATACCTGATTTTAAGTGCCAAACAGTTGAGATTTTTGACTGAAACTGATGTCTTTTCAAAGAAAAAAAGTCTGTTTTTCTATTTCCGTCTACAAATACGGGATTTCATTCTTAAACGCACATGAAATTAGCTTCAAAACGCAAGTTCCCGTCGAATTGACAATTTAAGACCGTGCTTGAAATTGAGCTATTTTGGCCCCAATATCATAGAAGTGGTCACTTTTGGTTATCTCGGTAAAAAAAAAATGAAACATCTTTGGAATTATTTTGATGCAAATGTAATTATAAGATCAAAACTCAATTATAACCGTTTTGAAAATAATCACTGAACCTTTAATTGGGTCTCAATAGACATTTAAAGTCAAAGCATACTATATTATGGCCTAATGATGACAAAATAACGGCATTTTTATCTCATGACCAAATGTTCAATTCCCAAGAGAGAAATTTATCAATTAATTCTAATGATGGGGTTTCTAAATTTTAGATCTTGCAAAAATAATACACGCAACTTGGAAATTTAACATTTTAGAGTGTCAAATGACCGTTCTATCTACCCATAACACCCCCCCCCCCAACTTAAGGCATATGCCTATTGACACGTCCTTAATCTAAGAGTGGGGGGGGGGGGCTGAAATGATCACATGTCGCTTTTCGGTCATGTTAAATTTGTGATTGTACATATATTTTTGTAAACAAAGTCACTTTCCTGATGTTAATGGGATTATAAATACAGTTCAACATGGTCAAAATGTTGCGCTGGCCCTTGAATGCTGAAAATTGCGAAAAGTATCATATTTTCACTCAGTCCGAGCTTGTTTGGAGCCCTGTTTTATAACTTTGGAGTGACTAGCGATAAAAAGCAATTACACTTTTTTAGGATGTTGACCACTGATTCCAAAAAATAAAGAATATCAAAAATATTTTTTCTTTATAAGGGTGCACTACACTAAATCCTTCCGCACTTGGTGTAACCCTTCATAGTTCCGGTAAAAAATAGCACCTATGCGAAATATATCGGCGTCCCGAGGGAACCAAATTTGAGTGACTCTTGGTTGTTTTGATAAAAAAGATAGAATAGGAGCTCAACATTACATATCTGTTCAGAAAATTTCTGCATCGAATGTGCATGGGTAATAGGAACTCGGAACAATATCATGGCCGGAACTGGTAAGGAGGCGAGCGTGTCGGCTGAAATTCGGGATGGCGCTGTTCAGGAGTTCGTATCTCTCAAGTTTGTCTTAACTTGCCCCAAAAAAAAATAAATTTAAATAAAAGTTTAATCTTTATTTAAGACATTGGTTTGATCAAAATATTAAAAATGTTGTTACATGGGGTAGAAAAACAAACTTACTTTCTTGTATTTTCCCGTGTATTTCAATGGGACGATTATTTAGTGGTGTGTGCCCTTCGAAGACTCATTTTTAAATGCTATGGACATGATTAATACCTGATTTTAAGTGCCAAACAGTTGAGATTTTTGACTGAAACTGATGTCTTTTCAAAGAAAAAAAGTCTGTTTTTCTATTTCCGTCTACAAATACGGGATTTCATTCTTAAACGCACATGAAATTAGCTTCAAAACGCAAGTTCCTGTCGAATTGACAATTTAAGAACGTGCTTGAAATTGAGCTATTTTGGCCCCAATATCATAGAAGTGGTCACTTTTGGTTATCTCGGTGCTGAAAAAATGAAACATCTTTGGAATTATTTTGATGCAAAATGTAATTATAAGATCAAAACTCAATTATAACCGTTTTGAAAATAATCACTGAACCTTTAATTGGGTCTCAATAGACATTTAAAGTCAAAGCATACTATATTATGGCCTAATGATGACAAAATAACGGCATTTTTATCTCATGACCAAATGTTCAATTCCCAAGAGAGAAATTTATCAATTAATTCTAATGATGGGGTTTCTAAATTTTAGATCTTGCAAAAATAATACACGCAACTTGGAAATTTAACATTTTAGAGTGTCAAATGACCGTTCTATCTACCCATAACACCCCCCAACTTAAGGCATATGCCTATTGACACGTCCTTAATCTAAGAGTGGGGGGCTGAAATGATCACATGTCGCTTTTCGGTCATGTTAAATTTGTGATTGTACATATATTTTTGTAAACAAAGTCACTTTCCTGATGTTAATGGGATTATAAATACAGTTCAACATGGTCAAAATGTTGCGCTGGCCCTTGAATGCTGAAAATTGCGAAAAGTATCATATTTTCACTCAGTCCGAGCTTGTTTGGAGCCCTGTTTTATAACTTTGGAGTGACTAGCGATAAAAAGCAATTACACTTTTTTAGGATGTTGACCACTGATTCCAAAAATAAAGAATATCAAAAATATTTTTTCTTTATAAGGGTGCACTACACTAAATCCTTCCGCATTTGGTGTAACCCTTCATAGTTCCGGTAAAAAATAGCACCTATGCGAAATATATCGGCGTCCCGAGGGAACCAAATTTGAGTGACTCTTGGTTGTTTTGATAAAAAAAGATAGAATAGGAGCTCAACATTACATATCTGTTCAGAAAATTTCTGCATCGAATGTGCATGGGTAATAGGAACTCGGAACAATATCATGGCCGGAACTGGTAAGGAGGCGAGCGTGTCGGCTGAAATTCGGGATGGCGCTGTTCAGGAGTTCGTATCTCTCAAGTTTGTCTTAACTTGCCCCAAAAAAATAAATTTAAATAAAAGTTTAATCTTTATTTAAGACATTGGTTTGATCAAAATATTAAAAATGTTGTTACATGGGGTAGAAAAACAAACTTACTTTCTTGTATTTTCCCGTGTATTTCAATGGGACGATTATTTAGTGGTGTGTGCCCTTGTACTGGGTAGCTAGCTGTCTGATGCTAAAAGCAACCTGTCTTCCAAGCGCTGCCCTCTATCTGTATTTGAATAGCGCTGCGATCTGTCTAATCTGCTTAAGGGCGCAGACCACCAAATCAGCTCCCCATTGAAAAGCACGGTGAAATGAACATTTTCAGAGGATGTTTTCTACCTCGCGTGACAATATATTTCACTTTCTGTTGCTGTTAATTTATTAATTAAGAGTTCATCTTTCATTTAAGCTTCAATTTTGATGAACTTTATAGATTCAGTTTTTTGATACGCACCTGCGAATAGCGCCATCCCTATTTTCAACATGTATTACGACTATACACTGCTTCTGACATGGGCCTTCTTACAGGGCCTACTTTGTCTATGTAAAACCGGTTTTTTTAATTTCGGGTCCATTTAAGTGATTAACGTGTTGTATTCTTTTGTTGTAATTAGAACATGCCAACCTCAGTGAAAACTAAGTCCCAAAGGACACCAAATTGCCTCAATTAGTCGTATAGTTTTTACCGGAACTCATCACCATTGCACTTTTGGCGCATTGATTTAGTGTAATACGCCCTTAACATGCTTAAAAGGCCTGTATGTATAATATAGCTTGTTTGTACCATTTAAAACTGAGACTCAAATTTAAGAAGTCACTTAATCTTTTCATCAATAGAAATATATTCAATAATTATTTCATTACGGTTATTTAAACACAATCCTTTTAAGCGAAACTTGTCTTTTTGCCATAAATTCCCTTAAAAAATACACATTTTTTCAAAAACTTGGTACTTTTAACAAGCCAGAACTTCTTTAGAAGTTGAGACCCCAATTTTTTGAAACTATATATCTGTCAGCAAGGCTTCACTCTAGCTATGCCACCATACAATTACAAAATATCAACTTCTTCTTTACAGTTACACCCCTTCAATGTTGGGGTAAAATGACATTTACAATTTTTGCCCAAAAATGTGTTTTTTCTACTTAAAATTAAAGGATCTTTTAAAAGAGTGACAAGCTCTTTCTTCATTTGCCAGGACTACCAAAGCATGCCCCTATCTGAAGAAAAAAATTAACAAATTATATCACATCTTATATATTTGTGGCATTCGACCAAATCTTTACCCTTTTTCAAAAATGAAAATTGTAAATTTTGGTCATTTTCGACTAATATTTGTTTTGTCCGTTACCATGCCAACAGGTCAAATGCAACTTTTTAAATGTCATTTTTAAAAATGTCCCCCCTAAACCCTTTCCATGCTAAAAGAATCAAGGATTTCTATTTTTTTGAGTTTGTCCACATATTTAAAATTTTGCTTGACGGTAACAGACCCCTAGTCTTAAAACGTTTATTCAAAACGATCTATTAACATTTAAATGTCGGGTTATATAAAAGTCATGAAAACGTTTTAAAAAACGTTATTGTCTAATATTTTGGGCAAACATTTTTGCAAATTATTTTGTCAACACTTAAATAACATTCTGTTTAGTATAATTTGCATCCAAGTTTTCAAAAAAATATTTTGTCAATGTTATTAAAATGGTTTACACCCTTTATATAACCTGACATTTAAAACGTTTTCTGTAAAGCATTTTGTGTTTGCTGGGATTATCATTATTATTCAAGATTATATTATTATCCCTATTGTTTTATCTTACTTTGTTTCGTTTTGATTTGCTCCAATGCAAACTTACAAGCTCTGTATTGACGACACGTGTTTGAGATTACGTGCTTATATTTGTTTGTGTCTTGATGTCTGCATTGTATTAGTGAAATTAATTATTATAAAATGGCATTGCAAGAAGTGGTAAAATTAAATTGCAATGCATCGAGCGGTGTCATATTTACTATGCTTATTTAATACCGAATTTTATACTGGACTTGACATAATATTTCTGTGAATGAAAGTGATGTTTATATGTACCTTATTTACACATTATAAGATAAAACAAATAACATAATAAAGTCAAGATGTTTGAAGCTGGGGTTGATTCTTTTTAAAATTGTGTAAATGTTTTTTACTCAAAACACCTCGGGTTACAAATGCCTACACTATTCAGGGAAAAGGTAAACGAATGCATCGATATTTTTTCGGCAATCATTACATTGAAAATATTTTACAATTTCCCATGTTTGCGAATTGTTGTCACACGCAAATCATGTACGACTTTGACCTTGGAATCTAATGTCCGTATGGACAAAACAAGTTAGACCAGGTCTATCTTTAGACCTGGTCTAACTATAGAGATTAATGCTACGGAGAAGGAACTTTTTGGTATTTGCATACCTTATTCTATATTTTTGTAGATCCTATTAAGGCAAATACATGTAGCTTAATATTATATGTCTACAATTTAATTTTTGGATATTGCTACAAAGAAGGAAAGAAAAGATTAAGGGGGTTTCATATAAACTCCATAGTTAGACCAGGTCTAAAGTTAGAAATGGACTAAACTTGTTTTGTGCATGCGAAACTAAATAATTGATCTGTTGGTGGCAAAGAGACAAATAATGATACCATCCTAGGCCTCTGTTTATTATTACTTATCAATCAAATTCTAGTTTGCCAAAATATGGTGTTTATGTATACAAATATGCATTACTTTGAAGGGCATTAAAAAGTAGAAAATTAATGAAATTTAAAACTAGTTGGGTGTCGAAAGAGCTTCTTAACTTAAGCAGCTAAACCAGCTAAATGAAAATTATTTTCCAAAAACACACAGAATAATTCTTCCCATTTATAGTCATGTACTGAATCAACTTTCATATTTTTTTTTTAAGTGAATATGTTTAAATCATATTACATATTTTTACAATTATTGAATCTCATTGCAGATGGCAGTTTCTTACACTAACCCATAGATGTTGTGTTTTCAATAAAGACCAAAACATTGATATTTGCAATACATTTTACAACAATTTGCATTTTCTTTTCAATTTACAATTTCGATCGCTTTAGGAAGTTTATGAAAGCTGCACACACAGGTTACCCATCATTTATATTACCTGACAGAAAACATCAGCTATTCCTAAATGAGATATATAATGATAAAAAGGTTTATTTAAAATTTGATGTAGTTATCACTTTCAACAGATTGAAGATATGTCAATACCAATTTCATAGGTTATGCAAACAATAATATAGCGAAATCTGAAGAATGAAACACGCAAAAGAGGTGCTTCACCTTCTCACAATCTAACACATGACTTGTTGAAATGATTTCCCGTTAGCAGATGTAACCCATCACATTAAAACACGGCAGTCAAACAACGCAAATAATTCTAAGAAATATGAATGAGTTTTACTATTTTGAAAGCCGTTCAATAAATATGAATGATCGAAGGCAAGTATCATGTTCTCACATTTCAGATGATACAGCAAATTTCAATGTATTCTTTTATTTTTGGGGCAAGTTACAAATGTTATTATGAAGTAAGCATCCGGGTACTACTAGTATATAATAGTAAACCTATATTTCATGATTTCATAGATATGCTATGTTCTAGATGTTTTTTTCAGGGAGGCACGGGGGAAGTAAAATGAATTTAAGGGGGAAATCAACCAGTTTTACGAAAATTTTCAGCAAAATGTATACTAAAGGGTAACTGGGGGCAAGAATTCTGACTGGTGGAATTTGCCCCATGCCCCTCTCCCGTGGCGCCGCCACTGAGTGGGTGTCTTTTCACAGTCAGTAAACTTCTTTTTGGAGTATTTTAATGCCACAACAAACCAGAAAGGAATAATGTATGACATCGAATGATAAAGCAGCCGCCACGATATTTTTCTTAATTACGGTAATTGAGCCCTCTGTTCTTGAATCACAATTTTTTAAAAACCCAGTGCTTGATAATTTAGCAGAGATCATTGAAGAAGTGAATTCAAGTTCAAGAAAATACATAAAAGCTGTCTTATACAGTTACACAAATTGCATACATTCCAGAATTAAAATACTAAAACACTACAATTTCAATTATTACAAAATTACAATTTTCGACGGGAGAGTCCTTTCAGAGACACTCTGTAATAGAAAGGTAATAGAGACAATGAAGTGGAAAAATTCATTTGAAGCAATAATCTGGTTACGCAAATGGAAAATGTTCTCATGCATTCTGAATGTCAGAGCAAATGTAGGGTAAGACATAACCTTTATGGCTATATGAATAGATCCTGTGAGGTTTGGTCATTCATCCATTATTTTAATCACAGTATTGAACATTCAAGTAATTGGATTGTGAATTCGTTCAAACTGCAAGTTTCTTTTAATATTTTGCCTGAAGTCGGTTGCCAAGTTGTTATTGACAATACTGAATGCTGTAGCAATATCTTTGGGAAAACATTTCTCATTGTCTATAGAAGTTTGCGTACTATGACGATCTCAAGGGAACATGAAGAGATCTATGTTGAAAGCAAACGACAATAACATGACAAGAGATGCCTTCGAGATAAATGTATCATAATTGCATTACACTACATTTTTGTACCGTTTGTTTGGTTGTAAACTCTAGGCCTTTACTGAAGTCCAGTGAATCAATTTTTCATTGAAAAGAAAGGATGTTTATTCATTTATTGTAATAAAATGTCTCTGAGTAGATAACGTAACCAATAAATAATTACATGTTTCATTAGGATAGTAGCTTGAAGTTTCCCAAAAATTCCTGATGTTAAAGTCCGAATTGATTCGGATTTTATTATAATCCCTTGTTTGAACTCAGTCAACTCTTATTCGTCTAGACATGGAGTTGCAACTCAGTTGCGACTCTTTTCCTGGATTGTTACACAACATGAAATATACTGTTATAAATTATTTGCTTAGAAGTTTACCCATGAGTCTCTTCTATCTTTTGTAGAAAAATAAGTACCAAAAGTATCCATATTACATCATTATGATGATTTCGTACGAGTGTGTAATTAGAAAATCCATCAATAAAATCCTCCTGATCGTTCAAAACTTTTGCCCTCATTTTGACTACGTCTGACAGAAGATGTAATTATATCTTACATCATCTTACATTTTGCTCACTAAATATCAATGCAATGGGTGATGCCACAATTATCCAAAGTCATTTGGTAGTGATTCTAACCTACTCCGAGCTTTTTATAAAACCAAGTGGAAAGCCTCCTGTTAGATAAGGGTTAAAAACACACCATATTGCGATAGGCGACGTCTGCCAAATAATTATTAAACGTTTGAAAATCAGTTGAATTCGTGCAATTCTTAAAAACGAAAACATATTATTATTTCTCTAAATGAAAACATGTTGTTTCGCTACAAGAAAGCTACCGCTCGTGGGCGATTGCAAAACACTTCCATTACAACAGACTACTTTGCTTTGAAGATATATGAAATGCTATGCTTCAAATTCTACGAGGTAACATATTTGATCGTTTAAATTCTATGTTTACAGTCCTGTGTATAAGACACTAACTGCTATCTAAGTAGCTGCCAGAGCCCACAGATATATTTTTATCAATGATCGCGATCTTGCGTGTAAACAAATTAAGACATGTTTTTAAAAACTTGGTATTGTTGTTACACAACAATTGATACATCGAAGCAATTTTAATTATGTCATAGGTTACGCAGTAATTTAGCAAAACGTAAGAAAATAAGCACACAGAAGAGGTTTTTCATTTCCCCGAAATTCTTCTCCGATATCTAATGTTTAGGTACAAGTTACATGTATCATCTTGATGCAAAGTATACATGTATCATGTGATAATTTCAAACATTAGGGTGAGGATTTAAAGACTTTTATGTGAGAATTCACACTTTTCTGATATACAGGACAGATTGTAACCGGTAACCAGCGTAGGCAAAGAATACTGTTGGATTCTGTAGACGCCCATAGGAAAGAAAGCGTTGTTTGTCGAAAAATCGAAGTTTCGTGATTTACATTGTACGATTCATTAATGACTCAAGGCAATATCTGAATGTTTAATGAAAAGTATAATATCGTTATGAATTCGGCAGACGGCCGTATCCGGATTCGGCTTTTGGTAAATTCATTTTACGCATGCGTTACTTTTGAATTAGAGAACAAGGGATCAATGCTGTACATAATAGAGGGCAGCATATCAATTTTTTAACGGAGATCAGATGATAACAGCATAATAAATAATCAAAAGAGGGCGACATACATGGTTAGCTAACGGTGCAGTGCGGTCAACGACGATAACCGTTAAAAAATCGATATGCTGCCCTCGATAGGTAAAGCATAGATCCCTTGTTCTCTAATTAAAAAATAATGCATGCGTAAAATGAATTTACCAAAAGCCGAATCTGGATTCGGCCGTCTGCCGAATTCATAACGATATGATTGATAATGTGGTTTTTCACATAACTTCAAAGCATACACTTTTAATACAGATTACTCTAATAGTACCTACTTAACCGGCAGTCTTCTTCTTGTTGATTACAAAGTTCTGTTGCAAACATTGTTCGGGATGACTGATGTATAATCCTCATTCATTGTTCAGATAAGTCCACTATACACTTGAATTTATATATCCTTTGCGTAAACAATCCTCGCACTGATAACAACCTCCGAGATGGTGTTGCTTTCACCAATCACCCTCTCTTTCTCCAGGTAACAGGCTTTTTCTGCACTGATCCATTTTATTTGACAGATATGTTGTTTTGTAAACCAGACTTCAGCAAGTCGACAGAAGAATGTATTCCCTTTTGGGAAGAAAAGAACACTTTGTTGCACTAGAAATGTCCTTCATACTATTGCTGGAATGATAGCGCATTATTGACTATTCAAATTGCCTGGCTCACATATACGGCACAAAGATAACACATTAGAAAGCACTTTCTTACTCAGAACTGCTTGGAGAAACTATCCCTTATCTCTCTTATGTTCCAAAGTGGTAAGCTGGAAATTCCCAGGTATGATTTTCCCTACATGATGCAATACAATGGCCACATTGAGACACATGGGGATTTGCAAGTTCCAAAAATTAATTTAATTGAATATGTTTTTTGATCAAAGCAGCATTGCCCTAAAAAGTCTTTATACACAAACTCTCGTCTCTCTCGTAAAATAGCTTTAAATTGTAAACAATGTTAATTGATCAAATTAAATTACTCAGGGCACATCACAACATACAGATTCTAACTGTTCTAATATTACTATTTGAACATTGGTATTAAACACATTCTATCAAAAAATCAGTGGATTTACTGCATTGATTACTGAGCGGAAACGGTGATCAGAATTACATAAAAAACAATTCAATTCATTCGAGAAATAGCAAAATAACTGCGCTGGTCATTTTTTTACAATTTGGGTTTGTTGCAAATTTGTGATGTTACTAATGTTTAAAATATTGTCTGATAGTTTCAGATTGGAATATAACTGGCATCTTGTATTTTTCAGACATTTTCAAGGTCATTCCTACTCTCAACATTGTGAATAATATTTTTAAAGACCGATATCTCAATTTCCAATTTTATAATACTACAACTTACAAATTCAATATCTTCGCTTTGGAATGTCCGATTCCATTAGGACATTTTTTAAGTCAAATTGATAACCTGCCCAAAAGTGTCTCTTTTTGATATACCACGCCACATATATTTCATAGGTTAGGCAAACAGTAAATTAGCCAAAAGTAAGGAATGAAGCACATAAAGGGATTTGTGACCTTCATAAAATGTTTCCCCGATATCTACTGATATAGAAAAGTAAAATGAAGTTTCAGAAATCACCTATACGTATTTCAACTCTTCTTATATTCAACAATCATTTAAAAGTTGGTACTAAACACATTTCAACAGGGATTTAGTAGATTTATTGTATTCATTACTGACACATAACTTTAAAATCTATTCCATTCGTATGCTATGATGTCTTAACTTTCTATGCAGATAAATACATATCATATTTGAAAGGAGTCACAAATACATGCATGATATACAGCGGTAAATATTCTCATCAAAATGCAAATAAGTCGTCGCTGGCCTGTTTACTAAAGTGATTTCGAATGTATATATTTAAATTCAAAACTACGTTTTTAAAAAGAAATTCAAAAAATCATATTGCGACAAAGGTGGTACAACTAATGCATTATTGTCTACAGCAAAGGATTTTAAATTTTACCTACCCTAGAAATACAAACAAATCTCTTCAACATTTCAGAATAGAAAGATTTACTGTATGAAATTGCCAGAGCAAATTGTGCATTATGGGCTTTCAAAGTCATATACTCCATCAATCCCAGCATACCCACATACCCATGAAAGTGTCCTTGACGCCCTTATAACTAATTTCAAAAAAGTTTTCTTTAGATGTGTACTTGTTTTCCAGATATCAAGTAGGGCCAAAGGATTAATTGGACTGTCCGATACCAACGTTTCGTATCAAACGATTGAACAGTGTTTTTTGATTTCGTAAATGGGTCTGACAGGCGTCATGAGTTCAGCCTTTACAGTGCGCAAAGGAATTAAGGCACCATGTATGTTCACCCCTATACAATCTAAACAAAGACAGGTATGCCATAACTTGAACCAGCAGCCTACAGATGCGTCTTTTAGCTCAGATTTAAGATCTCATTCGTTGAACTGGTTCAAGAAATAAAAACACGGTGACCCAAGGAAGGTGCAAATTCAAAAGTTGCAATTTTGATTTGTATTGATTTGTATACAAAGCGTTCTCGAACAAGAGAACTAGCGCCATGCTTTCCATTGTTTACCACATTAAAACTAACGTCGTGCTTTCATTGATTAAAAGTGCAACTTTTGATTTCCTTCTTCGCTTCGATCACAGTTTCTTTAATTCTCAACCAATTTCAACAACATTTGTTTAACAAAATTTGTTTAGTGAGGTTTTAAAACAAAACTGAAGAGTACAGATATTGGCTGCTTGTTTTAATTTTGACATATTTTTCTTTGTTTAGGGTATACATGGGTGAACATAACTGGTATTTTAATTCTTTTGCGCATTTAATGTGACAAAATATTACCTCTTGAAATTAACTAGTGGCATTTACGGTGAAGCAATTAGGTGGGTCCGTGTTTAGTACTGAACATATCGTCACGAATATTTTCCATTCATGTACAAATATAAAAAAGAGATTGTTTGAACATTTGATGGTACTTCCGAGATATTTCAAGCCAAATGGAAACCCTACTGGGGTTAACTGTTAAAATTAGTTAATTATGTGAAATCATTGAAAACATGTTGTTTACTCTATACCAGATAGTTGCCTCTCCCGGGCGATTGCAAAATACTTATTTGCTTTCGAAGATTTGTGAATTTCTGTGCTTAAGTAAAATATCAAGAGGTACAAAATGAGATCAGGCACTGAGACGTCTAAGTAATTTCTCACGCGATAAATTGTAAAATGGTTTGCATTTGTTTCAGTGATTGCGAATTATAACAATGAAGCTGAACCGTGATATAGTTATTACATACGAGGGTTGGTCAATAATATCCCGCAACCATTATTTATCTCCGCTCATGCATGACTTAGATGACTGTTACTTACGATCAATAAAGTTTGTACCTTTGTCTTTCAAAACGCACAACAATTAGTATCAGAGTACCTTTAATTACGTAATCTCATTTACATAAAGTCATTGCTATATGTACACTGACAATTGTCAACATTGGCGAGAAATTTGAATTGGCTTTGAGGAACGTGTAATAAAAAGAAGCAGAAGTAAGGACCAAAGCAGTTTACAAGCCTTATTTTTGGTATGAGGTAATCTGAGTATATTCAATTGATAATTGTGAAAGAAGAAATGTATCCGTCAACAGATGAGGAAAGGGACCGTCTCTGAACTTCACCAAAAATAGGCCTATAACAACAAGCAAAAATGGTGTGAAAATCGCGAAAAAGAGCCCACACGGCAGAAGAAAGAATACAAATTATCTACAAAATAAAACAAAACCAAATATGGTTATTGGTATGGTTTTAGAGATCATAGTCAGGACAATAGAATTTGTTGCAACAAAAATAGAAATATGCGCATGCGTTGATGGTATGCATTATTGAAAGTACCAAAATGTATGAAAAAGTAAAATTCATCAAAAACGCGCTAAAAATATGACTAATACACGGTTTGCGGAACAGTAGCTGTGTGAGTGAATTGCTATACCAAGTCTTATGCTAAAATTAGACACACCTTTCGAAATTCAAATTTCTTATTCAATCCAGAGCCTCTCTATGGTGTGCTACTTTAATTACAAAAACAAGACCTTTTGATATTAATGGTTCATTAAGAAAGAAATGTTTATGGTTTCACCACTGGGACCTCCCTTTTTTATAATCAGTAGATACCCAGTCAAACCAGGTACCATTGGTTAAATTTTGTCATCGATTAATCTTTCTATCTCTTATTATGTAAAGAACAATGTGTGATAAAGCCTACTCAAAATTGGAGATATTCAACACGATTTCTTTTCTTTAATAAAAATGGTATATGTCTAAAAAGAGTCCAGCATCATGCCTATGTTATCGGTTTATAAAGCTGCAAAAACCGTGCCAGATTCTATACTTTTATTCTCGAGATATTTGGAATTATGTAACAATACCTCAATTTGGCGCGAGATTTTCTTGACTACTTTTCACAGTAAATCAGGCAGTGCCCATACGCTATTGTGTTTATGCTAATGTCATTACGTAATCAAGCATTCAGCAGCGCTAATACATATTCGTTTTGAAAGACAAAAGTACAAACTTGAATTTAGCGTAAGTAACAGCCATCCAAGTCATGCATGAGCGGAGATACACCATAGTTGCGGGAACTTATTGACCAGCCCTCGTAAAGTTGATAGATCGAAGTAATGTCAATAGGTTACGCTAAATATAATGTAGCAAAAAGTAAGGAAAGAAGCACAAAAATGGATTCCTTTACCAAATGTTTCCTCAATATTAATGATATTGAAATTGAACACTTGATATCTCTCAAATATTAAATGATACTGAAAATATTATCGTAGTCTCTTGTTTTGGTACAAGTTACAGGTTTCGTTTCAAAGCAAGTATACAGGATATCTTATGATAATTGCAACGATCTAATTGAGGATTAAGTGACTTTACAAAAATCTAGTTGAGGATTTCACGACTTATCCTTTTTCTGATACATCAGACACCAATAGTATCTGGTAAACAGCGTGGGTAACGGATGCTGTGGGATGCTGGAGGTGACAATATGAAGTAAAAACATTGGATTGTTTTAAACCAAATAAGTTGAAACAATAAACCGTTTAAGTTTAGGATATGTGGATTTTACTTCTTCAAACATTCATATTAACATTAGTATTAAACACATTCTAACAGAAATTGAGCGATCGGAGACCACATTATATAAGAAACCACTTACTTCTAAACTTTATATAAAGACGTATGCGATTTATTATATTTTTACAATTACTGCGATGAATTTTCTCATAAAAATGGAAATTAGTCTTATCCAGGCCTGTTTACCAACGTGGTTTCGAAAGTATTTAAATGCAAAACTATGCTTATAAAAAGAAATTCATAACACATTTTGTGACAAAGATGGTACAACCAATACAATTGTCTATATCAAAGGGGTTTAACTTTTACCCACGCTAAAAATACAAATAAATCTCTTAAACATTTCAAAATAGAGGGATTTGTTTCATAAAATTGCTTGGAAAAAGTGTGCATTATAGGCTTACCAAGTCATATGCTGCATGAATCCCACATTAAATGACAAATGATACACTCGACAACTAATACACTACGCCCAAGTAAAATTTGTTTAAATGAATACTTTAACCCATATTTATATAGGCCTACATTGCTGGAAGTAAATATCAAACAGTCATAATTGGGGGTCATTTCAAATCATCCCCAAAGTCAACGAGATTCAGGAATGTCCTCTCATTGTTAGTAGTTGGTTATACATACCTAGACAAAACACAATGCGCTTTGTAACCCACCACTTGAACAGTATTTAGCCAAAGCAAACAAAGACCAGAGCTATTAAGAATTCTATAGACAGACATCTAAGGTAGAAGCGTATTATCATCTTCAACAATAGGATTATTGATTGGTTTAAAAGAAGTTTGACTATAAAAAATAAGATGCATGTCGAACCAACTTGTGGTACCGATGAATACGACCTTCCTGCACATTTTGCACTTTAACTCAGAATACAATAATTTAGGATATTTACGGCTCATTCGTGCTGCACGGTCACATATTAGAAATATTTTACAATGTTCCGTGTTTGATAACTGCTGTTAATCAACTGATTAACGACTTTTAACTTTGATTCTAAGTATTGATCAGTTGGTGACAGCATCATTATCGATTACTTAGACCCAGAACCACCTAAGTCCATTTGTTTTTTCAATTACATGTTACTCATTTCGGCAACAAATGGACTGTTAATTATGCCCTCCATAATAAATGCAAGTGACTTTGGGGTATATGCATGTCACTTAAACAGTTAGTTAGACGCGAGTGACCATGCATATACCCCAAAGTCACTTACATTTTCTTATGGATGGCAGAATTAACCGTCCATTTGTTACCGAAATAAGTAACGTGTAATTGAGAACACAAATGGACATAGGTGGTCCTGGTTCTAAGCCCTCGTTATAATAATGATACCAAAATAACCCAGTGTACATTCCTTGTAATTCCTTGAAAAATGTAGGATTTAATTTGATTAAAATGTGGCATTTCATACTTTGGATACTAGCGGTCACCAGTCTTTCGCGGTTGGTAAATTTTATATATTTTGTGTACTTGTAAATGTTTTATTTAATTAATGATATGAGAGGAGATTATCATTTAGAAATATAATATTTAGTGTCTTTTCCATATAAATCAGTGGCTTGAAATTGCAATTAGATCATGATCGAGTCTTCTTGCCGTGCCACCATATTATATCCACCGTGAGAAGTCGTGCCCCTGTGGGATGCTGGTCGCCCTGATATTTAAGATTGTTATGCATTTGAAATGTACATTGCTGCCCCCCCTGCAAAAGTCCTGGCTACATCACTTAGCAGATGAACTTTTTATTCATTTCCCTCTTGGCCCCTGTGGTATGCTGGCTGATATTTAAGATTTGTATGCATTTGTTGTACTTTTTATTTGTTAGCCCATTTTGGATAAATTTGTTGTACTTTTTACTTTTTAGCCCATTTGTGACAATCCCCCCCTCCATGAAATTTGCCTTGCCCCTCCCACCTCTGAAAAAGTCCTGGCTACAACACTGTGCAGATTAAAACATTTTATTCACATTTCCTTACACTCTCTTTCATATAAAGTTATGATCATACAATGCTGATAACATAGCATTACCACAAAGCAGAGTAGGCCTATTCATGGAAAATTAAATTCAGTGGTTTGATAAGGCAAAAAGGCAGTTGGATCATATTATAATTAGCACAATTAAACTACAGTACCCTGCTCACTTTGCTACACCAACAGCCCCGATAGGTATGAGATGTTCATGTTGGCAATCTTGATCTCCAAAAAGGACATTATGAGATGTTGACAAATCAATCTTGACCTCCAAAAAGGACATTTCACCCTTTTGAGTAAATGTTGACATTGTTGATGGGTGACTAATTAGGTGTTCATACACAGTCCCTGGTATTATATAATACTGTGTGATTGCTTAAAGCCTTAATGTACGATTTCCGTCAAATTTTGATTTTGTTATTCTTTATTCAAAATGTTGAAATAATATTAGTAATAACTGTCGGGAAGGGTTGCTGTCCATTTGATGCTGAAATAACAAGGTAAAGTGAAAGAAATCTCACTGGTTATTTTGGCCATTTAACATGCAGTCCTATGGGAGGACATAAAGTCATAATTAAAAAAATTATGACTTTATGTCGAACTTTGTTCTGTTGACCTTCAAAGACAACAAATTTGGTCGATTCCATTTAGGTGCAAGTTGGGACATGTGCAAACATTACAAATATGCAAAAAAATCAGGTTTGAAAAAAATTAACCAATTTCATATTATAAGATCGTACATTATGGCTTTAAGGTATAATAGGTAATTCAATGACCGTATCCAGACTATCTTCACACCGATGACAGGACAGAAGACCTATGTCAACATTAGTGTATTATGTTGGTGTGAAAAGTTTTAGCTCGCAGGGAGCTGTCAGGCTTTTTAAACTAATTAACATTATTTGACACCATTAACGTAAACAAAAACAAAATTGGACGTTTTATTGGGGTGCGGAGAGCCTTACTCTACGCAATGCAAAAATCCGTTTTCCAAAATAATGTAAACTGTAGAAGTTTTTAGCCTTACCACTTCGCCAAACTCAGTAATTTATTATAGATTTTAATTTTTTTTCGCGTAAAACAACGAGGCGCCCGTGTTATATATAAGTGACGATAAATGCACGACAGCGACCAAAAACACTACCTTTAGTCTCTTACTAATGAACATCCGTTATTCCAACATGATATATACAATAATTTAGATGCCTTATTTAAAATTTTATGTAGTTATCACTTTCGACAGATCAAAACAAATATCAATACCTATTTCATAGGTTATGCAATCAGTAATATAGCGAAATCTAAAGAAAGAAACACTCCAAATAGGTGATTCACCTTCTCATAATCTAGTCCATGATTTGTTAAAATGTTTCCTGTTATCAAATGTATCTCTTCATATTAAAACACGACAGTTAAATTATACAAATATTTTTTAAAAACATGTATGAAAAAATAAAATAATGAGTTTACTAAATGTCACATAAAATCAACATTATCCTCTCACATCAAAGTATGGGATGTCATTTTTAAAGCAAAGGCATTTTCTCTTGATATGCATGACCAAAGACGACTTCCGTTTGCAGATACAATGAAATGGGGGAAATCAGATCAAGAAATAATATGGTTATACATATGGAAATTATTCTCAAACATTTAGAATGTTCTCCTTAACTCAAGTGTATGGTAAAACATAACCTTCATGTGTATATGAATAGATCTTTTGAGGTTCGGTCACCCATCCATTATTTTTATCAAAGTATTGAACATAAGTAATTGGATTGTGAATACGTTGAACTTGCCAATTTCATTTAATATTTTGCCTGAAGTCTATTGCCAATTTATTATTGACAATACTGAATGATATAGTAATGTCTTTGGAAAAACATTTGTCACAATTGTCTATAGAAGTTTTGAGCATTATCTATTTCACGATCACAAGGGAAATTGAAGGGATCTATGTTGAAAACAAACGGCAATAACGAGACAACAGATACCGTCATAATTGCATTACTTTTCTACATTTTTTTATACTTTTTTCTCGTTTGTTTGGTTGAAACTCTCGGATTTCACCAAGGTCTAATAAATCAGTTCGGTTTCCTATGATCATCTTGCTAACGACAATCCATTTCTATTGATAAAGGAAAAGATCGAAGATAATTGTGTATAATAACATTTATTTATTAAAAATCTATTAAACGTAAACTTTGAACTTTAACACACTTTCACAAATATTCTTGATTTGACGGAACTGATTTAATATTAATCCTCGCTTAAAGTCAGCCACGTTTTGTAATTCGTCTAAGCAGGGATTTGGATTGTTAAAAGGGCATTTCGTGATCCACAGCCTCACCCCCCCCACCTTATGCAAAACAAAGAGTTGATATTTTTATACCACTGGAAACCTCAGGCTACATATTGTTTAATTATTTTTCAACAACTCTTCCTATACCTTTGTACAGGGGCCAACCGTTGTTAATCCGTGATGAACCCACACTTTTACTGTAGCGTATACGCGAACGCGAGCGAGAACACGCATTACGCGAGAGCGCGTAAAATTCGTCATGCCTGGAACCTTTGTGCGTATGCAAGCTTACAAGTTGAATTCAGTATTTTTCAGGTAGTGGCTAAACATTGCCGTTTTATTCTGTAGTTTTATTGCTGATATCAAAAGAGAAATCATCGAAGCTTTTGTAAGGCTGAGTGGCAATGATTAGCTATGATTAACTGATATTCCTCGTAAAATAATCGTGAATTATACGATCTTTAGCTTCTTTTCGTTGTTGAAAGGGATTCAATCATGTTTCACCGTTGTTCATCACCGATTAACAACTCGCGTCCGGCGCGTCTGCTCGGTTTACTTCGCTCGGGCAGCTAAAGCTGCCCTCGCGAAGTAAACCACTCAGACGACGCGGACAAATCGTTGTTAATCGGTGATGAACAACGGTGACACATTATTGAATCCCTAAATGTACCAATACTTTCTTGCAGATTACTTCGTTTAGCAAAAATATCGTCAAATATGAACTTCGTTCTGGTATACCTGAACGAAATTACGACAGTGGCCTATGTAGTAGTGTAATACACATGATCATGCATAACTCGTAAACGCAAAATCCTTCTTTAAACAAAGTGTCACATATTTGGTTAGGTATCAGTATAGCCCAGCAAACACAAAACGTTTTCGACATCATTCGCAACAGGTTATAAAAGGTTGTCAGAAAACGTTTAAATGTCGGGTTATATAAAGGGTATATTAAGAGTATAAAACGTTTTCATAACCTTAAAAACATTTTTGATAATTTACTGCTCAGCAAACAAAAATGTTTTTTCTGAAAACGTTTAAATGTCGGGTTATATAAAGGGTATAAAAACATTCCAAAAACATTCTTGAAAACTTGATACAAAACATTCTAAACAGAATGTTATTTTGTAGGTTGAAAAAATATTTTGCGAAAAATGTTTGCCCAAAATATTTTCAATAACGTTTTAAAAACGTTTTCATGACCTTTATATAACCCAACATTTAAATGTTATTAAAAGGTTTTGAAAAAAACATTTTAAGAACATTTCTGTGTTTGCTAGGTTCAAATATTTTAACATAATGTTATTTAAGTATTGACACAATATTTGGCAAAAATATTTGCAAAAATAGTTTACAATAACATTTTTTGAAAACATTTAAAAATATTGTTGTAGTGTGTTTTCATACAAAACGTTTTAAAACGTTATCGTGACCTTTATATAACCCGACATTTTAATGTTATTAAAACGTTTTTACCTAAACCAAAAGCCGAAATATAACTTATTTAAAACGTTTTTAAAACGTTTTTGTGTTTGCTGGGAGGTAACAGTATCCATATTGCGTCACTATGATATTATCATAATGAGTGTGCCATTGGAAATATAAACAAAAATCACCGTGTTCATGGTTGTACCAAAATATGTTATGTTTGCTAACAAACAAAACGACAGAAGATCATTACTTGATCCTAAATAATGTGATCCTTGCATACATTTTCTGTGCCTCAAATCATCTTACGTCCTGTGTGGGTGACGTATTTAGTCTTAACTTAATAACAGATTAGTTTTAAAAGAGCAAAACTATTTTGTTTGCTAAAAATCAATAGAAATAATGGTGCCGTAATTATTCTACATCATTTGGTAGTGATTCTGACCTACTGAGCATTTTATCAAGTACAGTGGAAAAGCTCCTAGTTCGAAAATGGTTAACAATACGATACGTCATATTGCAAAAGGTGACCTTTCCTATATCTGCCAAAAATGTATTGAACTTTTGAAAATCAGTTAAATTATAGGGAGACCTAAAAAGTAAAAAATGTTGTTAGTTCACCACATGAAAACATGTTGTTTTCTCTACCATATGCAGAAAGCTACCGTTCATAGGTGATTGCGAACTATTCCCATTACAACAATCTACTTTAGTTTAGAAAATGTGTGAAGTTCTATGCTTAGGTAAAATACTGAGCGGTATAAAATGGGATGATATAAAGCTCGTAGATAGCAGAAACTTCCCACGCGGTACATTATCAAAAGATTTGCATTTGCTTCAGTGATTGCGATCAAACATAAAAATTAAGATCGATCATCAGACCCTCAGTAGAGGGCAGCAGACCAATTGGCATTTTTCCCGATTTTCCTCATGTCAGGAAAATTAATGTCAGCTATCGCAATCATCGGCAATAGCAAGTGTGAACCGATGTTACTTTCTGTGATCAGTTAAGCTTTAATCTTTATCAAATTTTCAATATAAGTAAATAAAACCCCAATTTACCTTCCTGTAATGTTTAATTTTCTCGATAATGAGGTTGAGTATCTTAAATTTGCACATTTAAATACGCACACGTTACACTGCCGAATTCGGCAGACTAAATCGAAATTCAATCTTAATATTTTGTTATTTTCCTTTGCCGACAATTTAGTTACTGACGCAAATTAACACTAAATGTTGTTTTGACTGCATGAAGTGCTTCACATTTTGCTTAGATCGTCCAAACAAAATCACTGTTCACTTACCACATCGCCATTTTGTTTACACTGGGTACAGGCGATCTTAGCCATTGATGCCATGACTGGCAACATGTAGTGTTGCCCTTTGTGGTTGTGGGGCCAATTGGGTGGGATGTTGGGCCGTATTTCTTCCCTTTTTTCAGTTTTATTACTTTGTTTTTCCTTCGTTTATTTTTTTTAATGATTTTTAATTTCAAAAACATATTTACATAATGCTATCCATTATATTATTATCCACACTTTTCCCATGAATCATTTACTATATACA
The DNA here is from genome assembly GCF_039555335.1 of Amphiura filiformis. Lineage (NCBI taxonomy): Eukaryota > Metazoa > Echinodermata > Ophiuroidea > Amphilepidida > Amphiuridae > Amphiura > Amphiura filiformis. The sequence continues at coordinate 59,018,589 of NC_092642.1, forward strand.
TTGGGTGTATGAAGGTTGAGGGTGACTTTATCATGTTATTATTTTATGCCAGGGTAGTAAATGAATAGGGTCAAATATTAAATAAATTAGCCTGGGATAAGATAAAATGAGTGGAGGTTGTAGGATAACTACAGAAGAAAGGACACAACAAAATATTAATGTTGGTATCAATCATTGTTTTTATTTTCTTTATTTTTCTCTCAGTTCATCAAACAACGGTTCATTTGCCTACCAGAGATGTTTATGTCTGTCATCCCAAGTAAAAATTGATGGAATATTCTATTGGGAGAGATTCTGCAAAGAAAGGAGTACCATACTATGAATTGAATAGTTCTAACCTCAATTAAAAAGAAAATGAATTTCACAAATTCCAAAATAACACACTTAAATGTATCAAAGAAAACTTGCTTAACTCGCGTCAAATTTGGGTTTTAAGTGAATTATTGGTGTTTTACTTCATAAAAGTAACAAACAGCTGCTATGATGAATTATAGTAAACATACTATTATTTTTTCATATCTTGAAGTATAAATAAACACAATGCTAATTTTTGGCTGCAAAAAGAATGTTGTTTTGCATGATTTTTCAACCAAAATGAGCCTAAACTGTATATTTTGGGCGGCTTTTTGGGTGTAAATTACACATTTTCATTATTTTAGCATATATTTTCATCATAATTTTCCTCACAAAATGTGACCAATTGTACCTAAATAGTTTTATTAATAAAGAAAGTGCATATTGCATAATACTGTTATAGCCAGATTTTATTGCCTTTATGATTGTCAAACAAGCAACTTCGGTGTGTTAGCATACGTTTCTTGAATGTCGTCAAGTCTTGCGCTTATGATGACTTTACATCACTGTGCACTCTGGTTTGTGAAAACAATAGAAAATAATGAGAAAGTATATGGTTATTGAACATAAAAAAAACCCTTAAAATACACCAAATAACACATAAAAATGGGTGACTTTTTCTTAGCAATTCCTACAGAAGTCTATGGAGCGAAAACGCGCAGTTTTGCATCACATTTTAGGCCGTAACTCTCTTAATTTTTAACCTACAGGGGTAGCTGACCCCTCATTTTAAAGGAAATTACAAGATCATTCCAGATAAAAAGGTTTCATTAGCTTAGATTTAACTTTAAAATTTCATGAACATGCTTAATAAAATAATGAAGCCGTCTTTTTTAAAACTTGATATACAGTTCACAATTGAAGCAATGTCAGGTTATTAACGTATTAAGTTAGGCAAATAGTAATTTGGGAATATTAAGGAAATAACCGCGCAAAATGCGGTTTTTACCTTTACCAAATGCTTTCCCGATATTTAATGATATATAAAATGAACACTTGATATTTCTCAAATATCAGATGATATGGCAAATGTCATCGCTTTCTTTTGTTGTTGTTTTTTACATGTTTTTTCTTGAAGCAAAGGGTACAGGGTATCATGTGATAATTGCAAACATCTAGTTGAGGATTAAATGACTTTGCAAACATCTAGTAGAGGATATCACAATTTATCCTTCTGATACATCCGAAATAAACAGTAACAAACCAGTGTGAGTAAAGGATGCTATCTGACGTAGTAGATGCCTTAAGGAAGTAGAAATGTAGCTTTTTAAAAAACAAAACACGTTTAAAAAACAAACCACTACAGTTTCAAGAAATATATATATATATATATAGATTCAAACAGTTCTATCAACAATTATTTAAACATTGGTACTAAACACATTCTAGCTGAAATTGAGTGGATTTACTGCATTGAATACTGAGAGAAACCGGTGATCTGAGATAGAATTACATAAAAACATCTTCCAGCGTATTTCTAAACTTATAAATAAATTCATGTTATTCGTATGATATGATGTCTTAACTTTCTGTGAATTACTTTATGTAATATATCATATGTGCACAATTGTTAAAATTGAGATATAAATAAATATAGCGACAAATATTCTCATAAAAATGCAAATAAGTTGCTTGCAGACTATTTACCAAAGTCTTTTTGAAAGTATTTAAATGCAAAATTGTGTTATAAAGGGAAATTCATAACCCATTTTGTGATAAAGTTGTTACAACTAATGCAATGTCTACAACAGAGGATTTTAACTTTACCCACGTTCAAAATACAGACAAATCTCTTAAACATTACAGAATCGATGGATCTATAAAATTGTTTGTGCAAAATGTGCATTGGAGGCTTACAAATCATATGTCACATCCGAGCATTAAATGATTTAAATGGCGGCAAATAATACACCTATGAAACTTTCTACTACGCCCTTACAACTTATTTCTAGAAACATTCTCTTTAGAATCGAACTTTATTCCAGATATCGAATTGATCTTTACTGTGCTGTGATGTCCAATGCCAATGTTCCCCAGTATACGATTAGCCAGTGTTTGATTGCCTTGGCCAATGGATCTGACAGACATCTTGAGTTCAGACTTAACGTGACAGAATTCACGTCTTGGAATTAGCTAGTGAAATGAGGGATAAATATCTCTGGTAAAGCAATTAGGAGTGTCCATATTTTAGTACTGAGTACTACTTAACCAATACGCATCATTTGCTAAGGTTCTGTTTCTTCTTCTTCATTTACATGAGACATCGTAGCCATATGAAAATATTTTTTGTGAAAAAATCACGGTGGAAGATCATCGAAAGGTCATTATTAAAAATAGTAACATAGAGAGTTACTTTTTTAGCTCTGTGATTTTGATATTTTGCTTGTTACCTAAGTTGTATTACTTGCTGTAATTCGATTAATTTTTTATGCTTGCTACCTACATATAGCTAGTTTCAATCACTTGCTGTAATGGGCTATTCCAAAAAATAGATGCCCACCCCTATAGAGGAGTTTGTATTTCCGGCCTTTATATCCAGTCGCAATTGTTGGAAATTCAGACTTTTAAAGTGTTCAAAGGCGAAAAAATCAAGCAGAAAAAAATAGTTCAAAGTCAAAAATTCTGAATTCGAAAGCTAAAATTCATCTAATTGCATTTCCAAACTTTTTCAAGTAACATTGGCAACTGGAATTCCAGTCATTTTCAGAAAGCAAACTTTCAAATCCAGACATTTCATTTATTGAAAAGTTACTACTCTATACGGGATGCGCACTTTTTTCCTGGAATAGCCCAATATATTTTTGTTGTTTGTTCTGAGAAAGGGCAGTTTATCTGCTCGAAACGTCGGTTGTATTTTTGTTTACTTTCGTCTATCCTTATTTTTCCTATATCCTATTTTTACTAGTGCAGTGTTAGTGTACACCCCATGTTTACATACTGCATTAGTTCTTATCTTGTCGTTGTCTTGTTCCTCACATCAACTTGGTGTACCTGGCTCGAATCGAAGGTAGGTAGGTAGGTAGGTAGGTAGGTAGGTAGGTAGGTAGGTAGGTAGGTAGGTAGGTAGGTAGGTAGGTAGGTGGGTAGGTAGGTAGGTAGGTAGGTAGGTAGGTGGGTAGGTAGGTAGGTAGGTAGGTAGGCAGTTCTGATCGCAAAAAACTGTTTTGTTTTCGGGTTGGTTTCCATAATATGACAGCAAATTTTGAAATACGGGTGTCCCTTAATTTATGGTCCGTCTACTGTATATAGCCTGTTTTAATGACATAATAACAATATTAAGTATATATGATTTACAGACAAGTGACTCATTTCGAAATGCAATCATGCATTGTTATGCGTCAAACTTACTAGTTCCGTTGGCCATTTATTGTTATTATCACACCACGATAGCCGGCCTACGGATCTCACAGTTATTCCGAGGGCACGGGAAGAAATAGGTAGAAACATGGATCTAAACTTCACTATAATATTTAATTATGCAATTCAGATATATAAACAAGGTGTCGTGACACAACATGACATAACATATCGAGGGCTTAAAGCCAGAACCACCTATGTCCATTTGTGTTCTCAGTTACATGTTACTTGTTTCGGTAACTAATGGACGGTAATTTCTGCCCTCCGTAAGAAAATGTAAGTGACTTTGGGGTATATGCATGGTCACTTGCGTCTAACTTACTGTTTAAGTGACCATACATATACCCCAAAGTCACTTGCATTTATAGCGAACCCTGTCTTATTTTCGGAATAACGAATAGGACTAGCGAATCTTAGGACAAGCAAAAATGTCCCATTTTCGATTTGACGAAGGCTAATAAATGCAACAGGATCAATGTTGTTATAAACTACGTTATCAACCACCAAAATGCAAAATAATTGTAAATAAGCTATGAATATATCGTCCTTGCTTGATGTCTATCGTATTGTATTTCATGCATGCATATTATGTTTCTGAAGACGAGCAACGAGTGTCCGATTTCTTATTTTCACTGATTTCACAAGATTTTATATAATTGGATTATTTGGTGCATGGTTCAATACAGTATCATCACAGTAGTATAGTAAAGATTTGTTTCGTTGTTTTGTTTGTTTGTTGGTTTGTTGTTGTTTTTTACATTCAAAATCTTTATTATCCTCTTCTCTAGTAAATGTGAAATGGACAAAAAACATCTCATTAGATCTTTTATAACACAGTTAAAACAGATGGTAATAATTAGCGCGGTAGGTCGTGCAGGGTACAATTTTGTGCACAACTTTGCGTAAAACTTCCTTTCGTGCACTACACACTACGGTTGTAAAACAAATTTGGTAATGATTTGTCCGTTCTGGGTGTATATCATCGGAAGTTGAACATCTGGGTTGTAAATCTTAGTGTGTGGCGGGGTTTCACGAGGTTTTAGTATGACGACGAAAATGGAGAACTTCGAGGTCGCTAAATTTCTAACCGAAAATGGGCTGGAAGCTTTGCTTTGATACCACAATTTTAAGGTAGGAATATACATTTTTGTCAAGTGTAATTGATTTCAAGCTCATGTTGTGTGCGAGTATACTCGCAATCAGTTAGAGAATAAACGATAGGAATTTTTATTTTGCCTATCTGAGGATAGGCAAAATAAAAATTCTATCGTTTATTCTCATTCTTAGTCAGTTAAATATTATTTTAATAACTGTAAACCATTTTTTAAAGCAAAAATTAAGTTACCGTCATAAAAACTCCCCTTTTTCTAAAATGAACGAAACTTGTTTGCAACTTCACACCTTTTGTTGCGCGTACTGCTAGCGCGTGCGAGTATTCCGCACTGCGTCTACGCATACAACGCGATACATACGCGCACCTCTACGAGCGTGTTACGCGTTATCAACACTCATGATGACGTGGGGTCGTCTACAGCCTGATAGACGACACCCAAAATCATGCGATTGTCCAATCAGATTATGTGTCTACTAATAGACCACTCCCACTGACTAAGAATATATGATAATAGTAGGTTTATTTTATACCGTAGTATCCATCATCCCATGCATCGCACTTGTAGATAAGCTTATCCTAGAGGATAGCTATACAGTGTAATGCTATATGAGATACAGATGATTATGATGTACAACCGTGACCAACCACCATTCTTTGTTTTTGTTATTTTTCAGAACTTAACATTTCAATTGATATGGGCCATAGGGAAGGAGGGGTTTTAGTTGATAGCTGAGATACATATCCGTGACACTGAGTGGGGTTGGAGGGGTGTGGTGGATAGTACATTGTTGATGGAAATTAATCTGTGAACGTGGTAGGCACCATCGAACATGTATGGCAAGCATTTTTTTGCAATCGAGATTCCAAGAATATCGCCAATATTCGATTATTTAGGATAACAAAAACGATTTCGATTTCGATTTTCGATTGATAAGGATACGGCATGGGACCCTTTTTAAGGCAGCCCGTGGAGGGACAGTGAGTCACCCCTCTCCTTTCCATAGACTTGGAGGCAGTGCCCTGGACAAGCACTGAGTACGCCCTTAGCCTCCCTGGCCAGGGTTACGGTGAAGACCAACGGCGGATCTAGGGAGCCAGCATTAGTAGTTAGCATCGGTAATGAAGGTTGATGAGTTACGACCTCCAAAGTCAACGACAGTCCACTGGCGGATGAACAGAGGAGAAGAGAAATGGCAGTCATCCTTAGTCCACCCTGTAGAAGGCTACAGTATTAGCCTAGAGGTAGAGGGTGGTCATGTAGTTTGGTGTGCTAGGCTATCGGTCGGAAGGTTGTAAGATCATGAGCTTTCTCATTTATCCTCTATCCCACTCATTGTGGTCCTAAACGTGCAGACACCACAGTGGGTGCATAGCGTGCCGTGGTTCAGAGTCACGTAAAATGGTGGTCCCGTGTACCAGAAGAGCAATATCTGGCCATGTAAAAGTTGCAGGCCTTTTCGTAAAGAGCAGGGTATCAGCCCGGGCCTGTTGTCTGTCACACTCAGCATTGAAGTCAACTTGCGCTGCCCTTAGGGGCTTGGCAGCATATCGACCCGTGGCGCGCTTTGAGGGATCTGAGTATCCAGAAAGCGTGATTAAATGCCTTTTTATTATTTTTATTATTATTCCAAGATATTTAATTGAAAATTGGAACGACATCAGTCGAAAATCTTGGATTTGCGTCTATATTCCAAGTATAGATAACATGAGCTTCAAATCAATTACACTTGACAATATAGTGTACGCCTGCCTTAAAAAGTCTTCACAAATTCATGAAGAGTAGTCTGTAATGCCATATTTACAACAACAACAATACCCCCATGCAAATCCCGGATATTGTGTTATTGGGTATATTCAGAATAGGGTAATTTTCATCATGATGTGTAACAAGCTTTTACCCCATTTTGAGTAAACCCAATTACACAATACAGGGGAAAAGTGGTACCCCGCATGAATTTGGTAAATACCGTAAAATTCCGTCTACAAGCATATATATGCCTCTAAACGAGATTTTTTTGACACAAGAGACAAGAGGCAGACACTCTCAACAAAAACGTTATTTGGAGTTTGAACAACTATATTACTGATAAAGGCGGCTGTACAAACATGTATATTATTTTGTAAGACCAATCTATTGCAATGTTTTTGAGAAGGGTATTAGCCTTTCATATCTTTCGTTAAAAAAAATATATGCCTCTAGACGGAATTCTACGGTATTACAATTCAGTCTGGTGAAAAGGAACTCGACATCTAGTGTATAAACATTACACTTCAGATGTGTACAAAAAATTTCACATTTGTTGTTTAAAAAAATTGGAATTGTAATTCATTCGGCGCGGGAGTTCCCTTTTTACACCGCAGATTTGTTCCCCGTGACCCTGTTTTGTGCATTTGTGTTATAGTATAAAATTATTGATATGTCAGGTTACTACTTTTTTCTTCGAAATTGGCGATATAAACTATAACAGTAACCTAGATTATCTTCTGAGATTTATCTATTTATATTTAGCTTGTTTTATATTCCCTATTCCCAACGACTTATTAAGGCTCAAACGCTCCTAGATAAAAGTTTCTAAATTGCGCTTTGTTTTACCATTAAAATATAAATCAAAGAGCTTAACAGCTAGACACACTTTAACATTTATAGGTTGGGTTAGAAGATGACACAGTAATGATTTGATGTCAAGAAAAACGAAGAGGAGATTAGTATAAAGACGTAACATGCGTCATTGAAGTGGTTATTATTGGTCAGAGGCTTCAAGAGGATTGCAAATGCTAATTCTTTGCGATAGAAAACGTTTCTTAGACAGTTATGATGTTATATTATTAAACCGAAGACCTGTCGTATTCATGAAAGCCTAATCTTCAGAAATACGGTCCGTAATAATCGTACATGCAATTATTACTTCCGTTTTTAATACAGAATATATGTGACCGTCCACGGCGAATGAGCCGTAAATTCCTCCCCCGGTCAATTTTGTTTTATTTCGTGTATAAAACATAAACATCATAAACTTAAAAATGGTATATCATTTGACTTCAAACGATATCCAGAAGCAGGGTTATGGTTTGTTAAACTTTGCTCCTTCAACAAAATTATAGCTTTTTACGTTTTTACATGTGTCCCTTTTTCCACATTGTTGGCAATAAATATCAAACAGTCATAATTGGCGGTCATTTCAAATCATCCCCAAGTCAACGAGGTTTAAGAAAGTTCTCTCATTGTTAATTGTTGGTTATGCATACCTGTACAAAATACAATGCCTGGTAACCCACCACTTGAACAGGATTTAGCAATATAAGCAAACAAAGACCAGAGCTATTAAAAGTTCTATAGCCATCTAAGGTAGAAGCTTATTATCCACTTCAACAATAGGATTATTGATTAGTTTTTGACTATCGAAATAAGACGGATGTCGGGCCAGCTTAAGTTACCAATGAATATGACCTTCGTACACATTTTACACCGTAACTCAGAATACAATTTAGGGAATTTACGGCTCATTTGTGCTGCCGGGTCACATATCACATTTGAAGCAGCCTTAGAAGCGATGTACCTTTTTTAAACATATGCATCAAAAATACATCAATGCAAGCATTTTGAGCTTTTCTTCATGTTTCTGGTAAAACTTTCTATTTAAATTTCTTCATCACTTTCTATTGTGTCTTATCGAGATGCTTGTGTCATCTTTGTCCCGGGATCTTTGTACAGCGATATTCTGAAACGATATTGCATGATAATGGGAACCCAACAAAGAAATCTGGACATGAAGTACATTGGTTGGTTAAAGGGGGAAGATGATTTTATGAACTTTTTCTGGGGTTTTCTAATTCTATGAACAACCTTTAAAATAATTAAAACTTTAATGACATTTTGGCATTTTACCATGCTCACTACAAGAGGTAACTAAATATAATAAGATGATTTTTAAGATATATGCCTTTTTAATTAAAGGAACAGCTATATATAAAAATTACAGTGATCCAAGCTTATGCCTCTGCATCAACTGAGGATGAAGTTGTAACATTCTACAACAAGCTCCAGCAGACCACAGACAACATCCATAAAAGGGACATAATTATTAATACCGGTTATTTGAATGCAAAGGCAGGAGGACAAAACACCAACTAATCTGTGATGTGTAACAATGGAATAGGAGAATAGAATGAGAGAGTAAAAATGACAGTTGATTTCTGTCAATAAAATAGTCTTAAGATCCTTAATAAGGCAAGCAACACGCAAGAAAACCACCAAGTAGTCTGGTCATCTCCAGATCATATATAGCTATAGGAGCCAGATTGGCCACATTTTCATCCAAGAAAGGTGTCTTGGGTGAAGGTAAAGCAAGCAGTATAGAAGCTTAGGAATGGTAAGTCAGCAGAGATTAATAACATCCAAGCTGAATTATTGAAGGAGAGTGGCCGAGAACAAAATGCAGTTATTTACAACCTGTGCCGTAAGATTTAGAAGAGGATGGAGTAGTAGCAAGAGGATTGGAAAACGGGTTTTTTTTTCCCAAGAACGGTGACACAGGGTCACAGGGAATGTGCTAATAATCGTGTCATCTCACATATTTTCTGATGCTATCATGGTAATGCTAAGTGAGTTAGCACCAGAGTATGCTGGATTCAGGAAAGAATGAGAATGGCCAAACATCTGCTATTGCTCTTACTGACATCTGGTAAAACAGAGAAATTTCTAGACCAACTAAATTTCAAGTCATGAACGCTATTGTTTTTCCGATTGCATTTATGGATCATAAAAATGGGTTTAAAAAACAGGCTTTTGAAATGTGATGTTGCAAATATCTTGAAAGGAGCCCAGTTCAGTTTTATAAAATGAAATCATTCTCTATCAGATTAACAGAACAAATTCCAATATGTCAGCCATGTTTCAATAAAAAAAAGGCAATTTTTGGAAGATTTTTGTTCAAAGACATAATGAAAGCAATCGCCTATCAGACATGTCACTGAACGATGCATACCGATCTTCTCTGCATCGGTAGAGGTGAAACTTAACCATTAAAATGGTCACAAAGCGACAGACATAACATTGGACTACGAAGAGGACGTGCAGAAAGCGTAGCCCAATTACCTACTTAATATTATGCTCATGTGGAAATCTAAATACCCAATCCGCTGTTGTCAACGATTCATTTTATTGACGAAGTTATGAATAAATCAATACATAAGAAAGAGGCGAAAAGTTTCTCCTGTTCGCTTACCATCGGTGATGTATTGCCTAAATACTTTGCGTCAACCTGTGACGGCTCCTTTATGTTATATTCCCCTGTAATTGTCTTATTAGTATGTGGTATAAAGTTATGAATGTCTGAAAACAAGATGATGTTCTTTTTCCAGTTACAGGCAGAATCCAATTTACTTTTCGCTATTCACTTCTGAAATACTTTAATCTAATAATACATCCATTGTGATAATATATCAATAATACCCCAGGGGTAGTGAATAGTATATGTACGTGCAAAGTATTCGTTGCATAAAAATAGCGTTATTTTCCTTATTGTTTCCTCCCACCCATAATACATTAATAAGACGTTATGCTGTATGTATGCTGTAAGTTTGGGTTTATCGAACCGATATCGCCTCAAAATAAAACCTTTGTGTCAATCTGCGACGACTCCCGTAATGGCAATATTCCTTCTATGTTATTAGTATAATTGCGTTGTATAAATTCACCGCAAACAGAATCCATTCAACCAGATCTATACAGCACATTCCTCTCTTTGTGGTTTATATCAGTAATGCAATACGATTTTGAACTTGAAGGTCCCTTAAAAGCACTCAATAACAACTATTTTTATTTACTCTGGATATACCCAATGGTTGTGCATTACGTATAAACACGAGTTTACTGCGTTAAGTTTCATTCTCTTCCAATGTGTATATCTTTCTCTTTGTGTACTCTTATTGCAACATATAAAAGAGCAAGGTTGATTTTTTATGACTTTGGATGTCCTCACAAAGTTAATGGACGTCATTAATAATAATAATAATAATAATAATAATAATAATAATAATAATAATAATAATAATAATAATTTATTCAACTTTGGATAGACAAATCCAGTGATTAAAATTTACGTTTCTTAACTTTCGATAGCAGTGCATGCCATCTTGATCACATGGGCTTTCCAGGCTCACTGCATCTCCCGCGAGAACTGGTAGGATCGCCCCCTCTGCAAATCCATATTGCTTCGCGGATCTTCCTGGTGAATTGATGTGAGTCTTTATCTATGATTTTCGCCCCTCTCAGTTGATAACATGGTTTTCTTGTGGTCGGTATTAATGGCGTACTTATTTTGTTCTTTCAATGATTCTTTTCTTTTTGCTCTGGTGTAATTCCTGATGTTTGTTATCTTCTCGGCGTCTTTTTGATGTTCTTTCAGTCTTGCTGCAAATGCTCTACCGGTTTCTTAGAGAATAAACGATAGGAATTTTTTTTTCTATCCTCTACCGTGTGATAGACGACAGGCAGGTCCAATATTTTGAGTAGTGGATGCCGGCGCAGCCGGTATCCACTACGATAAAAATATTGGACCTGCCTGTCGTCTATCATAGGAAGAGGATAGGCAAAATAAAAATTCCTATCGTTTATTCTCATTCTTAGTCAGTTAAATATTATTTTAATAACTGTAAACAAATTTTTTAAGCAAAAACTAATTTACCGTCATAAAAACTTCCCTCATTATAAAATGAACGAAACTTGTTTACAACTTCACGTATTCTGTTGCGCGTATTGCTAGCGCAGCGCGTATTCCGCACTAGTCTACGCATCCAGCGCGATACATACGCGCACCTCTACACGCATGTTACGCATTATCAAGACGCATGATGACGTGGGGTCGTCTACGGCCTGATAGACGGCACCCGAAATCATGCGATTGTCCAATCAGAAATGTGTCTACGAACTAGACCACTCCCACTGACTAAGAATCCCACATACATTTTGTGGGGTGGGGATTCATGGCGGTGGCGATTCTGTGTTTCCAGAAGATAAGTTTCTCTGAAATCCTTCTATGTATGGAATGACGACCATCCTTATAGATAGATCTTTGTCTGATTTTTTGGTTTTTGTGTCTTTCTCATAAATATTAATTTCCCATACCTTTGTGAATAAAACCAAATAATAAACTTTAATAATGCGTCCAGTGGGACTTCTTGTCCCTAATAATATGACTATTTTAATACTTTGATATTAATAATTTAATGGTAGATTAAAAATAGTATAGCGTAATCATTCCTGTTTATACGAGCCGTATGTAGCTTGTTTAACCATACCGAACTCCACGGTAACTTATGCTAGAGGTCCTTAAGTAATGTTTGATTTGTGCTCTGATGTAAGTCAGAATGCACGATTGCCCTACTTGGACTAAGTCAATTACTCGTCCACGCAGACTAGACGTCTGTTTACATTATTGAAAATGGCTTCTAAATCAATCTAATAACCTTTTAATTCATTGCTGAGCACATAAGACGTTTTTAATTTCGACTGAGTATGTGTTGTTATTACTCAAAGCATTATACTTTGATTTCATTAATGTTGTCACACACACTTGCAAACATGTTGTTAGTATACATGGTATAGCAGAGGGTATATAACAACATTAATAAAGACATTGAACTTATGTTGTAATAACAGGTACTTTGTATGCACTAGATCAAGGTTAGTAACAGTTACTCTTCTTTCGATACATAATTCATTGGTAGTCCTAAGGCTTTACATCTGCTGACAACATAAGTCACAGAGGTGTCGCCTGAGTGGTTAAATAAGTAAATGACCGATATATGTTCACTGATGAAGATGATGTGATTCCATCATAGTCTTCTGTGATTGATCTGGTGAGTCAACAATCTCTTGATATCATAAAGATTCATCTTTGCATGTGTTTTTCCTCTTGTTTACAATGTACAAGGTTTAGTTAAAGTATTTTGGGTTCGCGTAATATATATCAGCGGTTACAATAAGACTTTTTATATACAGTGGGACTCCTTGTCACTAATAATATGACTAGTTTAATACTTTGATATTAATAATTTAATAGTAGATTAAAAAATAGCATAGCGTAATCGTTCCTGTTTAAACGAGCCGTGTGTAGCTCGTTTAACCATACCAAACTGCACGGTAACTTATGCTAGAGGTCCTAATGTTTGATTTGTGCTCTGATGTAAGTCAGAATGCACGATTGCCCTACTTGGACAAAGTCAATTGCTCGTCCACGCAGACTAGACGTCTGTTTACATTATTGAAAATGGCTTCTAAATCAATCTAATAACCTTTTAATTCATTGCTGAGCACATAAGACGTTTTTCATTTCGACTGAGTGTGTGTTTTTATTACTCGAAGCACATACTTTGCTTTCATTATTGTTTCCACATACTTTCTTCATCCACTTTGGATCAAGAATTGTAAACATGTTGTTAGTATAGCAGCGGATCTATAACAACATTGATAAAGACATTGAACTGATAACAGGCACTTTGCATGCACTAGATCAAGGTTAGTAACTTTTCTTTCGATACATAATTCATTGGTAGTCCTAAGGCTTTACATCTGCTGACAACATAAGTCACAGAGGTGTCGCCTGAGTGGTTAAATAAGCAAATGACCGATATATGTTCACTGATGAAGATGATGGGATTCCATCATAGTCTTCTGTGATTGATCTAGTGAGTCAACAATCTCTTGAGATCATAAAGATTCATCTTTACATGTTTTTTTACTGGTCTGCAATGTACTGCTGCACACCGACATCGCCTGGCTAATAATTATTTGGTGCAGCAGAGACATTAAAATGAATACACGGGATCGATACACGTGAATTGCTATGCACGATTTTGATATCAGACGAAGATCTTCGGATACTGGGGTTAGAAAATGATGAATACATGTATCTCCCGTAAATGAATTTTTCTCAAGAAACCAGATGTGGTCTCATACACTTGAAAATACGTGTTGAACAGATATTATAGTCGTTAGCGTGCGCTTTGAAAATTGCCCGTGCGCTTTGAACTCAAAATTTGACCAAAACTCTCAATTTTATATTGCGTTGGTCCTGTAGGCCTATGGACTACAGCGCGCAGCAGGCTATAGCGGCACTCACTCAAGTGGAGACAGTATATTAACCATTGACCGCAATGTCGTATACAAGCTTGCTCACACAGCGAGAAATCAATTACCCCGTCTATTGTCATAGCCTTAGTCAGGTCACTTCGCTAATAATATGCATCTCATAAGGTCCGAATAAAATAGCCATGTGTGGCTGTGGATTCAACCTACCATGGCGATTTCTACTATGAAGATATCGGGGCGATGTCACTGTGTGCTGTAGCAATATGCATAAGAATATAATGTAATAGTTGGTATGATGGTATTTTGTATTTTGCATGTACGTACTCCATTCATATTTACAGACCCAGATAAACCCATAAAAACAACTTGGTACGATGGTATTGGTATTTTGCATATTTTATATGTAGTCTATTCATATTTACAGACCCAGATAATCCATAAAAACAACTTCGCTGATAGAATGACTCTATCCCAAATATATGTATCTGGAGAACGCTCACTATGAATAAAGCGTATAATTTGGTTCGGATAGTAAAATGCCCAAAAATAAAATTTCCTTTGGTAAGACTATTTTTGCTTCGGAATCTCCATAATGAGAATTCGAAGACTTGAATTTTAAAATGCAAAATTTGCGGGGACAACAATAAAATAAATAAAGATCAATCAACCAATCAATCAGTCAATTAATCAATGACATTTGTAGAGCGCCAAATACCAAAAAGAAATTGCACTAAGACACTATGAATGAGACACAAAAATCAAAGAATAAACAATGCTTATACAATGAAGGTGATACTCTGTGATATACTATTATTACTACATTAAATTAAAATAAAAACTGTCATTGGTTGGAAGCAATTGTGAAAAGATGATGTTTCAACAGTTTTTTGAATATATCCATATATATAAGATGGGATTTGGCAGTTGGTTCCAAATGCGAGGAGCGTTACTGATCAAAAATTTTTGAGTGGTAAGACTTGCTGGACGGAGCTATTTAGTTGGCATAAAAACATGCCTTCCCATAATGCATTGGTGAAATTGCGTCCATGGACGAAGAAGATAAAAGACCGCGTACAAGCAGTCAAAGTCTCAGCATCCCCCGATAATGAGGGCCGATTGTTCCATGAAATGCGACAGGCAAAACTGCTACGCATTTACCGCGTATACGCGATGACACGCAACGCTTGCGTGATTGTTAGACACGGTACAATCAAACAATCGGCCACCATGAATATGCAAGTATTCACAGCATACAATACACGGGAACTTTGACTGTTGATACATGGTCTGTAGTAGTCTGTGGCTATATCACACACATGGAATCTTGCTATGCTTTACTTAGAATAGCATGGCCATTGGTCATGGAACATCAACAACGGCAAATGTGCATTTTATAACCATATCGCCGACTCGAATCAAAACATTTGTCTTAAGTTTTTTTTAATTTATTTGTTCTGCAATGATTTATAGAGACGCTGGAATAATGCAGTGAAGGCAATGGGAAGGCAAGATGGTAGAATATCAATAATCAAAGTAATCCCTTAAGGGATTTATAGGGGATGGAATCAGATTATCATATGATTGTGGCCCTGAGACCAGATTAAAAATGTTACATATGTCAGGTTCATTAAATGTATAAGGCTGAGTTTGAGATGATTTAAGTCAATCTTCCTTCACCTACATGCAAGACAATCAGTATGGCATCTATAGGGATTTCCATTGTCAAGGACGATTTTGAGTCTCCTATTTTGATGTTGAAGCTTATTAAGTTTCTGTTTAATTTTGAGTGCATCAACCTACACGACAATGCAATAATCATTCTAAGGGATCATGATTTCCTTTAACAAAATAAGACTTAATCTCGCGAATGTAGGAAGGAGTGCATAATTATTATGTATAATTTTGATTAGAATAATTTCAGAGAAACCATTATCCGTCACCAACGGTGTAATGCTGTTGATTGACTGCCGGAATGGATTGATTGATTGATTGATTGACAGTGTAATTTGTTGTCCTTTTAGACGATGTTTCTGTGTCATATATTTTAAGTTCGCGTCCCCGTCCATATTGAAATAAATTATAATTATATTGAACTAAAAAACAAAGAGGTCATATAATTAATCAGTATGTTTCAAAACTTATTATATATAACATAGTCTACCCATTACAAGGTTTATCTAAAGAATTTTGGGTTCGCGTAATATATATCCGTTGGTTACAATACAAACTTTAGTACAGTAGTAGCGGACGTTGATCCACGGACTCGCGAAACTGAATGCGAACAATGTTCGAAATTCAGATTGAAGATATCAATGGGCATGTAGACAAATATTAAAATATCAAAGCTTTACATCAATTCCTTGGTCCCTTTCAACACGGCAGTGTTTTCGCTAGGCTGCTCCATAGAAAATAGCGTTTTAAATTGGGTCTTATTTACATCTATCTACCTACACATGGGTGTCGATAGCATCAGACTGTGCCAAAATCATCTTCAGTACATCGTGAACACAATACATTATTGACTTTGGGGACAAAAGGAATTGATATGTGATAAAAACTTTGCTACCATGTACGACACCTTTTAGAGTCTCCAGATCTTCAGAATTAAAAAGGGAACCCTTAAGGGGGTACTACACCCCTGGCAACTTTTGTGCCTATTTTGCATTTTTATCAAAAATTATAGCGCATTGGTGACAAGTAAGATATGTATATTATAGGGGCAAGGATTATAACTACTGCACTGAAAATTCAGCAACTCAAGGCAAGTAGTTATTGATTTATTGATCAAATATTGATTTTCCCTCATTTTCGACTGTAACTCCAGAACTATTGACTGTGTTAAAATAAAATTTCCAGTGCAGTAGTTGTATTCCTTGCCCCTATAATAGACATATCTTATTTGTCACCCAATGTGCTATAATTTTTGAGAAAAATGCAAAAATAGGCACAAAATTTGGCAGGGGTGTAGTACCCCCTTAAACGACTAGTTAATACAAAGCGACCATTGTTCCATAATGTATACCATTAGACTAAATCATTAGATATACCAAACTATGAAACTCTGTAGAAACATGGCAGTGTCCGTGTACAATTCCTAAAACTTTTGTCCTGAAGAAGTCATGCCTTATCCTGACATCAACAAATTATCCGACTGTGAATCTGTATCAACCATACATCTGAAAGAGATCGATTAGACTCATTTTGCTTGATCATACAATAACAAGTCAGCCTTTAAACACTTTAAAGTATCACGATTTAAAATTATATTATATTTGTTGGTAAGATGATACTTTATGCGGGGATTTGCCATTTGGTCTAATACCATTTGGTCTAATATCCATTTCGTCTACATCCATTTCGTCTAAGCCCATTAGGTCTATATCCATTACGTCCAATAACCAGTTGGTCCGATAACCATTTAGTCTAATAACCATTAAGTCTAAAACCATTTAGTCTAAAAACCATTTAGTCTAATACCCATTTGGTCTATAACCATTTGGTCTAATAGCCATTTGGTCTAATACCCATTTGGTCTAATACCCATTTGGTCTACAAACCATTTTAGTCTTACAAGCATTTAGTTTATTAATAAATAGACGAAATTGTATTAGACTAAATGGTTATTAGACCATACGAGTATTAGACCTAACGGTTATTAGACCAAACGGTTATTAGACCAAACGGTTATTGAACAAATATTAGACCAAATGGTTATTAGACTATATGGTTAGTAGACATACTGGTTATTAGACCAAACAATGTTAGACTAAATAGACATTAGACTATATGATTATTAGACTAAGTGGCAATTAGCCTTTCTGGTAATAGACCAATTGAATATAGACTAAACGGGAATTAGACGAAATAGTATTAGACCAAATGGCAAAAGACCCTTTCTGCAAGATATTCAGTTTCTCTTGATGACATTTTATCCCCTTTGCACCATTGTGTCAGATTTTATCCCCTTTGCACCATTGTGTCAGAGGATGATTTAAGCACTTCCCAGCAAGTCTTGCGGTTAGCATAGCTGTGTGAGTGCACATGACACCACTGCCCGCCCACTGCATACACACGTGCATGGTTAAATTTGAAAAGTTGGTCGATTTCACATTTTATGTTAGCTACAGAAGGTGTGAATTATCCTTCATGCATATATCACTTTAGATCTGAAATCGACCAAGTAATGATGACACACACACAATTCTAAAACTACATCTTTTGCACAGAATTCAATGGGATTTGAAAAGTAAAGTGGCAGTTGAAACTCTAGTGATAACACTTTTACAGTGCATGATGGGGCTTCCTGAAATCATCCTCTGCCATTGTGTAAGGCACGTTTATCGAGATGTTGTGGAATATTAACGACGCTGTTCATGCCGGGTGATTCGGGTGGAGCATCATGGCCTTGACCTTTTTACAAAAGTCTCTTTGAACTCTCATGTTAAAAGTAAGATTTGTCATGCTCACCACAAAATCTATAGCCCATGCATTCTCATACGTGTTTGTGAATTATTGCTAATCTGCCTTTGAATTTTCAATAAAGAGCGCTTCCGATTAAAGTTTATCGTAAGCTTTTACCCTCCTCTCACGAAGGGGTTTATTTTAGGCGTAAATCGAAATGTGTTTTTTTGCTGCGGATTTACCCCCAAAACAGTAACTGGACTACCACCTTACCCGGGGGTAAGGGCGCCAATCAAACTTCGATGGGAGGCAGTTAGTGAAGCCCACTGATTTTATATTTGCTTTGCTCTTATAAACATATTTATTATTAAGTTTAAACTTGCTATTTAGATTAGATTTGTGATTCCTTCACATTTAACAAATATGCGACAAACATGTTTCTATGATTGTTTAGCCAAAATCAGTATTTTTGCCAATATTTTGTTGGTATCAGGGAATTTCTGATATTGTGAAGCGGGTTGTGAAGACACACTTACATAATGACGTCTTTGCAAATGTGGGTGCTTATTTTGACCTTTAATATACACTTCAGAGGAGGTTGCAACCACCCTTTTGGTACAAAAAGGCGTACAAAAAGACCTCCAGTAGTAGAGGAGGGCTAGATAGTTGCCTGACAAATTAGATTTCCTTTTAAAACTTTATCATAACTTTCTCCACATCATTAGGTAGTCACGTAGTTTTAAGAAATAATCAGTCTTACTGGGTCAAGCCATAAACATTGTTATATTGTTGGAAGCAACATTTTCAAGGACTCTGTCATTGGTTATTTTTATGATATCTTAAACTGCCATATAGGATCAATTTAAGATCATTTCTAAACTGACTATATACCATAAAACCCCGTCTACAAGCATATAGTGTGCTTCTGATGAAAGCTACATTAATCCAGTCGCCATTATGGACTTTGAGCAAATAAATTACGGATCCAAGCATATAACAAAGTATTATTTTAAGACCGATCTATTGTATTGGTATATTAACGCTTGCTTCGAATTAATTAAGCTTTTATAAAAAAAAAAAAACTATATATGCTTGTAGACGGGGTTTTACGGTATGTTACATGTAAAATTGACAATATGCTCTGTTACTTGAAAACATTTCACATAAATTTTCACTTTAAATTGCACTATTTTTGCAGTATAAAAATAGAAATAAAGTTTGCTGCCTTATTCTTTACACCAAATAATGCGCTTTGATAGAAATCGCTGTACTCAAAGATTACTCTTTTCCCGAATTACCTTTTTAAAGACGAGTGTAAATAGTTGAGAAGTATAATTTTTCTGCGAACACGTGTCAGATGTTCAAAATGTGCTACATTAATGAACGCGTCCCAGGCGTATGGTTTGTTCATGTTAAATTCAAAGCAAACAGATGCTTTCATCATGATGTCAACACGTACACAAATTTAGAAATTTTACCTCCCCCCACAAAACTCCAATAGCGTCTAATAAATACTACAGTTTAGGGTCATTCCCAAAATTATGAACACGATAATATAAACTTAAAGCATATTTTCTATCCAGAATTATTTGACACCGCAATTAATATTTAGCCCTTTTCACACTAGTCTTGGCAAATCGTGAAGAAACATACTATACTTAATGTCAAGTCTGTATGTAGCTCGTTTTACTAAAATTCACGGTTACTTTTGCTAAAGCTCCTCAAGTAATATTTCGTGACTATAATTTGGGCTCTGATGTTAGTCAGATGGCACTATTACCCAACTTGGCCTAAGCCAATTACGTCCACACAGACTAGACGTCTGTTTACGTTATTGAAAATGGCTTCTAAATCAATCTAATAGCCTTTTAATTCATTGCTGAGCACATAAGACGTTTTTAATTTCGACTGAGTATGTGTTTTTATTACTCAAAGCATATACTTTTGATTTCATTAATGTTGTCACACACACTTGCAAACATGCTGTTAGTATACATGGTATAGCAGAGGGTATATAACAACATTAATAAAGACATTGAACTTATGTTGTAATAACAGGTACTTTGTATGCACTAGATCAAGGTTAGTAACAGTTACTCTTCTTTCGATACATAATTCATTGGTAGTCCTAAGGCTTTACATCTGCTGACAACATAAGTCACAGAGGTGTCGCCTGAGTGGTTAAATAAGTAAACGACCGATATATGTTCACTGATGAAGATAATGTGATTCCATCATAGTCTTCTATGATTGATCTGGTGAGTCAACAATCTCTTGAGATCATAAAGATTCATCTTTGCATGTGTTTTTCCTGTTGTTTACAATGTACAAGGTTTAGCTAAAGTATTTTGGGTTCGCGTAATATATATCAGCGGTTACAATAAGACTTTTTATATACAGTACTTCCTGATTTTCAATCGTTCTGCTTCATTTCTACTTTTATTTTTCAGAGCGGTTCCCGATAACCCCATCCTGGCCTACAGACGTCCCCGCAATCTTAGAGATCTTCTTGTGAGAGCTGAAGTCCCCCCCTCTTTCTGATACTATTCCTTCCACACAACAGGGTACTGTCACAGGTGTGTTGTTTGCAAGGACCATATCCAAGAAGGGGATTCTGTCACCAGTAATTCCAACAATTCCTCCCACAGGATCAGGGGCAACATCACCTGCACCACATCTAATGTAGTGTATCTCATTTCTTGCAGAGTTTGTGGTATACAGTATGTGGGAGAAACCAAGAATGCACTTAAGAAGCGGTTTTATGGACACCGGTCCACAGTCAACACCAAGAAGCTTGACACCCCTGTTGGTGATCACTTTAACCTCCCCAACCACTCTATCTCCGACATGATCCTTCAGGGGATTGAGTCTTTAGGTAACCGTCCTGACACCGTCCGTGCCAACAGGGAGAAATTCTGGATGAAGCGCCTACGTACCATCCAGCCACATGGTCTCAACATCCAAGAGGGAAACGATTAACTTGGTTTTCATTATCACAATATTCCAACCAACCCCCCCCCATTTTTTCCTTCCTATTTTGTTATTTATATTTTCCATCCACTTTATTATTTTAGTTTTTATTTTCCTTTTACTTCCATCATTATGTATTATGTTTTTGTAGTTTTTATTTTTACCACACATTTTCATTTTTCTATTCAGCCCATTGTCTTCATTCATTTCCTTATCCCTCTCATCTCCATTCTTGACATCCCACTTCCTGCCCCAATTGATAGTTCCCAGGAACCACTTACATGACTTATGTCTTCTATTGTCTTCCTAATTTCCTTTTCCTTTATGTCCATGTCACTATATATATGCATGTTTGTGTGTTGTCTTGTCACTTTGCCTTTGATAAAGATCCTGCTAGGATCGAAAGCTCAGGCCCCTAAACTTTGAAATTTTATTTTTCAGTGATATATTTTCAGTGCTTTTAATGCGGCACATTCTTATCGTATATTGTTCGTATCACGCCTGCATTTCGCATTCAGTTTCGCGAGTCCGTGGATCAACGTCCGCTACTACTGTATCAGACAACCCAATGAACAAGATTTGATGACAAAGAGAACTATAGGGCCTAAATAACTGAAGGCAAGAGGCCAATCTTTTCATACAAAAACAAGAGCAACATTACGTCGTAAAAAACTTGGATGGCTTCCGTTATAGTACATTGCCACCAGCGAAAAGGAACGTACGTGTTCATCAAAACCTTTACAGTTTTGGTGGAAAGGTAGTTACAATTGTCTTTCCAATGTGTATATCTTTCTCTTTGTGTACTCTTATTGCAACATATAAAAGAGCAAGGTTGATTTTTTATGACTTTGGATGTCCTCACAAAGTTAATGGACGTCATTAATAATAATAATAATAATAATAAATATGATAATAACACTAATAATAATAATAATAATAATAATAATAATAATAATAATAATAATAATAATAATAATAATAATAATGATAATAATAACACAGTCATGGACAAAAGTTTGGATTATTTTTTATTTTTGTATCAAATGCAGTTTTCAATCATATTAGGAACAGATTTATTGTTCTGGAGTAGTGCTCAGTAGAACTTACCTGAAAGATATGAATGTCCTTTGATGTTTACATCACACAGTTTGTCAATTAAACAAAGAATTACTTGAGGAAGCGCATTACAATGAAAGGATCACACAATCACAACACTTTTTGGTGGTCTCTTTGTATCACAAAATGAGATTAAAGACACTAGCAAACTTTATTGTTTTAACAAAAACTTAAACTCTCACTGTGACATGTTCAGATAAGTATCTTGCTTGAGAAAACACATCTCAATATTTGGTGTGTCCACCCCTTGCCACCTCAAGGTCATTTACGCGATGTGACATTCCCTTGACCATGTTTGCCATGGTCCCTTGTGGAATATCTCGCCAGCAAGCAATGAGGGCGTGTCTAACTTTCTGCAGGTGATTGATTGATTGTCCATGTTACCTATCCTGCAGGATATTTCTGCCCATAAGTTCTCTATAGGGTTCATATCCGGGCTCAAAGCCGACCGTCCAGGTGTTCTACATTCTCATTTTCAAGGAATTCCCTCACGCGTAGGGCTCTGTGAGCCGTGGTGTTGTCATCTCGGATCACGAAATCGTTATCGAAGTCTCTTCTTGCAAACGGAAGCATAACTGTATCAAGAACATACAGGTATTGGTCCTGATTCATGTGTCCTTCTGGCATGTAGAGGTGTGATTTCGACCACTGTGAAATGCTCCCCATACTGTGATTCCACCACCATCCCCCTGGACTCTAGGAAGGATACAATCCTCAAGCAGGGCTTGAGACCAACCTGTCTGCGGACCTTGAATCGGTCATCTTGTCTGTAGAGGAGGAACCGGGCTTCTTCACTGAAGATCACATTACGCCAGTGGCCTACTGTCAAATCTGTCAATGTCTCTGTGACCAAAGCAAGCTCGCATGCTGATGTCTTTGCAGATAGTATCGGCTTTCTTATTGGTCATATTTCCGAAAACCTGCACTAACCAGTCTATTGTTCACAAGTTTCCTGGTAACAGGCGCGTTTATGGACCTCAGCCATTCTGTTCGTAGCCAAGATGCAGACTTCGTGCGACCATTGCGGAAAAGTCTCAGGGGAGATCGGTCTTCCCTAGCGCTTGTCTTTGGGGGCCGACCTAACCTTCGTCTAGGTGTAGTTGTTCCGGTCTCTCGACGTCTCTTCAAAAATTTAGAGACTGCACCTTATGTAATTCCTAAAGCGGCACCAATATCCTTCCGTTTGTAGCCGCGATTACGTAAGTCAATGACGCGGGCGTATAAATCTGCCCTCAACTCGTACCCCATGATCAGAAATATCGTATACAACAGACAGATGCAACAAAGTAAAACTGGTTTCTTCACACCGTAATGCAAAAGCCAATGTAACCTTATGAATCATATCGCTAAAATAACTGTGAAAAGGATGCCCGATGGTTCATTGGTCAGGCATAAGAAGCCATTGTCCTACATTAGGTACTGTGTGATATGGAATGGTACATAAGACCTTGACACAGACACCCGTGATCTATTTTGCATGGGCTCACGGGTCATTGATGGTAAGAAATCTGCACTTAAAAACAGAGTTATGCAAAAAAATAAAAATATTCCAAACTTTTGTCCATGACAATAATAATAATAATAATAATAATAATAATAATAATAATAATAATAATAATAATAATAATAATAATAATAATAAATAACAATAATAATAATAATAATAATAATAATAATAATAATAATAATAATAATAATAATAATTTATACAACTTTTGATAGACAATCCAGTGATTAAAATTTACGTTTCTTAACTTTCGATAGCAGTGTATACCATCTTGATCACATGGGCTGTCCAGGCTCACTGCATCTCCCGCGAGAACTGGTAGGATCGTTCCTGCGATGTGATGTGTGCTTAAACAGTGAGTCATATACATGCTCAAGAGAATACATTTCAATGTCTCTGTTCATGGTTTTGTCGCCCCCTCTGCAAATCCATATTGCTTTGCAGATCTTCCTGGTGAATCTTTATCAATGATTTTCGCCCCTCTCAGTTGATAGCTGAGAAATGTGGTCGGTATTAATGGCGGACTTATTTTGTTCTTTCAATGATTCTTTTCTTTTTGCTCTGGTGGAATTCCTGATGCTTGTTATCTTCTCGGCGTCTTTTTGATGTTCTTTCAGTCTTGCTGCAAATGCTCTACCGGTTTCTCCCACATACATTTTGTGGGGTGGGGATTCATGGCAGTGGCGATTCTGTGTTTCCAGAAGATAAGTTTCTCTGAAAATCCTTCTATGTATGGAATTACGCCCATCCTTATTGATGGATCTTTGTCTGTTTTTTTTTAATGGTTTTTGTGTCTTTCTCATAAATAAACTTTACTTATGCCTCCAGTGGGGCTCCTTGTCCCTAATAATATGACTATTTTAATACTTTGATATTAATAATTTAATGGTAGATTAAAAATAGTATAGCGTAATCGTTCCTGTTTATACGAGCCGTATGTAGCTCGTTTAACCATACCGAACTCCACGGTAACTTATGCTAGAGGTCCTTAAGTAATGTTTGATTTGTGCTCAGATGTAAGTCAGAATGCACGATTGTCCTACTTGGACTAAGTCAATTACTCGTCCACGCAGACTAGACGTCTGTTTACATTATTGAAAATGGCTTCTAAATCAATCTAATAACCTTTTAATTCATTACTAAGCACATAAGACGTTTTTCATTTCGACTGAGTGTGTGTTTTTATTACTCGAAGCACATACTTTGCTTTCATTGTTGTTTCCACACATACTTTCTTCATCCACTTTGGATCAAGAATTGTAAACATGTTGTTAGTATAGCAGCGGATCTATAACAACATTGATAAAGACATTGAACTGATAACAGGCACTTTGCATGCACTAGATCAAGGTTAGTAACTTTTCTTTCGATACATAATTCATTGGTAGTCCTAAGGCTTGACATGTGCTGACAACATAAATCACAGAGGTGTCGCCTGAGTGGTTAAATAAATAAATGACCGATATATGTTCACTGATGAAGATGATGGGATTCCATCATAGTCTTCTGTGATTGATCTAGTGAGTCAACAATCTCTTGAGATAATAAAGATTCATCTGTACATGTTTTTTGCTGGTCTGCAATGTACTGCTGTAGCAATATGCATAAGAATATAATGTAATAGTTGGTATGATGGTATTTTGTATTTTGCATGTACGTACTCCATTCATATTTACAGACCCAGATAAACCCATAAAAACAACTTGGTATGATGGTATTTTGCATTTTATATGTAGTCTATTCATATTTACAGACCCAGATTATCCATAAAAACTACTTCGCTGATAGAATGACTCTATCCCAAATATTTGTATCTGGAGTACGCTCACTATGAATAAGGCGTATAATTTGGTTCGGATAGTAAATGCCCAAAACTAAAATTTCCTTTGGTAAGACTATTTTTGCTTCGGAATCTCCATAATGAGAATTCGAAGACTTGAATTTTAAAATGCAAAATTTGCGGGACAACAATAAAATAAATAAAGTTCAATCAACCAATCAATCAATCAGTCAATCAATCAATGACATTTGTAGAGCGCCAAATACCAAAAAGAAATTGCACTAAGGCGCTATGAATAAGACACAAAACTCAAAGAATAAACAATGCTTTTACAATGAAGGTGATACTCTGTGATATACTATTATTACTACATTAAATTAAAATAAAAACTGTCATTGGTTGGAAGCAATTGTGAAAAGATGATGCTTCAACAGTGTTTTGAATATATCCATATATATAAGATGAGATTTGGCAGTTGGTTCCAAATGCGAGGAGCGTTACTGATCAATAATTTTTAAGTTGTAAGACTTGCTGGAGGGAGCTATTTAGTTGGCATAAAAACATGCCTTCCCATAATGCATTGGTGAAATTGCGCTAAGTCCATGGACGAAGAAGATAAAAGACCGCGTACAAGCAGTCAAAGTCTCAGCATCACGCGATAATGAGGGCCGATTGTTCCATGAAATGCGACCGGCAAAACTGCTACGCACTTACCGCGTATACGCGATGGCGCGCAACGCTTGCGTGATTGTTAGACACGGTACAATCGAACAATCGGCCCTCATGAATATGCAAGTATTCACAGCATACAATACACGGGAACTTTGACTGTTGATACATGGTCTGTAGTAGTATGTGGCTATATCACACACATGGAATCTTGCTATGCTTTACTTAGAATAGCATGGCCATGGAACATCAACAACGGCAAATATCGCCGCCTCGAATCAAAACATTTGTCTTAAGTTTTTTAAATTTATTTGTTCTGCAATAATTTATAGAGACGCTGGAATAATGCAGTGAAGACAATGGGAAGGCAAGATGGTAGAATATCAATAATCAAAGTAATCCCTTAAGGGATTTATAGGGGATGGAATCAGATTATCATATGATTGTGGCCATGAGACCAGATTAAAAATGTTACATATGTCAGGTTCATTAAATGTATAAGGCTGAGTTTGAGATGATTTAAGTCAATATTCCTTCACCTTCATGCAAGACAATCAGTATGGTATCTATAGGGATTTCCATTGTCAAGGATGATTTTGAGTCTCCTATTTTGATGTTGAAGCTTATTAAGTTTCTGTTTAATTTTGTGCATTAACCTACACGACAATGCAATAATCATTCTAAGGGATCATGATTTCCTTTAACAAAATAAGACTTAATCTCGCGAGTGTAGGAAGGAGTGCATAATTATTATGTATATTTTTGATTAGAATAATTTCAGAGAAACCATTATCCGTCACCAACGGTGTAATGCTGTTGATTGACTGAATGCTGTTGATTGACTGCCGGAATGGATTGATTGATTGATTGATTGACAGTGTAATTTGTTGTCCTTTTAGACGATGTTTCTGTGTCATATATTTTAAGTTCGCGTCCCCGTCCATATTGAAATAAATTATAATTATATTGAACTAAAAAACAAAGAGGTCATATAATTAATCAGTATGTTTCAAAACTTATTATATATAACATCGTCTACCCATTACAAGGTTTATCTAAAGAATTTTGGGTTCGCGTAATATATATCCGTTGGTTACAATACAAACTTTAGTACAGTAGTAGCGGACGTTGATCCACGGACTCGCGAAACTGAATGCGAACAATGTTCGAAATTCAGATTGAAGATATCAATGGGCATGTAGACAAATATTAAAATATCAAAGCTTTACATCAATTCCTTGGTCCCTTTCAACACGGCAGTGTTTTCGCTAGGCTGCTCCATAGAAAATAGCGTTTAAAATTGGGTCTTATTTACATCTATCTACCTACACCTGGGTGTCAAGATCATCAGACTGTGCCAAAAGCATCTTCAGTACATCGTGAACACAATGCATTATTGACTTTAGGGGCAAAAAGAATTGATATGTGATAAAAACTTTGCTACCATGTACGCCACTTTTTAGAGTCTCCAGATCTTCAGAATTAAAAAGGGAACCCTTAAGGGGGTACTACACCCCTGGCAACTTTTGTGCCTATTTTTGCATTTTTCTCAAAAATTATAGCGCATTGGTGACAAGTAAGATATGTATATTATAGGGCAAGGACTATAACTACTGCACTGAAAATTCAGCATCTCAAGGCAAGTTGTTATTGATTTATTGATCAAATATTGATTTTCCCTCATTTTCGACTGTAACTCCAGAACTATTGACTGTGTTAAAATAAAATTTCCAGTGCAGTAGTTGTATTCCTTGCCCCTATAATATACATATCTTATTTGTTACCCAATGTGCTATAATTTTTGAGAAAAATGCAAAAATAGGCACAAAATTTGGCAGGGGTGTAGTACCCCCTTAAACGACTAGTTAATACAAAGCGACCATTGTTCCATAATGTATACCATTAGACTAAATCATTAGATATACCAAACTATGAAACTCTGTAGAAACATGGCAGTGTCCGTGTACAATTCCTAAAACTTTTGTCCTGAAGAAGTCATGCCTTATCCTGACATCAACAAATTATCCGACTGTGAATCTGTATCAACCATACATCTGAAAGAGATCGATTAGACTCATTTTGCTTGACCATACAATAACAAGTCAGCCTTAAACACTTTAAAGTATCACGATTTAAAATTATATTATATTTGTTGGTAAGATGATACTTTATGCAAGATATTCAGTTTCTCTTGATGTCATTTTATCCCCTTTGCACCATTGTGTCAGAGGATGATTTAAGCACTTCCCAGCAAGTCTTACGGTTAACATAGCTGTGTGAGTGAACATGACACCACTGCCCGCCCACTGCATACACACGTGCATGGTTAAATTTGAAAAGTTGGTCGATTTCACATTTTATGTTAGCTACAGAAGGTGTGAATTATCCTTCATGCATATATCACTTTAGATCTGAAATCGACCAAGTAATGATGACACACACACAATTCTAAAACTACATCTTTTGCACAGAATTCAATGGGATTTGAAAAGTAAAGTGGCAGTTGAAACTCTAGTGATAACAGTTTTACAGTGCATGATGGGGCTTCCTGAAATCATCCTCTGTCATTGTGTAAGGCACGTTTATCGAAATGTGGTGGAATACTAACGACGCTGGATGATCCGGGTGGAGCATCATGGCCTTGACCTTTTTACAAAAGTCTCTTTGAACTCTCATGTTAAAAGTAAGATTTGTCATGCTCACCACAAAATCTATAGCCCATGCATTCTCATACGTGTTTGTGAATTGCTAATCTGCCTTCGAATTTTCAATAAAGAGCGCTTCCGATTAAAGTTTATCGTGAGCTTTTTTTTAATACCCTCGGCTCACGAAGGGGTTTATTTTAGGCGTAAATCGAAATGTTTCTTTTTGTTGCGTTAGAACATTCGGATTTACCACCAAAACAGTAACTGGACTACTTACCCGGGGGTAAGGGCACCAATCAAACTTCGATGGGAGGCAGTTGGTGAAGCCCACTGATTTTATTTTTGCTTTGCTCTTATAAACTGACATATTCTTATTAAGTTTAAACTTGCTATTTAGATTAGATTTGTGATTCCTTCACATTTAACAAATATGCGACATACATGTTGCTATGAATGTTTAGCCAAAATCAGTATTTTTGCCAATGGTATCAGGGAATTTCTGATATTGTGAAACGGGTTGTAAAGATACGCTTACATTATGATGTCATTGCAAATGTTGGTGCTTATTTTGACCAGGGATATGTTTTGACCTTTGATATACACTTCAGAGAAGGTTGCAACCACCCTTTTGGTACAAAAAGGCGTACAAAAAGACCTCCAGTGGTAGAGGAGGGCTAGATAGTTGACTGACAAATTCAATTTCCTTTTAAAACTTTATCATAACTTTCTCCATGTCAGTAGGTAGTCACGTAGTTTTAAGAAATAATCAGTCTTACTGGGTCAAGCCATAAACACTGATATTGTTGGAAGCAACATTTTCAAGGACTCTGTCAGCTAGTGGTAGATAGTTTCATTGGTTAAAGCAATAACTTATAACTGTATTTATAACTGTATTTGTGTTTGCGACATCATTTTACCCTAATGGATGAGTAAATACTAAATAAAGCAATGTTTTCTAACATTTCACGCACCAACGCTATTTTTATGATATCTTAAACTGCCATATAGGATCAATTTAAGATCATTTGTAAACTGACTATATATGTTACATGTAAAATTGACAATATGCTCTGTTACTTGAAAACATTTCACATAATTTAACAAAAAATGAAATTTTCACTTTAAATTGCACTATTTTTGCAGTATAAGAATAGGAATAAAGTTTGCTGCCTTATTCTTTACACCAAATAATGCGCTTTGAGAACTCGTTGTACTCAAAGGTTACACTGTTTTCCCGAGTTACCTTTTTAAAGACGAGTGTAAATTTTTTCTACAAACACGTGTCAGATGTTCAAAATGTGCTACATTAATGAACGCGTCCCAGGCGTATGGTTTGTTCATGTTAAATTCAGAAACAGATGCTTTCATAATTCCTTATCATGATGTCAACACGTACACAAATTTAGAAATTTTACCTCCCCCCACAAAACTCCAATAGAGTTTTTAAACAAAATTTTTATTAAAATAAATACTCCAGTTTAGGCTCATTCCCAACATTATGAACAGCCTAATATAATCTCAAAGCATATTTTCTATCCAGAATTATTTGACACCACAAATAATATTTAGCCCTTTTCACACTAGTCTTGGCAATTCGTGAAGAAACATTCTATACTTTATAATATCAAGTCTGTATGTAGCTCGTTTTACTAAAATCCACCGCTACTTCTCAAGTAATATTTCGTGACTATGATATGTGCTCTGATGTAAGTCAGAATGCACGATTGTCCTACTTGGCCTAAGTCAATTACTCGCCCACGCAGACTAGACGTCTGTTTACCTTATTGAAAATGGCTTCTAAATCAATCTAATAGCCTTTTAATTCATTGTTGAGCACATAAGACGTTTTTAATTTCGACTGAGTGTGTGTTTTATTACTCAAATCATATAATTTGATTTCATTAATGTTGTCACACGCACTTGCAAACATGTTGTTAGTATACATGGTATAGCAGAAGGTAAATAACAACTTTAATAAAGACATTGAACTTATGTTGTAATAACAGGCACTTTGTATGCACTAGATCAAGGTTAGTAACTTTTCTTTCGATACATAATGCAATGGTAGTTCTAAGGCTTGACATGTGCTGACAACATAAATCACAGAGGTGTCGCCTGAGTGGTTAAATAAGTAAACGACCGATATATGTTCACTGATGAAGATAATGGGATTCCATCATAGTCTTCTGTGATTGATCTAGTGAGTCAACAATCTCTTGAGATCATAAAGATTCATTTTTACATGTTTTTTGCTGGTCTGCAATGTACTGCTGTAGCAATATGCATAAGAATATAATGTAATGGTTGGTATGATGGTATTTTGTATTTTGCATGTACGTACTCCATTCATATTAACAGACCCAGATAAACCCATAAAAACAACTTGGTATGATGGTATTTTGCATTTTATATGTAGTCTATTCATATTTACAGACCCAGATAATCCATAAAAACAACTTCGCTGATAGAATGACTCTATCCCAAATATCTGTATCTGGAGTACGCTCACTATGAATAAGGCGTATAATTTGGTTCGGATAGTAAAATGACCAAAACTAAAATTTCCTTTGGTAAGACTATTTTTGCTTCGGAATCTCCATAATGAGAATTCGAAGACTTGAACTTTAAAATGCAAAATTTGCGGGGACAACAATAAATAAAATAAATAAAGTTCAATCAACCAATCACTCAGTCAATCAATCAATGACATTTGTAGAGCGCCAAATACCAAAAAGAAATTGCACTAAGGCGCTATGAATGAGATACGAAAATCAAAGAATAAACAATGCTTATACAATGAAGGTGATACTCTGTGATATACTATTATTACTACATTAAATTAAAATAAAAACTGTCATTGGTTGGAAGCAATTGTGAAAAGATGATGTTTCAACAGTTTTTTGAATATATCCATATAGATGGGATTTGGCAGTTGGTTCCAAATGCGAGGAGCGTTACTGATCAAAAATGTTTGAGTGGTAAGACTTGCTGGACGGAGCTATTTAGTTGGCATAAAAACATGCCTTTCCATAATGCATTGGACGAAGAAGATAAAAGACCGCGTACAAGCAGTCATAGTCTCAGCATCACCCGATAATGAGGGCCGATTGTTCCATGAAATGCGACCGGCAAAACTGCTACGCACTTACCGCGTATACGCGATGACACGCAACGCTTGCGTGATTGTTAGACACGGTACAATCAAACAATCGGCCATCATGAATATGCAAGTATTCACAGCATACAATACACGGGAACTTTGACTGTTGATACATGGTCTGTAGTAGTATGTGGCTATATCTCACACATGGAATCTTGCTATGCTTTACTTAGAATAGCATGGCCATGGAACATCAACAACGGCAAATGTGCATTTTATAACCATATCGCCGCCTCGAATCAAAACATTTGTCTTAAGTTTTTTAAATTTATTTGTTCTGCAATAATTTATAGAGACGCTGGAATAATGCATTGAAGACAATGGGAAGGCAAGATGGTAGAATATCAATAATCAAAGTAATCCCTTAAGGGATTTATAGGGGATGGAATCAGATTATCATATGATTGTGGCCCTGAGACCAGATTAAAAATGTTACATATGTCAGGTTCATTAAATGTATAAGGCTGAGTTTGAGATGATTTAAGTCAATATTCCTTCACCTTCATGCAAAACAATCAGTATGGTATCTATAGGGATTTCCATTGTCAAGGATGATTTTGAGTCTCCTATTTTGATGTTGAAGCTTATTAAGTTTCTGTTTAATTTTGTGCATTTAACCTACACGACAATGCAATAATCATTCTAAGGGATCATGATTTCCTTTAACAAAATAAGACTTAATCTCGCGAGTGTAGGAAGGAGTGCATTTATAAATTTTGCCTCCCCCCACAAAACTCCAATAGAGTCTAATAAATACTCCAGTTTAGGGTCATTCCCAAAATTATGAACACCATAATATAAACTTAAAGCATATTTTCTATCCGGAATTATTTGACACCGCAAATAATATTTAGCCCTTTTCATACTAGTCTTGGCACTTCGTATATGCTATACTTAATGTCAAGTCTGTATGTAGCTCGTTTTACTCAAATCCACGGTTACTTTTGCTAGAGCTCCTCAAGTAATATTTCGTGACTATGATTTGGGCTCTGATGTAAGTCAGAATGCACGATTGTCCTACTTGGCCTAAGTCAATTACTCGTCCACGCAGACTAGACGTCTGTTTACATTATTGAAAATGGCTTCTAAATCAATCTAATAACCTTTTAATTCATTGCTGAGCACATAAGACGTTTTTAATTTCGACTGAGTATGTGTTTTTATTACTCAAAGCATTATACTTTGATTTCATTAATGTTGTCACACACACTTGCAAACATGTTGTTAGTATACATGGTATAGCAGAGGGTATATAACAACATTAATAAAGACATTGAACTTATGTTGTAATAACAGGCACTTTGTATGCACTAGATCAAGGTTAGTAACAGTTA
The DNA here is from genome assembly GCF_039555335.1 of Amphiura filiformis. Taxonomy (NCBI): domain Eukaryota; kingdom Metazoa; phylum Echinodermata; class Ophiuroidea; order Amphilepidida; family Amphiuridae; genus Amphiura; species Amphiura filiformis. The sequence goes on from NC_092642.1 coordinate 59,052,087, forward strand.
CTCTTCTTTCGATACATAATGCAATGGTAGTCCTACAGCTTTACATCTGCTGACAACATAAGTCACAGAGGTGTCGCCTGAGTGGTTAAATAAGTAAACGACCGATATTTGTTCACTGATGAAGATAATGTGATTCCATCATAGTCTTCTATGATTGATCTGGTGAGTCAAAAATCTCTTGATATCATAAAGATTCATCTTTGCATGTGTTTTTCCTGTTGTTTACAATGTACAAGGTTTAGCTAAAGTATTTTGGGTTCGCGTAATATATATCAGCGGTTACAATAAGACTTTTTATATACAGTACTTCTTGATTTTCAATCGTTCTGCTTCATTTCTACTTTTATTTTTCTGTGTTATATTTTCAGTGCTTTCAATGCGGCACATTCTTATCGTATATTGTTCGTGTCACGCCTGCATTTCGCATTCAGTTTCGCGAGTCCGTGGATCAACGTCCGCTACTACTGTATCAGTCAACCCAATGATCAAGATTTGATGACAATGAGAACTATAGGCCCTAAATAACTGAAGGCAAGAGGCCAATCTTTTCATACAAAAACAAAAGAGCAACATTACGTCGTAAAAAATAACTGGAAATGGCTTCCGTTTTAGTACATTGCCACCAGCGAAATGGAACGTACGTGTGCATCAAAACCTTTACAGTTTTGGTGGAAAGGTAGTTACAATTGTTTGCAGAAGTTGTATTCATTCCACGGATCGCCAATATTGCTTAGAATATTAACATGTGTTGATCTCCAAGTTTTCAGTATTTGAGCAATTACTTGTTTTTATATCATCCACTTTTTCTCAACACTGTCGTCATTTGTTTTCCAGAACAATCAAAATCGTACAAAACGATATGACGTGTTTTGATATATTTATATATGAGGAGTTTGTTTCCAAAAGGCATTAAATCCAATAACTGCCTTGTTTCACATTTCTCGGGTATATTTTCAGATTTTAAAGTTTAAATGACATTTAACAATAGGAATGGATATGTTTGTAACTCTAGCTTGTTTTCTTACTACTTTCAACATAATTTTGTCCCCTAAAAATTCTCAATTGCAAAGTTTTAAATTGGCTGCCTTTGGATGTAATGCCGTTTGGAACAAAAAACATAATAATCTATTTATTATTTTCTTCTTCGCCCGTGGGAGCTTAAAGAAATTTGCAATTATTTTTTGAAGATAGCTAAAATATTGTTATAAATATTCTAGTGGGCCAATGTTATTAGATTGGTAAGGTTACTGCTACTCTTAGGGTCTTCAAATTAATGTTAAACAAGGAAGCCATTGGAGTTAATGCCTTTTGGAACCAAACTCGTCACATTTATATCAATGTGCTAAACGTGTAAATAATGCGTCTGGCCAAGTTGTTTTCAACACATTTACATAACATGCTTTCTCTCACAATAACATAAAACAATGTCACAAATGATCTATGCCAGAATCAGTGAATATATGAAAATATTGCTTAATAAGCAACATGCTTGTAAAGGTCGTCATGTAGCAATATCACATCGCAACATGTTAGCTAGTAACATTTGATTGCCGGTAAATAGTATCAGTTTAAGGTAAATGGTTTTATGGCTGACATGTTCTTATTTGGCGGGTGATTCAAGGAGTTGGTGTGAAGCACAAAGTGTGGGTAACAAGGGTAGTTACATGTTGCAGTACAACCCAGTCCCGCGCAGGTAAAGTGAAATTTATGCACAATTGAGTTCACATTTCAGTTTTGTTAAATAGTTTAACTTTTCCGGAAGAGGTAATCGTGTCCTTAAGCAACGTTAGAATCTTGTATTATGAGCAAGTCTACATGATCCCATCAATGTTGTATAATGTGGATTCCATTGGTAGAGGTTAATATGAAACATAACTGATTCCAACGGTATCAAATTTGATGTCTAAGTTACTTCAAGATATGGTGCCATCAAACACAATTAATTGATTTTGTAATGCAATCAATACAGACCTTCATTGTCTTTAGCAATGTCACATATCAATAACTGTAAAGTATAGTTCACCTTTCTTGTGGTATGCAATATACATGTATTGTAGGCTGTGCATTTATTAAAAACAATTATATAATATTTAAAAAGATAGAGAGATCGAATTGTTCAATAGGTTTCCATGACGCGTACAATATTCCGATTGACGATATCAACGGGCATGCCGTCAGATAGACAAGTATTAAACTATCAAAGCTTCACAACAATTCTTTGGTCCCTTTTAACGCAAAGATGGATGTGTTTTCGCTAGCTTGCTTCATAGAAAATAGCGTTCAAAATTGGGTCTTATTTACATCTATTAACCTACACATGGGTTTCGAGAGCATCAAACTGTGCCAACATCATCTTCAGTGCATCGTAAAAACAATGCATTATTGACTTTCGGGGCAAAAGGAATTGATATGTGGTAAGGATAGGCGCCAACGTTATGAGGTTTAACTATTAACGGTATAAGGATTTTGCATTTCGGCAGTCCCTTTGCTACCATGTACGACACTTTTTAGAGTCTCAAGATCTTCAGAATTGAAAAGGTAACCCTTAAGCGACTACTGTTTTTTTTTCAATGCCACCATTTTACCAAATGTAGACCATTAGACTAGATCAGTAGGTGTTGCCAACTATGAAAATCTGCAGAAACATCAGAGTGTCCATGGACAACTCCTAAAACTTTTGTCCTGAAGAAGTCATGCCTTATCCCGACATCAACAAATTATCCGACTGTGATTCTGTTTTAACTATACATCTGAAAGAGATTGATTGGGCTCATTTTGCTTGATCATATAATAACAAGTCAGTCTTTAAATACTTTAAAATATCACTCAGTTATTTTGCCGAGATTACCGATGAATAATAACACGCAAATTTGACATCTTATGAAACAAAATGTTATTAAGGAATGTTTAAAACAAATTAGAATAATATAGGTCAAAATGTAAAGTGATTGAACAGAAATCCTCCAATAAAATCAGGTAAGCAAAATATTAAGCTTATTTACCATGACGGCCGACACTGGTGTGTGTTTTGACTTTTGTTTACGATTTTACCGTGATAGTGAAAATATTTATGAGGTATAGTAGTAAAACAAATACAACATGTTCCATTCCGGACGCGTCGGGAAGTAGTCAAATCATCCAACACCTCGGGACCAGTAGTTTTGACTACTTCCCCTCAAAACATGTTGTATTTGTACTCTACAATGGTTTTGTATGGAGCATCATGGCCATGACCTTTTTGCAAAAGTCTCTGTGAACTTTCATGTTGAAAGTAAGATTTGTCATGCTCACCACAAAATCTATATGTAAAGCTCATGCATTCTCATACTGTTCAGTAGTTTTACGTGTTTGTGAA